>NW_025767588.1:0-436379 GCF_003918875.1 Haliotis rubra
TGCCGATGATAGAATAAGGATCATCATTACAATATTGATGATTATTGATATATATATCAACAATGGTAATATGACAGATTAATGATGGCACATTGATGTATCAACATGGTAATATGACAACTAATGATGCAATATGACGCATCAACAAGGAGATATGACAGATTAACGATGGTAATATGATGTAACAACATGGTAATATGAAGGACACGATGGCAATAAGATGTATCAACAATGGTAATATGGACAGATTAATGATGGTAATATGATGTATCAACATGGTAATGACAAATTAATGATGGTAATATGAAGCATCAACAATGCTAATATGACCGATTAATGATGGTAATATGAAATATCAACAATGGTAATATGACAGATTAATGATGGTACCTATGAAATATCAACATGGTAATATGACAGATTAACAATGGTCATGTGATGTATCAACTATGGTTATATGACATTAATGATGGTGATGTACGCATCAACAAGGTATTATGGCAGATTAATGATGGCAATATGATGTATCAACAATGGTAATATGACAGATTAATGATGGTAATATGATGTATCAACAACGGTCATATGACAGAATAATGATGGTAATATGATGTATCAACAATGGTAATATGACAGATTAACGATGGTAATATGACGCATCAACAATGGTAAAAAGACAGATTAATGATGGTACTATGTTTCAACAAGGTAATATGACAGATTAATGATGGTAATATGATGTATCAACAATGGTAATATGACAGATTAATGATGGTAATGTGACGCATCAACAAGGTAATATGGCAGATTAATGATGGTAACATGATGTATCAACAATGGTAATATGACAGATTAATGATGGTAATATGACGGATCAACAATATGACAAATTAATGATGGTAATATGACGCATCAACAAGGTAATATGGCAGATTAATGATGGTACTATGTATCAACAATGGTAATATGACAGATTAATGATGGTAATATGATGTATCAACAAGGTTATTTGACAAATTAATGATGGTAATATGACGCATCAACAAGGTAATATGACAGATTAATTATGGTAATATGACGCATCAACAAGGTAATACATCAAATTAATGATGGTAATTATGTATCAACAATAATATGACAGATTAATGATGGTAATATGATGTATCAACATGGTAATATGACAGACACGATGGCAATATGACAGCAACAATGGTAATATGACAGATTAATGATGGTAATATGATGTATCAACATGGTAATATGACAGATTAATGATGGTAATATGATGTATCAACAATGGTAATATGACAGATTAATGATGGTAATATGATGTATCAACATGGTAATATGGCAAATTAATGATGGTAATATGACGCATCAACAAGGAAATATGACAGATTAATGATGGTAATATGATATATCATCAATGGTAATATGACAAATTAATGATATAATCTATGTATCAACAAGGAAATATGACAGACACGACGGTAATATGACGATCAACAATATGACAAATTAATGATGTAATATGACGCATCAACAAAGGTAATATGGCAGATTAAAAGATGGTACCATGTATCAACAATGGCATTATGACAGATTAATGATGGTACATGACATCAACAAGGTTATATGACAAATTAATGATGGTAATATGACGCATCAACAAGGTAATATGACAGATTAATTATGCTAATATGACGCATCAACAAGGTAATATGACAAATTAATGATGGTACTATGTATCAACAAGGCATTATGACAGATGGTAATATTGATGTATCAACATGGTAATATGACAGATTACTGATAAAATATGATGTATCAACATGGTAATATGACAGATTAATGATGGTAATATGATGTATCAACAACGGTAATGTTGACAGATTAATGATGGTAATATGATGTATGAACAAGGTTATTTGGACAAATTATCGATGGTAATATGATCGCATCAACAAGGTAATATGACAGACACTATGGTAATATGACGCATCAACAAGGTAATATGACAAATTAATGATGGTACTATATCAACAAGGTAATATGACAGATTAACGATGGTAATATGATGTATCAACATGGTAATATGACAGATTAATGATGGTAATATGATGTATCAACGGTAATATGACAGACACGATGGTAATATGATGTATTAACATGGTAATATGACAAATTAATGATGGTAATATGACGCATCAAGAAGGAAATATGACAGATTAATGATGGTAATATGATGTAAGCAACAACGGTAATATGACAGATTAATGATGGTAATATGATGTATCAACATGGTAATATGACAGATTAATGATGGTAATATGATGTATCAACAATGGTAATATGACAGATTAATGATGGTAATATGATGTATCAACATGGTAATATGGCAAATTAATGATGGTAATATGACGCATCAACAAGGAAATATGACAGATTAATGATGGTAATATGATATATCAACAATGGTAATATGACAAATTAATGATGGCACTATGTATCAACAAGGAAATATGACAGATTAATGATGGTAATATGACGGATCAACAATATGACAAATTAATGATGGTAATATGACGCATCAACAAGGTAATATGGCAGATTAATGATGGTACTATGTATCAACAATGGTAATATGACAGATTAATGATGGTAATATGATGTATCAACAAGGTTATATGACAAATTAATTATGGTAATATGACGCATCAACAAGGTAATATGACAGATTAATTATGCTAATATGACGCATCAACAAGGAAATATGACAAATTAATGATGGTACTATGTATCAACAAGGTAATATGACAGATTAATGATGATAATATGATGTATCAACATGGTAATATGACAGATTAATGATGGTAATATGATGTATCAACATGGTAATATGACAGATTAATCGATGGTAATATGATGTATCAACAATGGTAATATGACAGATTAATGATGGTAATATGATGCATCAACATGGTAATATGACAAATTAATGATGGTAATATGATCGCTTTCCAACAAGGAAATATTGACAGATTAACGATGGCAATATGATGTATCAACAATGGTAATATGACAGATTAAATGATGGTAATATGACGCATCAACAATGGTAATATGACAGATTAATGATGGTAATATGTTTCAACAAGGTAATATTTCAGATTAATGATGGTACTATGTTTCAACAAGGTAATATGACAGATTAATGATGGTAATGTGATGTATCAACAATGGTAACATGACAGATTAATGATGGCACATGACGCATCAACACGGTAATATGACAGATTAATGATGGTAACATGATGTATCAACAATGGTAATATGACAGATTAATGATGGTAATATGACGCATCAACATGGTAATATGACAGATTAACGATGGTAATATGATGTATCAACAATGGTTATATGACAGATTAATGATGGTAATGTGACGCATCAACAAGGTAATATGACAGATTAATGATGTATAATATGATGTATCAACAATGGTAATATGACAGATTAATGATGGTAATATGATGTATCAACACGGTAATAGGACAAATTACTATGGTAATATGACGTATCAACAAGGAAATATGACAGATTAATGATGGTAATATGATGTATCAACAATGGTAATATGACAGATTAACGATGGTAATATGACGCATCAACAATGGCAATATGACAGATTAATGATGGTACTATGTTTCAACAAGGTAATATGACATATTAATGATGGTAATATGATGTATCAACAATGGTAATATGACAGATTAATGATGGTAATATGACGCATCAACAAGGAAATATGGCAGATTAATGATGGTAATATGATGTATCAACAATAGTAATATGACAAATTAATGATGGTAATGTGACGCATCAACAAGGTCATATGGCAGATTAATGATGGTAATATGATGTATCAGCAATGGTAATATGACAGATTAATGATGGTAATATGATGTATCAACAATGGTAATATGACAGATTAATGATGGTAATATGATATCTCAACAATGGTAATATGACAGATTAATGATGGCAATATGTATCAACAAGGAAATATGACAGATTAATTATGGTAATATGACGCATCAACAATATGACAAATTAATGATGGTGATATGACGCATCAACAAGGTAATATGGCAGATTAATGATGGTACTATGTATCAACAAGGTAATATGACAGATTAATGATGGTAATATGATGTATCAACAAGGTTATATGACAAATTAATTATGGTAATATGACGCATCAACAAGGTAATATGACAGATTAATGATGGTAATATGACGCATCAACAAGGTAATATGACAGATTAATGATGGTAATATGACGCATCAACAATGGTAATATGACAGATTAATGATGGTAATATGATGTATCAACATGGTAATATGACAGATTAATGATGGTAATATGATGTATCAACAATGGTAATATGACAGATTAATGATGGTAATATGATGTATCAACAATGGTAATATGGCAGATTAATGATGGTAATATATGATGTATCAACAATGGTAATATGACAGATTAATGATGGTAATATGATATATCAACAATGGTAATATGACAAATTAATGATGGCACTATGTATCAACAAGGAAATATGACAGATTAATGATGGTAATATGACGCATCAACAATATGACAAATTAATGATGGTAATATGACGCATCAACAAGGTAATATGACAGATTAATGATGGTAATATGATGTATCAACAATGGTAATATGACAGATTAATGATGGTAATATGATGTATCAACAAGGTAATATGACAGATTAATGATTGTAGATCAGGAGATAAGTTCGGTAAGTTCTCAGTGGAGCTTGTACCACCAGGAGATATGTTTGGTAAGTTCTCAGTGGAGCTTGTACCACCAGGAGATATGTTGGGTGTGTTCTCAGTGGAGCTTGTACCACCAGGAGATATGTTTGAGTAAGTTCTCAGTGGAGCTGTATCACCAGGAGATATGTTCGGTGTGTTCTCAGTGCGGAGCTTGTTTCTGTTGCAAAATATGTAAATTAAGTTTCCGGTGGACCTTGCCTCATATAAAAGATCCAATCACGCTCAAACGTGGATACTGGTTGTTTCTGAGGTTTAACGTGACAGAGATAATAAACTGTTGGACCAAGTCCCATGCTTCCACGATAGTGCTATTGATTTCTAGTCATGAAGTAGTATCAGACCTGTCTCACAACAAAAACGTTATGTAATTAAGTTTCTCTTCTCGTCGGGGCATGACCAAGTCTCCGTCTGAAAGCCCAAACGTGATGACGCTTCCTGAAGTTTGTGCAGCAGTAATCAGCTTTCCACTTCTATAATTAAAATACCGTTCCTGCGTCACTGCTTGTAGTTCGATTGCCCGACGACCCTGATGTTCAAGCACGGATGTGCTTACGTCTACTTGTCAGAGCATCCTAGGGATAAACGCGACAAAAACATTTTCCTGTCCTCGTAGGAACAATACCTTCGACATATTGTTTGCATTTCGAGACCGCCTTTCACAGAAAGTGGAAAAGAAACCCCAAACACCACCGCTCTTCATGCAGTTAAAGATCTGATGCTGAACTGGTCTTCACAGCACCCCAGGTACCGTAGTAAGAGGCGACCACCGATCGGGTGCTCAGGGTGCGCTTTACGCGGGTTGACGCATGTTATCTTATCCCAGATGTGCCTGTCAATCACTGGTCACAAGGTCCAGACACGATGTTTTACGCATCTCACTATCAACAGTCAAATTGTCGCCATCTCTCGCTCCACCGGTGGCATTCCGTCAAAAATACATGGGGGTAGCCTAGTGGTTAAAGGTCTGCCCGTCACGCCGAAGGCCCGGGCCCGATCTCCCCACATGGATCCAATGTCTGATGCCCATTTCTGATGTCCCCGCCGCATATTATTGCAGGTATTATTGCTAAACGCGGCGTAAAACCATATCACTCACAAAACACATTGAAAGGCAATTCATGTGTTCAACAAGTAAAGCACGGTTAATGTATCGAAGGAGCCGTAAATAATGAATTGCTCCGCCCTTGTCGTATGTAGTAGTTATTCCATTATATGACTAGTGCTGTCTCTGCTGTTTCTAAAATGAGAACTACGCATTGCCGTCTTCTTCTGGTCTAATGGATGGAGCCGTCTCCTGAAGAGGTCGGGTTGTACTTGCCAGCCGCACCAAAAGATGTCTGAGGAAGGTATCCATTGTTTCCTGCCTAGCGCTCGGTAAGTTTTTATAAGGAACTTAGTGGTCTGGTCGACTCCTTGAGTCAGTATGCTGTGTCTGAATAAGAAATCTAAATTGAACCTAACATGCATTACACATGAAAAGGGATTATTCAGGCTCGATTATTGTCAAACAGATTCCAGTTTGCGCAAAAGCCAAACATTATACTACCACCAGATGTTCGCGATAAGGATTTTGCCCTGAGTATGTTTACTTGTTTTTCAGTCGGCGATAACGTACATACGTTGCAGATAAAACCGTTCTGCAATACCTGCTGGCGTGCATCCTTTGAACATATCATCATTACTTATAATTACTCTTTTGTAGCACACCAAATCATCTTTATTACTCCGATAGATAGTCATATCATAAGTAATACGGCATCGGAAATAATCCAGAAAAAATTGTTATACGCAACGGTATAGTTTGAACTTATGCATCGACAGAATCAGTGTTATGTTGGCACGGAAACCAAATGTTATTACAACTGAGAGCATATAATGTGTTGACGGATGAGATGTGTTATATGATAGTACTGAGTCTGATAGTCTGCCAGGCTGATCGTGAGTTCATACAGCACTCTTTTTGCTTCCAAGTGATTATTTAATATCTTGTGACACGTTGTGTACCAGTCGATCCCAAAAATGGCAGGATAAGAAAACAAACACCGCCAACCTGACCCCCGGTTAGAAATGCCTCAGCAGACCAGACTTTTCTAATGCGCGTCATCGTATCCCAGACTGATGCTTACACTATCAGTCACTGGATTATTTGGTCAGACACGAGTGAGTGAGTGAGTGAGTGAGTGAGTGAATTTAGTTTTACGTCGCACTCAGCAATATTCCAGCTATATGGCGGCGATCTGTAAATAATCGAGTCTGGACCAGACAAGTCAGTGATCAACAGCATGAGCATCGATCTGCACAATTGGGAACCAACCAAAACACAAACCAACTAACCAACTAACTAACTGTTTGTGTAGTCTAATTCAGACATCAGTGGTTATTGCATTTGACTATTGACGGAAACATATAAATGAAGAATATTCCCAGATGAGCATAAGGAAAGAGTGATGGAGTATACACCACTTTTAGCAATACGTCGCCAACGCAGACGAGGCAACCATAAATGAACTTCACACATTTTTATCTGTGGGGAATCAAACCCGACCGTCGGCGGGCGGGATGGTTTCAACCACTAGGCCAACTCACCAACCCCAAAGGGCATTTCACATACACTGCTTATTGTGTCTGATGTGTCTGATGGTGATGAAAAACGGGCAAATGATAAAGCGAACGCTTGCATTTTCCTGTCATCCTTCATTTTCTCTCAGTATAACTTAATTCAAAGTACATTCCAGCCACTTTTAAGTGCAAAATGAAACTGTGGGTGAATTTTGAAGGTGACTGAGAGGAACTTTAATGCTTTCAACACTGCTTCATCACCGCGTGTCAACATATTGTTGGGGAAGCACCCAACGTAATGCAGGTCCTCTAGACGTGTAACACCTTGATGAATCCCCATGCTTAAGTAAAACCGACTCATTGCATCCCAGAGAAAGCTGGATGGGATTTAAGCTAACATTATAGACAAGCGAAACCCAACACTACCTAGTCTATATGAGCCCTTTGCCAAAAGATGAGCAAGTAGCTTATTTGTCTTTAAGAGGTTTAACATTTTATGGCGATCGTGTTCTGTATGAACCACCTAGTGGAAAAATCTGGAAATATTGTCTCACTGTTTGGGTGGAAGAACTGACTCCTCTCTCTTAAACGTTTTCTGTGTGGGTGGATTCACGGCTCTCTATGTGGCTAAATATATCCAGTTGCCTCTGCTGTTCAGATCCCAACAAAATGCTATAGAAACAAACGCCTATCGTACCACAGTATTAATACCAGGTTATAGTGCAGATGGGTCATGGCGACCTGTAGACACGGCTTTAAAGCAACACGCTTCGCATAATGATCTTCACTACCAATGAACTTGATCAATGTTCTAAATCCATCGATTTGGAGCTCGATCTATCATTTGTATTAGATACTTGTCTCGATTCAAACAGTGGCGGGTTTAGAAAATACCCCTGCATTTATCGTGTTTTCGTAAAGGGCACAATGCAATGTTTTCTGTCGGGAAGTTTCAAGCTTAGGATTGAATCATTGCAGAGTGGTGGATTGCGAGCGGCGTTAAAAGAAAATACGAGTTTAGAATAGAATTGATTCAGACTAAATCTAACTGTGAATCGATTTATTTAAGAAATACCCTTGGCCTCGTTTGATTAAATTGTCTGGGTTGATATTAGTGAAGAGTAAAGATAATGGTTGAAAGTGTGTATATTTGCAAGCAAATGTGGCCGATTAAAATCAAGCGGACGTTCAAAAGGTCAAGGATGTTTTTGATAGTGAGTGAGCGAGGAGTTTTAGTTTTACACCAATTTTAGCAATATTCCAGCAACATCACGGTGGGGACACCTGAAATGGGCTTCACACATTTTACCCATGTGGGAATCGAACCCGGCTTTCGGCGTGACGAGCGAATGCTTTTAACCACGAGGCTACCCCACCGCCCCTGTTCTTGATAGGCGATAGATCGTACCATATAATAGATCGGCGATATTCATGTTATCATTTAGTCAGAGTTATAAATTATATTGGCTTTGAACCCATCTCACGTCATAGTTTCCGTCGCACAGCGGTAGAATGTTATATGTTATTGAATACACGCGACATGAGATAAGAGCGCGATCAAAGGATCGCTCAAGCAGTCATCCATCTAGGGGTTTCAAAATATGTTTCCCCATCAGCATCCGTTCCTCCAACCTCCTTGCGTGATGACGACTTCATTGCCGCATCTTACAGTATGTTCACGGTTTTGTATATAATTACGAAACCTAAAGCAAGTCGGACGTTGTGTGCCTGAAGTCTACATGTCATATTGATCTGTGGAAACAGACACTACTGAAGTCGAGATAGGCAGCGACACTCCACACTCCCGGAGGCAAAGTATTTCGTCTCCCGTCTGCATCATTTTTCTGTGTACGTGATAGATTTACTCCTGTAAGATTGATTATTTACGTACAGTGGTTTCACTTCAGCATTTCTGGCGGCATAAAGACCCGTGAACATCCGGCTAGAATTGGTTAGAACCCATACTTATCGTTAGAGGCAACTAAAGGGGATCGAGTGGGGCAGACTCTGCTGACTTGGTAGACACATGTCATCGTATCCAAATTGCGTACATCGATGCTCATGCTGTTGATCACTGGATTGTCTGGTCCAGACTCGAATATTTACAGACAGCTGCCATATAGTTGCAATATTGCTGAGTGTGGCGTTAAACAACCAACCAACCAAGCAACAGCGTAAAACAACATGCGTTCAATATTAAACACCGAACATTTTTCTGTCTGACCTATTGCGGCCTCCCGTCTGCTTTTTTCCTGAAACTGGGTCTTATGAAACCAGCTAAAACTAGATTGTTTGAACGTCCATGATCCCGAATGATTACTTTATATATTTAGAAGTTGCAAATTGCTTCACATGGCGAGGATCGCCGCAAGGAAGGTTTCCTCTATATTCGGACTCAGACTTCAGCACGCTGCAGGTCTTCTCCGTTTTTTCATCTGTCTTTGTGCCAAAATAATTACCCGGATCCGACCACGGCTGTTTAAATAGTGACCAAATTTAATTTCGCCATCGTGGATATAACACTACCTCGGGGTGAACATGTGATCTTTGATCTTTCGCACGGTATTTGGAGAGCATACACTTCCAGAGGTTGATCTGAAATTAGTTTCGTTAATCGATGGTACTAGACCTATTTGGCAGGTTATTGTATAGATAATCATATAATATTTCAGTCAGTTGTTCGTGAGAAGAGTTCATCAGACTGCGCATGAATGTTCGTGATACTGCAGTATCGACTATTCAACACATGTTATACTTGGGATTACACTTTCTCAGTAAAGTACAGATTCTAGTACTTTCGTGAGTTGAGTCCGATCCGGGATTCGAACCCACACCCTCAGAGTCAGGCACCTAACCGCCAGCACACAAAGTCAGCCATATAACCCGCTCAGCCACCGCGGCTTCCACAAAAACTGAAGTCGGATAACTGGTAGTCTTGACCACGGACTTTGTGTACCCCTCTGATAAGTGTATAGTACAGATTCTGGTCCTCTTGTTTATGGGACTTCCCAAATATAACACGTGTTACATCTGACCACTTTGGCATTGTGTTAATGGCATTGTGTATTCATAGACTATCTTGTATCAGGTTTGTAAGTGGCTTGCTCACGATGACCCCGGAAATGAAAACTTATGAACTTATCCGTGCTGCACTATCATTGTGGTGTTGAAACAAACATCTTTGTGGTTGAATTCTTTTGTGAGGGATCTGAAGAATCACATCTATCTGTTCTCCTGCCAACATTGACACTCTTCCCGCTTGCCTTTATGAGCCGTCCTCTTGTTTTAAATCATCGTTACATTTTCTTACATATACAAAACAAAACCAAATTCACAAAAAGTTCATTATTCTCAAACTGCTTCTAACGGTCAAATGTTGCAAGTGTTGCAAACCTGAATACAGTTACCTTCAGCCAAGGTATAATAATAATAATGTGTCCATTTATATAGCGCCAAACTCCACACTAGGTATGCTCATAGCGCTAACAATCAAGGCCATTATTACCCCGGATACCCCAAGCTGCCTGTTAGGCGCTAGAAGGTTATAGTCATATGACTTTTTTCCACCGGGTACCCATTTTGGTAAGGTATGGTGTATTTGGATCCGCAGTAAGCAGTTTTAGTTTCATGGATTCAAAATTGGCCTGTAAATGTCACGACGTGCTTGTATGTTACCATGACCTCTCTGTTTGTCAGCTTACCCAACGAGACAACCAAACAAACTGGCCACATAAACGAATACATCTACTGGAAGGAACTTGTCCAGAGCACAGGAATCCCATTAGTTACAATAATTGTAAAATAATGCTTCTTTCATCTCATATCAATCACAGACGCAGACAGTTCTTAAAAGCATATTGTTAAATTGAAAAACCTAAACACGATCTCATCTTACTCGATTGAATTCAAACCATTTGGCATCAAGGTCCCTGCTACTGATTTCAACCAATACTACGGGTTTGTTTCATGTACTGCTTCTATTTTATGTCTTCGCCTTCTATGCCCCAGCACTTTCAACATTCACATACAAAAGCAAGGTTCTTTGAAGTCGGGAGAAGAATTGTACAGTGAAATAGATCAAAGTGGTTGAAGTTTTCTTCACGTTTTGCCGCCGTCTCCGTGCACATTCGCTACAGCTTCTGTGTTGGTCTGTGCGTGGTCGAGGGTGTACAGATTAGTGCTGCTGGATGGTTTTACGCCTCTTGTTTCCATGGCCACAGTTGGAATGGCAATAACAATATTTCTCCCACACTGCACAAGTAACAAACTTAAGATTCGTGTCAGTTCCAAAGAAGACCAATAAATTGGAAGTACGTGCGACCTTCGCGTGCCACGTTAAATTGATCTCACAAATTATGATGTCATTTTGCTTTTAAGATGCAATGACGGTGACATCAGTTGTAATTATCTTGACACTACAACAGAAACACAGTTTACGGTCTTTTTATATATAATTATACATGTTGTCATTGACATTGAATCGAGACAAATGAGAAAAGAAAAAGAAACAAAATCAATAATACAAATAAATCTGCACTAAAATCAGAGGCGATTGTACGATTCTCAATATATCAAACGTATGTGCATATGAATCACATATCGAATAGTGATGGTACAGAATGTTTGATATATGGTACACATGATAGGAAAGTTGGCTATCAGAAAGTGAATTTCTATCGAATAGTGAAGGTACAGAATGTTTGATATATGGCACACATGATAGGAAAGTTGGCTATTGGAAAGTGAATCACTATCAAATAGTGGTGTTACAGAATGTTTAATACGGCACACGTGAAAGGAATGTTGGCTGTCAGTATTCTCACATATGACCTATATTGTCTAAAATACTTCTCTGGGTCAAAATAGCCTAGGTGAATATACTACCTTACATATCGTATTACTTTATTGGTAGTAATTATCTTGAAACAAACCAAATCCATCCTAATTTCCTCTGATAGTTTGACTGGTTATTAGAGTCTTGTTCAGATTTAGTTGGGCTTTTCGATTGAACTTCCGTTGTACTGAAATATCGTATGTCAGATCCACGCTGACAGGACAGGAAGGCTTCACGATGTCCCCTACTCACGAAGCTAGTTCGACCTGTACAAGTGTCATGTAGAGATAATGAATTTTTACCGCAGTAAGAACATGCCCCTGGTAATCACCCCAGACTATGTTTTATATATAAAGAGACAGCTCACGAACTGGGGAATAATAGCAAATCTTTCTGGAAGACTTCCAGTAGGCTCTGTGTCCATATAGTGTTTCCGTCTGTAGAAGATGAAATGAGGATTAGTTGGAGCAATTCTCCAGTAACATGGATACCGTTCTCAGACACAGTTTACAGACTTCGATCTGACCAGGCATTGTGTTAAACCCTTAATGGCAAGAGTTGGGGAGTGAAACTATGAGGGCAATGTCTCACGAGTTTTGGTCTGACGCGGGCGTGAATAGAACCATTGACTTTCTAGTCTCTGGACAGACACTGCATTAGCCTGCTGGACTACCTGCCAAGGATATCGTACCATTGACAAAAGTTGTGCCTTAAAATCTCCAAATGTCGCAAAATCGGTTGTAGTTAAGTATTAAGCATCTTGAGAAGCCAACTGCTATTCTGTATTAATATGTAGAGATAATGTGAAGTCAACTGTAGTTCTTTATTAGCATCTTCAGATGCTGTGAAGTGTAGTGTAATTCGGTATTAACACCTTCAGATAATGTGAAGCCAACTGCTATTCTGTATTAACATCTTGAGATAATGTGAAGTCAACTGTAGTTCTTTATTAACTTTTTCAGATGATGTGAAGTCAACTGTAGTTCTTCACTTACATCTTCAGATGATGTGAAGTCAACTGTAGTTCTTCACTTACATCTTCAGATGATGTGAAGTCAACTGTAGTTCTTTACTTACATCTTCAGATGATGTGAAGTCAACTGTAGTTCTTCACTTACATCTTCAGATGATGTGAAGTCAACTGTAGTTCTTTACTTACATCTTCAGATGATGTGAAGTCAACTGTAGTTCTTTACTTTCATCTTCACCTCGGATCTGGATTGGTCTTCAGCAACTGCTTGTCGTAAGAGGCAACTAACGGATGGGTGGTCAGACTCGCTGTGTTGGTTGACACATGTCATCGTATCCCAGTTGCGTAGAACGATGCTCACGGTGTTGATCACTGGATTGCCTGGTCCAGACTCTAATATTTACAGACCGCCGCCATATAGCTGGAAAATTGCTGAGTGCGGCATAAAACTAAACTCACTCACTCACAACTAACATCTTCAGATATCATAGAGTAGGTGGTGTTTCTGTAATTATTCTTCATATGCCGTCGACAGTAATTTATCTATCAACTTCTCTTCTTACGGCAGACAACGCAGGCACTTGTCCAAATTTGAAACAATTTGTTAGATTTCTGTTCTTCAAAAATTGAAACTGAGATTGTAAATTATCGCGATGTGCACTGTGCTCTCTCAGCGTCAGTTTCAGAAATGTGCCGGCTGACGTCAATCAGTTCATAATTCTTTTTATTCTCCATTCTGCTTTGTGCCCCTTCATGAATATGTTATGGGAAGTAATTACTATTGTGCAATGTGCATGGGATTCAGTTATAACCCCGCCCCATGGCTTTCTCTAAATAGCTCCAGAATTGCTGAATAAAATGTGCAACATATTGCTAAACGATAATTAAAATCGAAATATGTTCATGTTAAATATGCAATTTGTTTGAACAAATTCAATCTATGATGTATTAATCATCAATCCAATGTACGTTGAATTGATCTGCACAGAACATTTCGTTCCAGCCAAGTTGATTTGAGGCATTCACATGTTTGACGAAAAAGTCTCTTGACTGTTGAATTGCGAGTACTGGGTTAAGTCCAATAGACTATAAATAGAGCAGCAATCATAAGTAAAAAAAATTCGCAAAATAAATTATTGATCTAAAAATGTAAAAGAAAAATGTTTAACTGAAGATTCGACATGTTTCTTTAAACCGTTGTCTTTTTCAATTAAGATTAGTTTCACGTTTCCATCGATTTCATCCTCTTAGATTAAAACGCTTCTTCACAAGGGATTGGTCAAAGGTTGGTTCTCGTAAAGTTTAGATACCCGTAAAGAGTGAAGTTCATCTAACTGTTTGACAACTTTGGTTATGTGCCATAGCTTCCACATGCACAAGTGACAGGAGAATCATGTGATCTAACGTGCCACAGTTAGCCGTGCAGTGTTTGAAAGTCATTCATGGAACACGACTTTCAGCTTCACCAAGAAGCAGCTGAGGCAGAGACAAACCTAAGGTGTTTCTTCCATCACGTGTTCGTCAGTCCACCACTTTGGCAGAATCGGTTAATGTGCAATAGAAGGGTGTGTGGATCCGCTTTCAGGCATAACACGTTAAAGACTACGACGCAGTTACAGACCTAAACACGTGCTTATCATATCCGCAGGGGTAACCAAAGTTGGCTCCTGCCATTTAGAGACTTGTCCTCCTCCAGTTCCTCTAAATTCGCCCTAACACAGGGCTTCTTTAACGAATCCAGACCCTACTCCCAAGTATTTTAAGCATATACGTTTACGTTAAAGGCTCACGAGAATTCCAGATCAGCCCCAGTTATGCTAGTTGGATAATCATACAACACCCGTACTCATTAAACATTTGATACCTCTGATTCCTGAATCACCTTTTGCTGAGACAGCCAGATGTATCTGAAACTCGTTGTGCAGAAGGAAAACCTTTGACGAATGCGTGGTGTTTTGAATGATTCTCTTTTATCAATTCACGTAATTACCATTCCTTTCCTCCATTAAAAGTCAAATTGAATCTGTTTCTAAGATAATCGTTACTGCAGCTTGTTCATCACTTTCTGGTAGTTTGTGTCTGTGAGTAGAAAGCGCATTTTACGTGGGAGATTCAGATCAATTGAGGGTCGGGGGGTAGCCTAGTGGCTAAAGCGTTCGCTCGTTACGCCAAAGACCCGGGTTCGATTCCCCACATGGGAATAATGTGTGAGGCCCATTGCTGGTGTCCACCGATGTGTTATTGCTGGAATATTGCTGAAAGCGGCGGTAAAACAATATTCACTCACTCAGTGAAACAATTACTGGAATTGTAAAGCAATAATTGCAAATAGAAGCAAGGTCCCACCTGTAATAATAATATTGATCTCTTCTGCAGTAAAATTACCCAGAAAGAACGTATGTTGATACAGATATTGGATGTGAAATTCCCAAAATAGATATAGCATTCGTGCCATACCTCTCGAATCCCAATTTACGTATCGACCCAATAACTCCATACCAGGAATACGACGGTGTTTCATGGGCCTGGTGCTCAATACGGTGAGTGCAACCATTACATTCATCAAAATCCTTGAAAGACGAACTGACAAGCAGCAAATCGGTTGCAGACCTCAACGCCGTATCTTGCAAAACAAACCACCGTCTGAGTTATGGCTGACAGGTGCAAAAAGCCCTTATTTACAGTCATTTCATATTGATATTTTGCCCCATCTATATGTCATAAGAGATAAGGGAAATGAAGGAAATATTTGACTTAAAGTCCGAATATCCATAAATCTTCACGAACAGAAGGATGGAATTGTCCTATGAATAACAGCCTCCATGGTGTAGTGGTTAGAGCGCCGGCCGGAAAACGGAAGGTCGCGGGTTCGATCCCCGATCGCGTCATACCAAAAGACGTTAAAATATGGTACTTGTTGGTCCCTGCCTGGCGCTAGGCATTAATGGGTACAACAAGGACTGGTCGGCTCGGAGTCAGTATAACGTGTCTGAGTGGGGTATTCATACCTTACTGCGGCATGGTATCTCAGTGGGCTAGCACTATAAACCAGCTTCAGTCTGGGCTAGTACAAGCAGCCGCACATACACATACACACGCATGCACGTCGTCATGTGAGCGAAATATTCTCGAGCACGACGTAAAACCCAATTTCACCTCACCTCACCTATGAATACTTGATGAATTTCACCCTAAATGAATTTTCACTACACTAAACATTTCTTCCCATGACACTTTTTCGTTCCAAATGCATCCCGAGTGTAGAAGCAATTGCGTACCCAATGTACGTTAATGCGTTAATGTGTGTGTTCACAGAAGTGTTTGTGAGTTCTGCACATTAGGTGTTCTGTAAAATGACATTGTCACGCAACTCTAGAGTGTGATGTCTGATTGACTTTTTCCCCACGACAGATCAATAACCCAAGAAAATGGTTTCCTTGTGATGGAGGATACAACTCTCTTGGAATGTCACATCTAAGATTAACACGTTCTGGCTTGGGGCTGACCGGGGAACTCCTTCAGAGATAACATTTCCTTGTTGACGCCTACCCAAGAAGAAAATTGGTCACCGGTTTTCAATGGATAGAATTTGAGTAAGCCAACCTACTTTATGCACTGATCGTGTTGGTAAGAAAGTCTCTTAACTTTATTCTGTGTCATTGCTCATGGCATGAAGGTGGATTAAAGGGACTCAATTATACTCACACATTTTTTAGAGTTTACATCACATCAGATTTGTCGTAGATACAATGACAAATGTCTTCGTCCAGATTGCCAGTGTTATTGATCTAGAGACATAGAACAGCAGTGGTAGAAAAGGGACGTGCTCACACATTGTAATTCTTCAGTCAACTTCATCAATGATCAGTATGGTGCCTCGCTTTGTGATTATAAAGGTTATAATTTAAGTACGTCCTTGGTGGACACACCCGTGAAGATCCGGGTTAGAATTGGTCTTCAGCAACCCATGCTTGTCGTAACAGGCGACTAACGGGATCGGGTGGTCAGGCTCGCTGACTTGGTTGACACATGTCATCGGTTCCCAATTGCGTAGATCGATGTTCATGCTGTTGATCCCTGGATTGTCTGGTCCACATCCGATTATTTACAGACCGCCGCCATATAGCTGGAATATTGCTAATTGCCGCGTAAAACTAAAATCACTCACTCCTTGATGGACACTTGATTATATGGTATACGTGATGACTGATCATGACTGAAGACATTTTGTGTAAAAATAATGAACATAATTTTAACATTCTAAAAAGTGAAACAATTTATGTATTGTATATTACATCTACGTTACTATCTTGTCAGTACAAAGTCTTTTCATTATCTGCATTACTGAATGTCTTTAATCCATACTAGCATATCTGATAACCCCAATAATCACATCTAACAATGTAGTTATATAAAATTAGAACTGTTGGGTACTGACTTGCCATTTAGTGGAGTAGCCTGAAATTATTCTTCATTCCTCTTTTATCAATCACGGCTGCAGACATTTTTAGAATCAGATTGTTAAATTGAAAAACCTAAACGCAGTCTAATTAGAGTAGATTTATTTCCAATCCATTTGACATCAAGGACCAAAGGGTCGAGTTTGTTTCATAATAAAAATCATATTATACCTTCAAAACCTCCACATATAACATTCGCAAAAGAAAGTTTCTTTGAAGTCAGGAGAAGCACTAGACAGTGACATAGATCAAAGTGGTAGAAGTTTTCGTAATGTTTTGAATCAGTCTCTGTGCACATTCATTATAGATTCTATTTCGACATGATGAAAAACCCATTATTGAGTACTAATATTTGTATTACAATGGTAACAGCAATAATTATCCCATTAGTGCACATGTCACAAGCTTAACATTTGCATGCCAAGTTAAATTATTCGCACAAATTATGATGAAATTTGGCTGATGGAAAGCTTGAAAACCCAATGGTGACATCAATTGTAATTATTTTGACGTTATAAATGAAAAACACATTTGCGGGTCCTTTGTATAAAATGATATATGTTGCCATTGACATTGAATCGAGACAAACAGTGCGCAAAATAGTTTCCAAATTTTGCGAGCCAGTCGGGTTAGCTATGCATGAAAGTTACTATTCCACAAAATAATTCACTAGTCCGAAATTTCAATGTAGAAACTAAGCAAAAGATTATAAAAATAGATGAGAATAAGATATTGTCGGCATGACAGGGGTTTCATTATTGAGTTTCTAATATGATGAACATTTATATCAGGCCATAATATTGCATGATTAAAAGTGTATTATAATTTAACAAAGCAGAGAGTGATATATTTACAAAATGACCCCGTGAAAATTCACTTGCCAGTCGGGCCAGTGACTTTTAAGATTTACTTGCCCGACTGGATTTTTACTAGACACGGCCTACCGGCCAGTGGCTATTTCGCACACTGGAGACAAATGAGAACATAAAAGGACAAAACCCTTCTCATGGTCATTTAAAATCTCCACTTTAAGCAATGATGATTGTGCGATTCCAGATACATCGAAAGCCTGAGTTTGTGCTTCACTATCAAGAAGCGATTATGCAAGATGTCTGCAATATGCTTCCAGATCAAAGGGAAGTTAGTTATTGGGAAGCCCAGGTCATCTCTTGGGTCACTATCTTTGGAGACTCGATGTAGCCAGAACTGCCTAACCTTCGCCAGGTGTTATGAAGAGATAGTGAATCTTTACCGTAGTAAGAACATTATAATGACATTCCCTTCAGGCTATGAAGAGTTTCCATCCATGAGAGGCTATACCATCCTTGGATTCGACGGTGATGATACTTAGGTGGCAAGTCAGCTGTAGGAATGTGTTAACGTCTTCAGATGTCAAGGAGACGATAATCGAAATTCGCTATAAACTTAATCAAATGTGAAACCCACTCGAATCTTGTATCACTGTGTCCAAATCCTTATTTGGCATGGTTTTATTATGTCTATCAACTTAGAATCGTCGTTCGACGAGGAAAACTAAAACATTTGAAAAGGTCAACTGAAGAGGAAAGGCAACAAATTGACTTTAATTGTCATAACATAATTCGTTCTTAACTCTGTTCTGCTTCAATTCTAATCATGAATGTGTCATAGAAGCTAATTAGTATCGTATAATATAGTTTTAACGCTGCCCTTACCGAATGCTCTGAATCGATTACAAAATGTAGAACAGCATCAACAGCATACTACTGAACGTTCTATATCTAAAACTAAAATATATCGTTTGTCCAAATAATTTGGTCTGTTACGCTCTTTGTTCGAACATAAACAATCTGTGATGAATGTGTTATCAATGCTCTGTATGTTGAATTTATCTCGTCTCGCTGACCATTTCACCTCCATCAAGATTGATTTGCCGGGGCAATGTGTTTAACGAGAATCCCCTCTCGACTGTAAAATTGCGAGCACAGAGTTTTGTCCGGGAACATGCAAATAGTACAGTAAACAGCCCAGAGTAGCAAAACAAGAACAACCCTCGACATGTTTCACTTCTAGAGTTTTTTTCCAAAGTTATCTCATTCAATTAAGATTACTTTCACGTTTCAATCAATCCCATCGATTCCCTCCTTTTAGATTAAAATGCTTCTTCACAACGAATTGGTCAAAGGTTGATTGTCACATCATTTAAATACCCGCCAAGATGTAGTTAATCTTAAGCGTTGGAAATGTTTGGTGATGTGCCATCGTTTTCCACTTCCGGAAGATTCAAGTGATCTTAGGTGCCGTAGTTTAGTGTGAAGGGTTTGCCGAGCCACAATTCGCAGTGCAGAGTTTGCGAAGCTGCTCATCATGAAACACGATTTTGAACTTCATCAGGAATCTGTTGAGGCAGAGACAGACTCGGGGTTAGGTTCAGTTCGCTACTGTCACAGTATCGGCTAATATAACGAAGGGTGGTTTTTGCTTACAGGCATAATTTGGTGGAGACTCTATGACGCAGTTACGGAACTAAACACGTGCTCATCATGTCCGCAGGGGCACAGCATCATAGTTGGCACCTGTCATTTACAAACATGTCTAGAAACAGCACAAACCTCCTTCGGCTTCTTTTAATTAGACGTCTATCTTGAATGCCAAGTATGAACACATGTATTTTGTACATACAGTAAACTTGAGTAAACTATGTTTATAACAAACACGCATGTACCTAAATGACAGATATAGGTAATTGTTTTACTTTTTTCTGTTTCGGCCAGTTGCTTTGTATCATTGCGTGTAACAGATTATTGTTATACTTAACTAAAATTAATGGTCCCTTTTCTTCAATTTCAATCCTGAATATGTCATAGAAGCAAATTAGTATTGTATAACATACATGTGATTTCGCTTAACTGCCCTTTTCGAATGTCCTGAATCGATTACAAAATGCAGGACGAATATTGAAAGCATACTACTAAACGTTGTATATTAAAATCCAAAATATATCAATTTCTCCAAATAATTTGGTCTGTTCGAACATAATCAATCTGTGATGAATGTGTTATCAATGCTCTGTATGTTGAATTGATCTCGTCTCGCTGAACATTTCACCTCCATCAAGATTGATTTGACGCAGCAACGTGTTTAACGAGAATCTCCTCTCTCGACTGTGAAATTGCGAGCTCAGGGTTTTGTCCGGGAACATGCAAATATTTCAGGAAACAGCCCAAAGTAGCAAAACAAAAACAACCCTCGACATGTTTCACTTCTAGAGTTTTTTTCCAAAGTTATCTCATTCAATTAAGATTACTTTCACGTTTCAATCAATGGCATCGATTCCTTCCTTTTAGATTAAAATGCTTCTTCACAACGAATCGGTCAAAGGTTGATTGTCACATCATTTGAATACCCACCAAGTTTGGTGATGTGCCATCCTTTTACTACTTCCAGAAGATTCAAGTGATCTTAAGTACCGAAGTTTAGTGTGAAGGGTTTGCCGAGCCACAATTCGCAGTGCAGAGTTTGCGAAGCTGCTCATCATGAAACACGATTTTGAACTTCATCAGGAAGCTGTTGAGGGAGAGACAGACTCGGGGTCTTTCTTCCATCACGTTAGGTTCAGTTCGCTACTGTCACAGTATCGGCTAATATAACGAAGGGTGGTTTCTGCTTACAGGCATAATTTGGAGAAGACTCTATGACGCAGTTACGGAACTAAGCACGTGCTCATTATGTCCGCAGGGGCACAGCATCATAGTTGGCACCTGTCATTTACAAACATGTCTAGAAACAGCACAAACCTCCTTCGGCTTCTTTGAATTAGACGTCTGTCATGAATGCCAAGAATGATCACATGTATTTTGTACATACAGTAAACTATGTTTATAACAAACACGCATGTACCTTAATGACAGATATAGGTAATTGTTTTACTTTCTTCTGTTTCGGCCAGTTGCTTTGTATCATTGCGTGTAACAGATTATTGTTATACTTAACTAAAATTAATGGTCCCTTTTCTTCAATTTCAATCCTGAATATGTCATAGAAGCAAATTAGTATTGTATAACATACATGTGATTTCGCTTAACTGCCCTTTTCGAATGTCCTGAATCGATTACAAAATGCAGGACGAATATTGAAAGCATACTACTAAACGTTGTATATTAAAATCCGAAATATATCATTTTCTCCAAATAATTTGGTCTGTTCGAACATAATCAATCTGTGATGAATGTGTTATCAATGCTCTGTATGTTGAATTGATCATCTCGCACATTCCACTTCCATCAATATTGATTTGGCGCAGCAACGTGTTTAACGAGAATCTCCTCTCTCGACTGTGAAATTGCGAGCACAGAGTTTTGTCCGGGAACATGCAAATATTTCAGGAAACAGCCCAAAGTAGCAAAACAAAAACAACCCTCGACATGTTTCACTTCTAGAGTTCTTTCCAACGGTATCTCATTCAATTAAGATTACTTTCACGTTTCAATCAATGCCATCGATTCCCTCCTTTTGGATTAAAATGCTTCTTCACAACGAATTGGTCAAAGGTTGATTGTCACATCATTTGAATACCCACCAAGATGTAGTTAATCTTAAGCGTTGGAAATGTTTGGTGATGTGCCATCGTTTTCGCATATTCCAGTTCCAGAAGATTCAAGTGATCTTAAGTGCCGTAGTTTAGTGTGAAGGGTTCGGAGCCACAATTTGCAGTGCAGAGTTTGCGAAGCTGCTCATCATGAAACACGATTTTGAACTTCATCAGGAAGCTGTTGAGGCAGAGACAGACTCGGGGTCTTTCTTCCATCACGTTAGGTTCAGTTCGCTACTGTCACAGTATCGGCTAATATAACGAAGGGTGGTTTTTGCTTACAGGCATAATTTGGTGAAGACTCTATGACGCAGTTACGGAACTAAGCACGTGCTCATTATGTCCGCAGGGGCACAGCATCTCAGTTGGCACCTGCCATTTACAAACATGTTTGGAAACAACACAAACCTCCTTCGGCTTCATTGAATTAGGACCTGACTTCTTTAATGAATGTCAAGCATAATCTCATGTAGTTTGTACATACAGAAAACTTTGTTTATAACGAACTGTCGGATATAGCGGACCTATTTTTATCCCCCGCAACGCATTTTGCGGGGGGTATTAAAATGGACTCCGTCCGTGCGTGCGTGCGTCCGTGCACATTTGTCTTTTCCGGAGCAGAACTCTAAAGCCGTTGAATATTTCTTCACTAAACTTGGCACATACATAGATCTGGTGGTGTACTGGTGCCTTTTGGTAATTTTGGAATTCTGAATAAAATATTTTTGGCGTTTCCATGGCAACAAGTTCGACTTAGACTGAAATTAGTGGTAGTGCTCTTTTCCGGAGCAGAACTTTGAAACCGTTCAATATTTCTTCACCAAACTTGGCACATAGATAGATCTGGTGGTGTACTGGTGCCTTTTGGTAGTTTTTGAATTCTGAATAAAATATTTTTGGCGTTTCCATGGCAACAAGTTCGACTTAGAATGAAATTAGTGGTAGTGCTCTTTTCCGGAGCAGAACTTTGAAACCGTTCAATATTTCTTCACCAAACTTGGCACATAGATAGATCTGGTGGTGTACTGGTGCCTTTTGGTAGTTTTTGAATTCTGAATAAAATATGTTTGGCGTTTCCAAGTTCGACTTAGACTGAAATTAGTGGTAGTACTCTTGTCCGGAGCAGAACTTTAAAAATCTTTCAATACTCTCCTTCCACTTTTCTATATACACACCTAAATATTTGACATAATCATAACTCGTAGACATAATCATGAAGACTATTTTGCCATTGCGGGGGATATTGATGACTTTGTCTTCTTGTAATTTTTGGTTTTGTATTTTAGCCGAATACCTAACTACGCTTCTAACGAACTAAACTGAAGGGCAAAAGAAAGAATACCAAAAGTTACCTTTTCTCAAATTTTAAATAAATATTTTTGTAGGTAAATTATACACTGAAACAAGTCGCCCCAACGCAGAAATTTGATACCTGCAGTGGAATTCACGTGCATGTCGTGAATAAAACGTGGAAGTGGTAAATAGTATAAACCATGAATGTTGGGCCTCTGTCAGAGTTTCACATGCACTAAGGGTATAAAAGTTAGTGTGCAGGCAGGTTACACATGCAGTTTGAAAAAGATCACCACCGATATGCCACGACTATAACGTGAGAAGGCCATAGGTATGCTCCAGATGGGGTCGACACACGCCAACGATGCAAGAACCTTCGGCGGCACCCGTGTAGCAATCTAGACTGCTGCAACGTTACAGACAGACGTGTCAGACACAGGAAAGACCAAGAAATGGGAGACCGCAGGTTACAACACCAGCTGAAGACCAGCATTTCAGGACGTTACACCTAAGAAACCGTTTCCTCACGATAATGTCATCAGCGGCGAATTCCCTTCATCACCGTGTCAGTCGATACACGGTGGCTAGACGTCTTCGGGCCGCAGGTATCAGAGCCTACAGCACCCTTCAAAGGACAGGTGATGACCCATGAACACAGCCGTCACAGATTGCGTTGGGCCGGAGTTGTTCTTCGTTGGCAGCGTCAAGACTGGGTTCGTGTAATGTTTAGCGACCGTCGAAGAGGTGTACGTTTGGCTGCTGTTGTGTCCAAAGGGTCACACCATTCGGGTGGTGGGGGTGTCATGGTTTGGGGAGTCATCTGTGGAGAAGAAAGAACGCCTCTTGTGATTACTGATGGGACTTTGAGTGTAGAGAGGTATAGGGGCGGAGTTCTGCGTCCAGTGGTCCTCCCTTTTCTGAGACAGCAGCCCAATCGTGTGGTTTTCAAACATTACAATGCATGCCCTCATACTGCCAGGATTGTGTGGCCGATTTTCTGGAGAGGAACAACGTGAACGCTCTACAGTGGTCAGCACGTTCGACAGACATGTCCCCGATCGAGCACATGTGGGATGCACTAGACAGACGCATGCGGAAACGCCCTAACCCACCACAGAATAGACAGCAACTTGAACAGAGCCCTCCAGGACGAATGGCGTCCCATACCACGTGACCTTGTCCAATGTCTGACGTACTCGGCTAGGAGAGTGCGTGCCTATTGCCTCTATTGATGCAAGGGGTGGGCATACAGGATACTTAAGTGATGGTAGTGAACATTTATGGTGTGTAACTCAGTACCTGCTTATCCTCTATGTGAATGAAAACTGGACCCCAGAGAACTTGTGCATGTCTGATGCCACGTGTTTCTGTAGCATGCGTGTGATATTTAGCTCAGGTTGAGGAAATATGTTGTTAACACCACTGCATTATGTTGTGTGTGTCTAGGTAGTCTGGATCACTGATAATGACCTCTTGAAAACCTTGTATACTTTCTTTTGCCCGTCTGTTTATAATAGGCGGTTTTTTCAGTTCGTTGTAACAGTAGTTTACTGTACAGGTTTGTATTCAAGGCTCACAGGATGTGTGAATTCTATAGTCTTGCCCATGGCAGTATACAGATATGGTTGTGTTCCTTAACTGCAAGTATCATCTTGTCGTTTAAAAATCGCAGACTCGTTCCGATTATGATGTTTGGGTTCTCAAAACTACACCGGTGCTTATTCAACCAAACTGCGAAAGTTTGGCCGATATATTCTAAATAATCAGAGCTTCTTTTGTTTAGGATAAGGATATACTTTTCGCGAACATCTAACGCTATCAAAGTGATCCAGTCAGGTAATGTCACCCCATGCCTATTACGTCCTGTGGAATCTTTTTCAACAGACAGTGAAAACATAATATTCTTTGGGGCTAACTTTCTGTATTTACTGTAGTATTTCGAACTTTGTATCTGTGAATGGGGGCGATTTGTACCATGGAACCAGTGCTGTAATCAGAGAGACATTGTAAAGAGAAGCAAGGTCGTGGTTATTCTCTGATGTTTCCTATTTTCTGCATTTTCACTATGTGGCAATGTGAATGTAGGATCTTTACGTTGGATTCAGAACAATGGAAGCACTACTGGAATTGGAGAAAAGCTGTAAATAGAGGCAAGGTCGTAGCTGTGATGATGATATTGATCATGCCTGTTGCTCCTACGAAAGGCCCAGAAAGCCCGTATGTCTATACAGATATGGAATTGGAAATCCCCAACAGAGATAGCACACTTTCTTATACCTCTCGAACCCTGCTTAGGGTATCGACCCAGTCACTTCATGTCAGCAATAAACTGGTTCATCCTGTAGCTCAATATACTTAGTAGTCATCACATTGATGTAAAAACGTGTACGAAGAATCATGTAGTCATTGATGGAAAACACTGCAAGATATCTAACAATACAAACAGCTGTCGGCAATATTGTTGACTTGGTCAAACACCATAACTTTGATACACACTTGATATTGGTTTTCCAGACTATATATATACCATGAAGAGAAGCCGATAATATTTGACCGAAAGACAAAATGTTCATACATTTTTAAATTGCAATGTAGTATTGCAATGATGTCGTGGCACCTCCAAAGGTGTGAAAGGTGGTCACTAAGATAGGAAGTGGCGCGATATTGCTTGGCGGTAAGGGAAGGTTGGCTATTACTTAGTTTAAGTCATCCTTCTTGACCCACAGTCTAATGGAGAGTATGTTGTAGTGACCCGAACCGTCTACCCCATCTATAACATTTCCATTCCCACTGAAACACAACCACTGTAGGTGCAATTACTGAATCAGTTTACCTTAATAAGACAATGTGAATGTTCATGGAAGTGTTTTTGAGTGCAGTTCAGAAGGTGTGTTGTGAAATGAAGCTGTTTTACAAGCCTGATTGACTCCCTGTTTTTCCCCATGATTGACCGGCAACCCAAGAGTTCACATATAACGGAAGATGCACCTCTCGTGGAATGTCACATCTCAGGTTAAGTTCTAGCCTTGGGTGCAACCTGAATGATTACGAAGGCTCCTGCCAACACATATCCTTCTTAACCGCTTATAAATGAACAAAATTAGTGACTGGTTTTAAACAGATATAATATAGTTTAACTTACCTACTTTATGCATTGGTCGAGTCGAGATAAAAACACCGCTGACTTAACTTTGTTTCACTAACCTGTTAAAGGAACCGTAAAATCTATGACGATTTGTATCGATTTTTTCCGACAATACGATACCACATGAAACATCGTAAGGTATTGACTTCTGTCAACTTCGTTGCCTTATGATTGTTTTGTCACTTGAAGTTTAAGGTTAGTCATTCTTTTGTGATCATTCAAATCATTGTAGAATAAAGCATCGTTTCATTATATTATATTTAGAACAACTGTACAGTAAGTTGATATACATGCAAAGGATTTTAAGCACTGTTCATGAAATCAAACAAATAGTTCTGTCAAGAGAACAACTTGGGCAGTGAAGATATTATCCTTTTGTGGATTCGCCGTACATTATGCTTCTTTCATCTTAGATCACAGCTGCAGAATCTTCCTAGAGTCAGATTCTAAACTAGACAAACCTAAGCACTATATCATTTTACAAGATCCATTTCCAACACGTTTGACATCAAGGACCTGGCTGTTAAATTTAGCCAATGGTACGGGTCTGTTTCATATAAAAGAAGCAATTTCTATTTTTTATCTTTGCCTTCCTGTGCCCCTGCTTTTTCAGCAGTCGCATACCAAAGCGAGTTTCTTTACAGCCAGGGAAATAATTGTACAGTGGAATAGATCAAAGTGGTTGAAATTTTCTAGACGTTTCGTAATCGTCCCTGTGCACATTCGATACTGGTGCTATGTGGGTCTGTGCGTGGTCGAGGAAATACTCATCATTTCTGCTGAATGGTTCTACGCCTCTTATTTCCATGGTCACGTTGGAAATGACAATAGCAATATTTTCGTGTCAGTCACAATGATTTTGAGACACATGCCGCCTTTGTATGGCATGTTAAACTGCTGTGGCAAATTTGGATGATATTTTATTAGTGAAAAACTCTTCAGAAGGCAATGATGGCGACATCAATTGTTATAATCCTGACATCAACAAAGTTTTGGCCATCGCTACTGAACCAAGAGAAAGATGAAATATGTGAAATTAAAATGGACAAAACCATTTCATGAATCTTTACTAAAAGCAGGGCTGATTGTGTTTACGAATCACTATCAACGAGTGATATGATACCTATTTTTTTGCAGAGGGACTATATATTCTGACCCACACGTTACATGCATCAGAAACACATGCATTGGCAAGTCAATTATTCACTGAAAATAACACATAAGATACAATTCAAGAAAGGAATTGCGACGATTATCCCTGTAGACATTGATGTGTTAGATATGACCTCCAGGTGACTTCCACAGAACTTTTTGAAACTCCTTGTAACCCTGACAAAGTAACTCTTCTCCATGACTCGTACAGCCCTCAAAGAAATAACCATGCCTAGTGGTACCTCCGAAGGTGTGAAATGTGGCCAATAGGATGCACGCTGGTAAAATATTGCTCGGCATCAAGAGAAAGTTGGCTATTAGGTAGTTAAAGTCATCCTTCTTGTCCCGGAGGTTTATGGAGAGTATTTTATAGTCACATATATCATTGTGACATGGTGTTGCTAAACTTATTTTCCTGCCTTAAATTAGCTAGAATACCTTGTATATCACTTTACTAAAGTGGTAATATTTGCCCCAAAACTTAAAAAATGAAATCTAAATTAAC
Organism: Haliotis rubra; assembly: GCF_003918875.1. NCBI lineage: Eukaryota > Metazoa > Mollusca > Gastropoda > Lepetellida > Haliotidae > Haliotis > Haliotis rubra. The sequence continues at coordinate 28,354 of NW_025767588.1, forward strand.
TGACAACAAGAATTGCACACCCATCCCCTCCGACAGTTAGACTGAGTTTTAGGATATTGCTGAAATGTTGTTGTTGTTTAGTTTTAATCTCGAGTTGTACTGAATTATCGTATATCACCCACACGCCGACAGGACATGAAGGATCCACTTTGTCTCCCTCTCAGTCAGCTAGTTCGACCTGTACAAGTGTCATGAAGAGATCGTTATTACTGTAAGAACATGCTCCTGACTGCCACCTCAGGCTGTGTATTATATGTAAACATACTGCTCACGAACATGGGAATAATTGCAAATTATCTGAAGTCCTTCTCACTGTCACCATTTCCTTATTTTGTTTCTTTCCTTTTGATTAATGGTGTACAAGACTGGATCTTTCCCCGACCAGTTCTTCCTCGGGGACGTTTTGGCCGAGGACAGTCCTTCCCAGGGCAGATTTGGAATAGTTCTTCTCCGGGAACAAAACAGCCTAGATCAAACCTCCCAGCTGAAGATATATTCTGAGCAATTTCTTCACGACCTAATTGAGAAATACCACTTACTAAAAAGCAGTGTGCGAAATAGCCACTTGCCCGCTGGCCCGAGCCCAGTAAAATCCAGTCGAGCCAGTAAATCTCCACAATCACTGGCCCGACAGGCTGGTGAATTTTCATGGGGTCATTTCGTAAATGTATCACTTTCTCCTACTTGTTAAGTTATAATACACTTTTAATTCATGCAAGATTATGGCCTGCTTAATGGTGACTTAATTGGAAACTATTTCGCACACTGACCGTAGGTGACTAAGATTCAACCAAGGAACGATCCTGCTCACTCTGGGTTTCAGGCATACTGAATATAAGAAAGACTATGTTAGGCCAGATAACCACGATAGTTACTGAACAAAAGGGTGGGGAAGATTCAGCTTTCTGTGCAAGTTCTTCTCCCAACTAAACTTAAGATTTAATGACAACTGTTTACTGGCATTCGACATATTTATAGTTCTTGAGTTATCTGAATGCAAGTAAAATGAGAAAATGGCCGAAATAATTCCATTACCCTAATTTTAGGAAGAAACAGCTGGCAAGTCCTTTTTGATTTTGAAATGCATTAGTTTTCTGAAAAGGAATGAATTGTTACCTTTTCATATGGCATACATAGGATATACACAATAACCTACAGCTTATTTGTTTAGTTAATGTAGATAGTATTGCTCATTGACCACAATCGCATTTAATGTTTCCAATATTTACAATATATTGTAATAGTAATGTCATGTTTCAATGCGATGACAATAATGTGTTTGAAGGAAACAGCAGCTTTTGCCACGAAAGTATCATATTCACTATTTCTTTTTAAAGAAAGAGCAAACTAGTAATTGGATCATGGAGGAGACTCAGATTAAGCTCGTGTTCATTTGAATTTAATTTGTTAAAATCTCAATATTTGATTGCCTAATTAGCACTTTTATCCCTTGGACAAAATATGACTAAATCACCTATATCTAGCATGCTATTCCTCTACTTGATTTACCACATATTTTATGTTCATTTCTATTTTACCATCATACAGAAGATTAACATATATACAATGAAAATCACTTGCGAGATGGAAGCTAAACACGTGTTATGAAAATAGTGTACCTACAATAATATGAAAATAGTGTATCTTTCAATATGATGAAAAAAGTGTACCTTTCTTTATGTTGAAACAATGCTGATATATTACGAGATGAATATATGAAGAATTGATAAAGAATAAAAATGAATACAATATTATTTTCCTGAAGAAATCCTTAAGCAGAGAGATTTGGCGAGATCCTGTTTCCAATGATGATACATGCTTGAGTACTTGTGGAAAGTAAGACCATATTGTATGAGAACTCTCACAGTGGAGATGAACCCGCCTTAGCTGCCCATTTCTAATTGTCCCTTTCTGTCCAGGGTAGGGTAAGAAATAATCTTGGCTCCTTCTTCCTTGGAATAGAATTTGTCTTGGACAAACTTTCCCCGGGAACAAACCGGTCAATTCCATCCCGAGGACGTAGGTAGGTCGTTGTGAGGTGATGTCACGACCAGAACATTAAAGAATTTGGGAGTTTTCTGTTCTTGAACCCTTCAAACTTATATTGCAAATGTCACGATGAACTTCACCGTGGCTTCTCTGCGTTAGGTATTTGCAGGTCAATCATTAATGTCAAATCCTATATATACAGTCCAAGACACACAAAAGCATCTATTCTAGGAGCTGATTACTATTGAGTGAAATGCATGATTTAGGACTAACAGTTCGACATGGCATAAACTAATCGGGTACAAAATGCATAATGCATGTTGGCAACACACCGAATTTTTTAAAATGTAGACATCGCATGAGGAAACAATTTTGTAAAATGCTGCATTATTACTTCTGATTGTAATACACTTACGGAGATAATCAGATTTTATCATAGGCTGGACATTCAACAAGAAAATGTCATTCGTCTTCAATGCCTTTTTACAAAATGGACATGATCTATAATTTCTATAGTCTTCTTCCTGGATGGATAGTCTTCTTCCTTCATTTACTAGCTAAGATGCTCCACGTGAAACACGATTTCAACCTTCATCAAGAAGCAGCTGAAGCAGGAACACTCTCGAGGTCGTTCTTCCATCACGCTCAGCTTAACTGACACAGTATCGGTTAATATAGCGTGCACAATAGACTGTATGTTTCCGCTTTGGGGCATTATTTGGTCAAGTGTCTGTGACGTAGTTACAGTGCTAAACATGTGCTCAACATACCCGAAGGGGCTCGTCAAACAAGTCAGCATCAGCCTTTTAACAAACTTGTCTATAAGCTGCACACACCTCCTATAGCTCCGTAAAGTTTATCCTGACGAAGTCCCTCTTTACGACATGCAGAGCAGACAATGAAACAGTCAAACCCTGTTGTGTTGAAGCTGAAGAGATGTGCCTAAATATATCGAGTTACCCGGGGTTCGAGACAACAGCAAAATGATGAATATTTATATAAGATACGCAAGGTAGAAATTGTTACTTCGAGACAATCTTAAGTTCGAAATATCAAAGCATCTCATGTGAACCTTCTATATCCTTTCTCAAAATATATCATCAGTAAACACAGATATTTTCGTCGTTTGCCTGGGAAGAATTTGTGGCCTGAATTCGAGATTCACTCCAATTATGAAGCTTGGGTTGTCAGCATAACATCTACGCTCGTTTAGCCAAACCGTGAAGCCTATAATACCTTAAATATTTTTGTAAAGACGTCGTATTATATCTGACATTCGTTGTGTAAAAGCAGGACATCCCATTTTCACGGACAATTTTGGTGTCATTACTGAGTGACATGCGAAAATACATCGAGTTAATGATAACTAAAAGACACGCAATGACCAAGCTTTTACTTCGAGACATCCGTACATTCGACGAGTCTAAAATATGCAGACGGCAATCTTTTACTTGTGACAGCCATAAGTTGGTCAAATCAAAGTAACCTATTCATAAAATGTACACTTCTATTTTGCCTTAAACGTCCCATGGAATATGTTTCCGCAGACAGTCGAGAATGGTTATTCTTTGGTGTTTCCTATTTTCTGAATATATGGCAATTTGCAACTTTGAGTGTAGGCGTCTTAACGTTGGATTCAGAACATTGGAACCAATGCTGGACTTGGAGAAAATCTGTGAATAGAAACAACGTCGCAGCTGTGATAATGGTATTGGTAATGCCAGTTCCACAAATATAACGGCCCAGAAAGCACGTGTCGATACAGATGTGGGATTGGAAATTCCCTAGAGAGAGATAGCACACTTGTTTTATACCTCTAGGATCCAGCGTCAGGTCTCCACCCAATCACTTCATGTCAGTAATAAACTGGTTCATCATGAACAGTCTGCAGCCCAATATATTAAGTGCAGTCATTATACTGATGTATAAACTTGGAAGACGAACCGTGCAGCCATTCATGGAAAACACAGAAATACGAAACGTCATCCAGCAAGTGGGTTGAAAACGCGATATCATGCAATACAAACGCTGTCTGACATATTGCTGATTGGGTCATAAAACCTTACTTTCACTCACACTTGATATTGATTTTTCGGCCCATCTGTATCTCTTGAAGAGAAATTGAGTGATAATGTTTAACCCAAAGACAAAATTTCCATTCATTTTCAATGGTGAAACAATGGTATTGTCATGATGAATTCTTGAGGAATTTCTGAATTCTTGAGGAATTTCCAACAAACCAAGAATGAAACATCTTCCCTATCTATAACATTTCCATTCCCACTGAAGGAACGCAATTATTTTACAATTCTGAACGTTAATACACATTTTGCATGGAAGGTCCAAACAAAGGAACAATTACTAGAATTGACAAAAAGAAAGAAAATGTAAATAGAAGCAATGGCGCTCTTGTGAACATGATATTAATAATATCTGTTCGACATTTAACATGACACACGCTGACACACGTTCATTTTATTCAATTTTAGCCAAACTATATATCTTCAAGGAAAAGAGACCCATGAAGATCCGGGTTAGAATTGGTCCTGAGTAACCTATGCTTGTCGTAACAAGGTGGTCAGGCTCGCTGTCTTGGTTGACACATGTCATCGTATCCCAATTGCGTAGATCGATGCTCATGATGTTGATCACTGGATCAATAATAAAGAAGTTGTCATCCATAAAGCACCATACCAGCATCATACGTTCTTGAAAAAGCATGCCCATACTTTTGAAATCATTCAAGAAAAATGAAGAATCGTATTATTAGATTATTAAACCTGCAGCGTAAGAGGTGACTAACGGGATTGAGCGATCAGGCTCGGGGATTTGGTGGACACATGTCATCGTATTGTGTAGATCGATGCTCATGCTTTTGATCACTTGATTGTCTATCCCAGACTCGATTATTAGCTGGAATATTGCAAACCAACAAACCAACCACAGCACCTTCCATTCTTCATAGTGCAAAGGCTTGACAAGCTGACATACAGTAAAATGGTTTCTGATAAATTTTGACCATTCTGATTATCACAATTACAGAAATAAACAGTCACACACACAAAAAATGCATGTACAAATACCTTCTGAGAAAGGCACTATTTTTATTTCATCCTTTCGCATTCCTCTACCCCAGCACACACAACATTCGCATGCGAAGTCAGGAGAAGAATTGTACGATGAAATATAGGAAAGTTGTTAAAATTTTCGTCACGTTTTCATACCGTCCCTGTGCATATTCGCTATTGATTCTATGTTGGTCTCTGAAGGATGAGGATTCACAGATCAGTGCTGCTGAATGGTTTTATGTCTCCTGTTCCCCATGGCCACATCTGGAATGGAAATACCAATATTTCGCCCACACTGCACAAGTAACAAACTTAAAGGTCACATGCAACCAAAAAATCAAACATAATTAAAACACAATTATCACTTATTCATGACATATAATATACATTGCTGGTTATGAAAAAACATATAAACAAAATTATAAGCGTACAATCGCAAAACAAAAGTGCAATATTGTGTACTTCGGTTTACTTCCCAAGAAACGAAGCAGCCGGGATACCGAACCCAGTCAGAGCGGGTGGGTGTGCACTCAAGTGTAACGGCTGGTTCAGTTGCAGATGCCTTCACGGCTAATTGTGTGTATATATATAGAGAGAGATGTTGGGTTTTGTAAATACATGCTCATTTTTTGTGTATAACATTTTGCAATCAACAGACATCATAACATGTCATGTGTTCAAGTATCACACCTGCCTGTCTGTGTAATTACATAATGTGACAGAGACCGAACTCGGGCCATAAATCAATGCGTTTTGTTTATTGTGTATAGCCTGATTGGTGTTAGTTCAAATCGCTTGTGGTCAGTGATAGCAGCTGTGTATTGAATATTGTCATTAGCAGACAGGCAGGCAGACACACAGGTGTCAATAAAACAAGACATTGAGTTTTGTCTGTGACAACGACATATCTATATCACAGTTAGAAATTCTGTCAACGCTAAATAGTGACATTGCTTTTAAGTATCGAACTGAGAAAGTTTCTCGGTAAGAAGAACGTGTGGTGAAATAGACAAATGAAATTATATAAACAGTTAATTTACTGTCATAACATATAAAAAGCTCGCGCCTGTGAGATATCAACAAAACATTAGAAAAATAGCTCACACCAAAGCCTTCACCGAATATTCACCCGACAACCGCTTCCAAGCTGCGCGAACCTATTTACTTGCGCACGTGCTATGAGCGCAGCCCAGCTGTTGAAACCCGTTTTCCCCAGAAAAGTCTGGGGAAATTTAGTGAAACGTTTGAACTCCGATTTCGCGCGTTTTTTTTCATCGCGTTATTTTTCAACTTTATAAGTTGAATTTGCATTTTTGACGATTTGTTTCGGTATGTCCATACCGAAAGGTATCAGAATCTGCAAAGTTGTGTTTTACGTTGCATGTGACCTTTAAGGTTAATTAATAAATCATTTGAGAGAAAGCGTGGGACGATGTTGCTATTATCTAACGTTCTAAACCAGAAGCGAAAGCCTATTGGAAAAGCTTGGCAAATTTGATCATCACAGGCCATGACACTTGCTTCAAACTGGCTCAATATATCAACCTTCTTTACGACAATAGCACCCTCTTCGTGGCAGCCTCGAGTTACGCTATCGTCTTTAAGTCGGCTAATGATGTCTCAGTGTGCTGAGCAAACTGAGACGGATCTGGATGTTGATTGGACTAAAGGAGATGATCCCGGCATGTAATATAACTGTATTATTGCTAACTGTTCATCTTCATTATTGTGAAGATCCGATGCTGCTGATGATGGGACGTGTTGCACTGTGAGTTGTCACTGTATCTAAATTAATATTGAAATGGCTATGCTTTTGAAACATGATTATATTTGTATATTTTTAATGCCGCATTCAGCAGTATTCAAGCTATAAGACGGCGTCTGTAAAAATAGAGTTTGGAGCAGACTATCCAGTGAATGACATCATGAGCATCGTCTCGGATTGGGATACGATGACATGCATCAAGTGAGCGAGCCTGACCACCCGATCTCGTTAGTCGTCCCTTAAGACAAGCATTGGTTGCTGAAGAGAAATACCTCCCGGATCTTCAAGGTCAGATGTATGTGTTTTATAAGGGTATCAGCTGATTAACGTTAAAGGTGATGATTTAGATGACTGAGAAGAGTTTTGAGTCCCATCGTTTGATATGGTAGGGATTAAAAGACGGAACTTTTGCTCTCCGGACGAACGTTCTGTCCACTTGACCATTGATGCGGTCCCGGCGAAGCTAAGAACTGTACACATGGACGTAGGTTTCTAGCACGCCTCTTGCAATCATGAATTAATACCCATGTCTAATTTGAATCATTTAAACACTATTACAACCCAAAGAAACAGGTGCGTTTTCAGCGTAACATTGAAAAAGTTGGGTTCAATTGACTTCGGTTTAAACAGTAGTTCAGTCAAACCACCGGTGTCAATCAAATGTGTCAGAAAATGGCTATGTGACAGAGATCTCGAATATCTCGGTGTAGCACCTTACCTCAGATGAAGTTCGGTTCCGTATGATTGTGGGTGTGCTCCGCTGTCTGAAGTCGGTCTCCACTTGCCACGATACGGGCAGAACACCCAGCATCTGTGCACATCCAGTAACCTGTGTCCCCTACTGTCGGTTCAGGCGAAACTTGTTTCCAGCCAAATAAAGTATTCACCGTATCTTAAGCCTTGGCGGTACTCACCTACTCCTGGAAAATTAGCTCTCCAGGACATCCGAAATATATATTTTAGCCTTTCCGGCACGACACTTGTAGCACCAAGGAATCAGGGGTCTTGGTTATGACACCTACCTTATCGGATCCTGGCATGGTCTTCGGAAATTTATCCATTTACCGTCTCAAGCCATCATATCCGAACCATCGGAAAATATGCCATCTATTGTCTGAATGTTCTACATCTGCCCTTGTTCGTTCCCTCATTCTTTCCAGAATATACTATTGTAATAGCTATGTAACACCTTTGCATATCCTTCACGTGTGTATGTGTGTTTATGTGCTTGCGTGCGTGCGTGTGTGTGTGTGTGTGTGTGTGTGTGTGTGTGTGTGTGTGTGTGTGTGTGTGTGTGTGTGTGTGTGTGTGTGTGTGTGTGTGTGTGTGTGTGTGTGTGTGTGTGCACGATTAAAGAACACACAAAAAGGACGGCTGACACTTTACTAGTTACTGTTTACGTATTACATCTTTCATATCTTTAAATACTTCTTGACCTTAGTTTACGTTCAGGAAGCGATGGCCAGATGTAAAAGGCGCACAGAATGAAACCATGGGTTCCCATGATTCATTTATCGTGATTTCAAATTCAACACGCAGCTCGTCCTAACTTCAACACTGATACTAGGGCACTCAATCACAGTTTAACCAGTAATTTAAATTACGTCAACTTTAAGTCAAAGTTGATATTTCTTCTTTGACGTTACTGGTATTTATTGATCTTTGATGACGGGAAATGTCAAACAATCAGATTAACTTCTACTTGGCAGCGTATCAGAAATGTTTCAGATCGATATAAAATGTGTAATGTTATATTGGAGATAACATATTTCCTCTCTTGACGATGTATCTGGAAGATGAAGTGGAAGGCTGTTGTAACTGATGAATGGTGGGGAAAAACAGATGTCTGGGGGATTACCTAAATCAGACACAAGAACTAGCTGACAATGCTTGACATTCACTGGAAGATGATCTCCATCAAGCCTGTTTCAGTAAAAGCCCTACGTATTCTATAGCGTCTCATTTATCCAGCGAAACTCATTCCATTGGGCGCATAATAGTGCTGAATATCCTATGAATTGATCACGTATATCCGTGTTTACAGTAAACGTTTATTTCACTTTTAATGTGATTAATTTTATTTTATTCCAGCACAAAGACATTCTGCCTACACATTTGAATCTTTCACAAAATCAACTATATTTTTATGCAGATATCTCTTTTGCAATTTGTTTGGGAGTACCAAAAGAGGATCTCAATGCTTTTTTTCCAATTTATATTTCTGATAACTAGCCATCTTCTATAGTAATGGAAAACTATTTTTCATGAATTACTTTTTAAGATCCAATATCTATAGTGGTTCCTTTATTTTTCAGTGCTCTTTTCTCATTAATTGGCATCGCTGCGTCCATACGCTGGGCAACGTCCTCCTCACACATTCCGCAACTCAACGACGTCCCAAACAGCGGATGTAGTTCTTCATCCACTGACGGTTGCCCATGGCAACACGTGATATCAGACTTAGCCAATCGTCTGCAGTTACTCGAGATGGCATTCAAAGAACAAGTGGTTGCCAGGGAAACAATAGTTAAAGAAGTCAGTAACCAGTCCGATGTGAATTCTTCGCTGGAAAAAAAATTAACATTATTTCTTCAGCGATTGTCACAACTGGATTCTCATATACACAGATTGGAGACCAGACTTGAGGAGCTGACAAACAGACTGCATTCTGATGGTAGGCAAGTTTAATGTCTTGGTTGTCATAGCAAAAGACTCAGTTAACTTTGACTTGAAATGGTAGCCCTATCGTTAAATTTATTTATAGCGAACCCTGACCCGTTAATCGTTGTATAACACTTTTTTTGTCTGTCTGGACACAACTCTGACTTTTAGAACATTGCTTCTCGTTGGTTTTATTGCTGACGTTTAGATTTAATCGTTGACATAACAACCAATGATATCAAATCTCCAAATGTCATTGTTCTTGGCGGTTACCACGAACGCATTCATATTGTAGAGAAACATTTAACACTGCATTTTGATGAAAATCAGATTGTTGTAACTGAAGAACAAGAAAAGGTTTTGAAAACAATTAACGGTAAAAAGACATGAATGGACCAATAACTATCAGTGATGACTAAAAGTTACGCAATACATACCGAATACATCAAGACAGATTTAAAGGGAATGGGGTAGAGGGTTACATTTTCGTCTGAGTACTTTTATTGTCAGCAAATTCAAACTTTATGTTGGCCACTTGTAATCAATCGATCCAAGACCTCGACGTTCTTTGACCCAAATCAACCACATTTCTGATGTGCCATCTCCGAATGATGTTTTATGTGTATCTCTAGACAACATGCAAGTTGCTCTACGTATGATGTTGTTTACCACACATGTATCTCTCGTACAACATGCATGTTGCTCTACGAATGACGTTGTTATCCACACGTTTCTCTCATACAACACAATGATGTTGTGATTCAAACATCTATCTCACGTACAACAGGCATGGTGTACTACGAATGATGTTGTGATTCACACATCTATCTCACGTACAACAGGCATGTTGCTCTACGAATGACGTTGTAATCCACACATGTATCTCTCATACAACAGGCATGTTGCTCTACGAATGACGTTGTAATCCACACATGTATCTCTCATACAACGGTCATGTTGCTCTACGAAAGACGTTTTAATCCACGCAAGTATCTCTCATACAAAACATATGTTGCTCTACGAATGACGTTGTAATCAACACAAGTATCTCTCATACAACAGACATGTTGCTCTACGAATGACGTTGTAATCCACACAAGTATCTCTCGTACAAAAGACATGTTGCTCTACGAATGACGTTGTAATCAACACAAGTATCTCTCATACAACAGACATGTTGCTCTACGAATGACGTTGTAATCCACACAAGTATCTCTCATACAACAGACATGTTGCTCTACGAATGACGTTGTAATCCACACAAGTATCTCTCATACAACAGACATGTTGCTCTACGAATGACGTTGTAATCCACACAAGTATCTCTCGTACAACAGACATGTTGCTCTACGAAAGATGTTGTAATCCACACAAGTATCTCTCATACAACAGACATGTTGATCTACGAATGACATTGTAATCAACACATGTATCTCTCATACAAAAGACATGTTGCTCTACGAATGACGTTGTAATCCACACAAGTATCTCTCATACAACAGACACGTTGCTTTACGAATGACGTTGTATACCACACGTGCATCTGTCATACAACGGTCATGTTGCTCTACGAATGACGTTGTAATCCACACATGTATCTCTCATTCAACATTATTTTACACTGAACTCAAACAAGTTTTAATATATTTGTGATAATCTAGTCGTTATACTGTCATTCGCTGACAGCTAAGTATAAATATATGTATTCTCAGTACATGACTCTTTGTCGTCACGATATGGCTGAAATATTGCTGATGCGACGTAAAAGTTTAAGTCACTGAAACAACAGACATGTTGCTCTACGAATGACGTCTTCAATGATCATGACGTCACATATCACATCTCTATCTGAACCGGTTACATTTAGTGAAGTTTCTCTGTAGGTATTATCGTTTATACTTTTTTCTCTTTTAAAATGTCAATGTTTAATATTTTGATTACCCAACACGAAGTTGGAAATTTCGGATTATCTTTTAGTCGGAATGAATGCTGTAAATCCCTCACCAAAGGCAAGGATTAACGTCATTCATTGGTTAATTTCAGTCGGGCCAGATAATCCGTAATTCCCCGCAGCTCGATGGCTATGCTCGAAGACGTTCCCATAAATAAAACTCTAGACTTGCCCATATCCGACTTTACGTCGATCTATCAAATAACGTTTGTTCTGGGAATTATAGTAGGCTTTGACTGGAACAGTGATGCCTGCCAGCGTAGAGACCACATTGACACCCACAATGTTCTGTGAAGATGGCAGTAGATAGATAGCTTAAGTCATATTTCCTCACACTCAACCCACACATAACGGTACACCATTGGGTTTGCACTTCGGATGCTTCGTATGCTGAACAGTTTTTTTCTTATGCAAGAGAGCGAACACCGTTTTCACCACTTTTTGAAGCATTCCATCAACAAGTTAAACTGACGAAACCTTTTCCATGTCCATCAGTCGATTGTAAGATTGATAAGCAAGGGTTTATGAATCACTGTCAAATAATGCCACGAGGTGTTACAAAGGTACATGTAATAGTATTCTGCGTATTCCCATCCCTGGCTGTCCGTATGAACTCCTGCAAAAACAGGAAACACTTATACTGACGGTACAATAATAATAATAATAATAATAATAATAATAATAATAATATAATACTTCTCCAAATTGTCGATTCCCTAAAGGCAAAAATAAAGGTTTGGACTGAAAGAAAGAAAAATGGGAAAAGAAAAATAAATTCATCAAACAAAATAAACTGTTTAGAAACAATGAAAAGCACTTCTACAGGCAACTGAAAGCAAAGGGTGATGGTGAACATGACAAACAGTTGTGGTCTGTACCCGGCAACTGTAACCTTGAGGCACCATGGGTCCGTGATTATGACCATGCAATGCATGAGAAGGTAACTAGGTCGTTTGTCTGTTACATCTCACCAGATTGCCTGAAAAGTGTTATAAAAAAGTCCAAATCAAATACAGCTCCAGGGCCTGATGGCATTCGAAATCGGTATTGGAAACTGTTCCCCTGTGTCCAAACACCATTACTACACTGTTTCAATACTCTTGTGGACACAGGTGATGTTCCTCCATGGTTCTGCAAAGGTCGCACAATACTTCTCCCCAAGAAAGGAGACTTGACTGATACCAAAAACTTCCGCCCTATCACATGTTTGAATACTCAGTATAAAATATTCACAGGGTGTTTGACAAACCTCGTGTCATCTTACTGCTCTTCCAATGATATGATTTACAGAGAGCAGAAGGGAGCAAGAAAGGGATGTTGGGGGTGCAAGGATCAACTTCTTGTACAGAAAATGATTTTGGAAGAGGCTAAAACATATCACCGCAACCTCTCCATGTGCTGGATTGACTACAAAAAAAGCATATGACTCTGTCCCTCACGAATGGATTCTGAAGTCTCTTCATTGCATTGACCTCCCTCAGCGACTACTTGATTTACTCAAGTCTTTAATGAGTTGCTGGTCGACTCAACTTGAGATGTACTCGCTGGGGCAGGTGCAGACTTCGGAATCTATTCCAATCAGAAGGGGAATATTTCAGGGGGATTCCTTTAGTCCTTTGCTTTTTTGTCTGTCTTTAAATCCTTTGAGCTTTCTGCTCAATAAAGAGGAGGGTTACCATCCCGGACCTCCTCAGCACAGATCCCCAACACCTCTTACTCATCTCCTTTACATGGATGATATCGAGCTCCTTGCCAAAGGAGATACCAATTTGAAAGAGCAGGTTCTCCTTGTCGAGTCCTTTTCGAATGATATTGGCATGACATTTGGACTCGACAAATGTAATACTCTTCATTTGAAACGTGGCAAGGTAACTAATGATGGATCGGTCAAGTTACAAGGGGGGAGGAGTTATTGAGCATCTTGTGGAAGATCAGGCCTACACCTATCTTGGAATGCAAGTTCGAGATAAGCTCCAGAATGCCCAGATTCAAGACAAACTTCGGGCCGAGTACAAATCTCGTTTAAAGAAAATCTGGAGCTCAGAGCTAAATGCTCGAAACAAGGTCAAAGCCACCAATACTTTTGCTGTGCCAGTCCTCTCCTATTCCTTTGGAGTAGTTGATTGGACGAAACAAGACATCCAGAGTCTTGACCGCCTGACCAGAAGGATCATGTCTGATAACAGAGCCCACCACCCTCGTTCCTCTCTTAACCGTGTATATATGCCAATCAATTCTGGAGGTCGGGGTTTGATTAATGTGGAGGCTCTTCATGACAGAATTTTATTGTGTACTTTTGCACATATTTATTTATCGAATGATCCTCTGGAGATGCATGTGAAGACTCATGATGAAAGCAAGGAATTCCACAGCTATTTTAAGCGTGCCAAGGTTGTTGGACAGAATCTGAAATTTGAGGTTGACTTTGCTGATGGCGATGTACTGCTGGACGGTACAGCGATGGGAGTAAACCAGGTGAAGTCCTTCACCAAGTCTGCCCAGAGTCGGTCTTTTGTGGAGAAGCTTTCTGAGAAGCCATTGCATCGTGTGTACATGCAGTGTGTGGAACAGAATAGCAATCCCTCCGACTCCTTCGCCTGGATGAAGTCGGCTGGTCTTAAATGTGAAACTGAGGGCTTCCTATTTGCTGCTCAGGACCAGTCACTTCCCACTCGTAATCGCCTAAATGTGATTCTTAAAGAGAATATTAACATGAAATGTCGACTTTGCAATGAATTCACAGAGACTGTCCAACACCTTGTCAGTGGATGCCCTTCCTTGGCACAAACAGCATATCTTAAACGACATGATGGCATGGCTCGCTGCTTTTACTACTGTCTCCGACATGCCTGTGGCTTTGACTCCGAGGTCCATCCATGGTACGACCCTGAACATGTCCAGGGCGTCATGGAAAATGATGCTTTCAAACTTCTGTGGAATAGGCCCATATACAGCCCTCAGAAGAATTCCAGCCAACAAACCTGATCTTGTCCTTTTGATAAAGCCAATGAATTTATATATATCATTGAATTTTCTGTCCCTTTGACAGGAATGTGATTGACAAGATCAAGGAAAAGCATGATAAATATGCGGACCTCGCCTTTGAAATGTCTCTGCTTGCATCCCAAGTACACTGTCGTCAGGCTCCCCATTGTTCTCGGTGCCCTTGAGTTTGGTACCTCCTGATCTTTGGCACAGATCAGGAGAGTGCCCGGGTTCTCCACCGGGAGTACAGCTCTTCTGACACTCTGGGTAATGCAGAAGGCTGCAGTGTTGGGGAGCCTTCATATTCTCCGGAAAGTTCTTGGTTGGTCTGACTAGGCAGCGTTTCCTGGGAGAAGTCCCATTCGCTGTCTGGGCTGCGTGTAGAGGGGCAAGGACCCTGAGCTGATGATGAGCCTTACCAGCCTGACTGTGCCAGGATCACCCGAACCCCTCTCTGCTGCATATTATCTTTAATCTGTAAAACATAATAATAATAATAACAATAATAATAATGTGTGGAACAGAATAGCAATCCCACCGACTCATTCGCCTGGATGAAATCGGCTGGTCTCAAATGTGAAACTGAGGGCTTCCTTTTTGCTGCTCAGGACCAGTCACTTCCCACTCGCAATCGGCTAAATGTGATTCTTAAAGGGAATATTAACATGAAATGTCGACTTTGCAATGAATTCACAGAGACTGCCCAACACCTTGTCAGTCGATGCCCTTCCTTGGCACAAACAGCATATCTTAAGAGACATGATAGCATGGCTCGTTGCTTTTACTACCGTCTCCGACATGCCTGTGGCTTTGACTCCGAGGTCCATCCATGGTACGACTTGAACATGTCCAGGGCGTCATGGAAAATTATGCTTTCAAACTTTTCTGGAATCGGTCCATATACAGTCTCAGAAGAATTCCTGCCAACAAACCTGGGCCCTTATTCTCGAAACGTTCGTAGCCCTAAGAATTCTTAACTTTGATCGTAGCCAATGTGTTAAGAATGGGCTTACGAAGTTCGTAAGGCTACGAACGTTTCGAGAATATGTAGCCTGATCTTTTTGATAAAGCCAATGAATTTATATATACACCTGGAACTTAATTAAGCACCCCCCCTATTTTCTGGATGATGAGAAACAAAACTTGCTGTAACTCTCTCACTATTCCGAAGATAGTGGAACCTTAGCTATTGTGAAACATACGATCTATTGGCAAATGAAAAACAAGACAATGATTCCAATACGTGTTGTTTTAATAGCGTAACCAATGTGATTTGGTCACTATTGATTCTTGATGAAAATTAGTCACTGAACAAGTATGGTCGTAGCATTGTCAATGGCTGACTATTACAAGAAATGATGCACAAGGAATGTCACATGTTAACATCTGATGGGTCTGGCATCAGTATCGGGTGTATCCCCCACGTGCTTGGATGACAGCTTGAATCCTCCTCATCATGCTACTGGTAAACCTTCTGATATGATTCTTCATGCAAAGCAGCTTCCAGCTATGCAAGATGCTGGAGAGGGGGTTCTCTCAACCTCTCACGGCGTCCAAGAAAGTCCCAGATGTGCTCCAAAGGATTCAAATCGGGGCTCATGGCTGGCCAAGGTAATGTCATGATAGCCTCATTCTGGAGATGTGCGGTCACAGCACGTGAACGATGCGGCCTGGCGTTGTCGTCGATGAATATCGGGTGTGTAGCCAACGGGTGGTTGTCAAAGTGGGGCACGACAACTGGATGGAGAATATCCCGGATGTACTGCTGACCATCAAGATTTCCTCGGACAGTCACCATTTGAAGTTTACAGTCGTGTGAAAGACAACCCAAGATCATAACCGATCCTCCACCATAAGGAACAGTAGGGTGGATATTCCTGGGCACGTAAGCAGTGTTTTTATGCCTCCACACTCTCATTCGACCATCTGTAACGTGGAGGAGGAACCTGCTCTCATCTGACCAGTGGACCCTCCTCCATGTCCTCAGGTTCCACTGGCGACGGGCCATACAACACTCCAGACGTCGTCTCTTATGGAGATCAGACAGAGCAGGACGTTTGATGACTCTTCTGGACCTCATACCAAGTGCCCTAAGGCGATTTCAGACGGTTCTGGTCAATAATTGTCTGTAGGGTAACCACAGGAACTTCAAAACCGAACTTGTGGCAAAGGGTTCTCGCCATACCAGACGTGCCAGGCTGCGATCATCACGGGACGTTGTCTTCCTGGGTTGTCCAGGCCTTGGACGATCTCTCAGATCTGTCATCTGATGTTTTCGGACAAGTCGGCTGATGACCGAGTGACCAGTTGTCGTCCAATAGCTTTGAAGGACATGCCTGTTGCATGCATGCCGACAATTTGCCACCTTAGTGCTTGAGAAAGTCTTCTCCTCGCCATTTCAGTATTCATTAATGGAGACAGTTACAAATTTGTCTGCTTTTATACCCATAAATTGCATGTTAGAGAAACTGAATTTTGGGAAATGTGTGGGTTGTATGCTTCACGTGCACAAGGGATGCGTTGTGACGAGTGCAAAGGAGCTGAAACACCTTTTTTAGACTACTAGAGATGTGTTGTAATACAGAGATATCATTCATGTTTAACGATGGTTAACAGTTGCTTTACTATCATGAAATATATCAGGGGGTTCTTAATTAAGTTCCAGGTGTATATATCATTGAATTTTCTGTCCCTTTTTGACACCAATGTGATTGGCAAGATTCAGCGAAAGCATACTAAGTAAGCGGACCTCGCCTTTGAAATGTCTCGCTGGCATCCCAAGTACACTGTCGTCAGGCTCCCATTGTTCTCGGTGCCCTTGGCGCAGATCAGGAGAGTGCCCGGGTTCTCCACCGGGAGCACAGCCCTTCTGACACTCTGGGTAATGCAGAAGGCTGCAGTGTTGGGGAGTATGCATATTCTCCGGAAAGTTCTTGGTGGGTTCGACTAGGCAGTGTTTCCTGGGAGAAGTCCCATTCTCTGTCTGGGCTGCGTGTAGAGGGGGCAAGGACCCTGAGCTGATGATGAGCCTTACCAGCCTGACTGTGCCAGGATCACCCGAACCTCTCTGCTGCATATTATCTTTAATCTGTAAAATATATTAATAATAATAGTGGATTTGTATTGAGCTCTTTCCATACTTGGATATTATGCTCAAAGCGCAGTGAGGATTGATCAGAAGAAAGTTTGGCGGAAAAGATAAGTTTTGATAGATGTTTCGAAGGAAGAACAGGTTTGACATTGGCGGACATCAAGGGGAGATTGTTTCAGGCAGTGGCTGTAGCATATGCGAACGATTTCTTCCCATAACTGGACTGACTGACTGACTGAGTTTAGTTTTACGCCGCTTTTAGCAATATTCCAGCAATATCACGGCGGGGACACCAGAAATGGCTTAACACATTGTGCCCATGTGGGGAATCGAACCTGGTCTTCGGCGTGACGAGCCAACGCTTTTAACCACTAGGCTAGGCACACACACACACACACACACACACACACACACACACACACACACACACACACACACACACACACACACACACACACACACACACACACACACACACACACACACACACACACACACACACACACACACACACACACACACACACACACACACACACACACACACACACACACACCCTAACTGAGAGTTTCACTTTTGGAACAGTTAACAGATGTTTGGATTCAGACCGAAGGGTTCTGCTGAGACAGTACAATGGAAGTAAGTCGCAGAGGTACTAGGGGCTGTTTGAGAGTAGCATTGGAATGCCAGACAAAGGAGCTTAAAGTCAAAAGAGGGATTAATACTTTATATCATCCTTGTCACAGATTCATAAAATCTGGAAATTTCAACCCCATGTTAACTATAAAATATTTTACTGAAAATGCTTTAAACAACGCTTTACTGAGGCCTTGAATGTTGTAACTTGGATCAAACAAAGTTTTAATCATCATAGAAAGCGCTTGATGTGTTTTTACCTCAAATTAAAGCCACCAAAACCTGGAGCTGCATGTATATTGCTCGATATCCTTCTTGTCATACAGTCTAGTGGAGAGTTTTGATGTCTATGAGCCATTATGCATTTTATGAAACCGATGATCAGTCTCGCTGGTCTATATATATTTCTGGGGGCAAATCAATGGAAGGGAATTGACTGTTCGATGGCTATTGGATGATATCACATAATCGATATATTTGAAGCTTAAGTGCATGTTCCTGGTCAAATTACCTTCCTTAACTTTGGACCGAGAGCGGAAGGTCGCGGGTTCGATCCCCGACTGCGTCATACCAAAAGACGTTAAAATATGGTACTTGTTGGTCCCTGCCTGGCGCTCGGCATTAATGGGTACAACAAGGACTGGTCGGCTCGGAGTCAGTATAATGTGTCTAAGTGGGGTATTCATGCTTCACTGCGGCATGGTATCTCAGTGGGCTAGCACTATAAAACCAGCTTAAGTCTGGGCTAGTAGAAGCAGCCGCACATGCACATACACACGTATGCACGTCGTCATATGAGCGAAATCTTCTCAAGCACGACGTTAAACCCAATTTAACATCACCTCACCTCCTTCACATCCTTGACTTTGCCAATCCCAGCAGGAATTCGGACTTAAGAAAATTAGCATACAGTCAAACAACGTTGTGTCGAACTTATTAAGTAAAAGCTTGTCTCGAAATATAACCTTGTCTCGAAGTGAAAGCTTCTCCTCTGCGTATGCCACATCCAGTCATCATTTTGCGGTTGTGTCGAATATCGGATAACTCGAAGTATTTGCATACTTCCCTTCAACTCCGACACGACGTTGTTTCGCCGTAATTGGTTCATATGGAGCTGTATACTTTTTACCTAAATTCCATGCCCCAGGAGACATCAGACGTCTTCACATATAGAACCCTGGTATTCGGCGTGATGACTAGTAAATGCTTTATCCACTGGGCTATGTATACCCCTCCGTCCTTTTTCCACAGTTAAATGGGTGCAGTGTGTGAACATAAATGGTTACAAGTTTACTTGTCCCGTGGATATGTCTGACTTTGACCAAGTTTCTTCTTGGCTCTTTCAGAGTCGCTGGGATTCTTAGTCATAGTGATGATAATAGTAGAAGTGATGCTGCGACTTCATCCAAAGGTTCAGAAGCTGAATCCATTCCGAAGATTTTCCAGAGATGGGACAAACTGCACTCAGAAAGTAGAGAAAGAGACTTCGTCTGTTTCCAAGGTAACTTTGTGACCATTTCATTGAAATAATAGTTATCATTCATGCACCTCTCTATCTTGCCCTATCTCACTCTCACTTTGCATGTTAGTGCACAAGTCTTTTTCATGGCTTTCATCTTTTTTGCTTGTTTTGTTTTTACTGACATCAAAACGGAATGCAAGAAAAAGTCAGAAGCAATATCTTTTGCAGCTAAATAGTAAAACATGATTTATCTTTATGGTGTAATCACTGTAGCCCTATGAATTCAGGTTTCCCAATATCCCTTTTTGGTTTCTTCAGAGACGAAAGAAGTATTATGTACCGCTCAACATATCCGCTCATAAGCTCACTATCTTCACGATCAGCATGACTGCACAAACCTCATTTGAACAGATTTGGTTGTAAAACACCCCACAGCTATCATAATCGATTCCGCAGCATATATTTAAGATGAATTAGACTTCATCAACATGAAAGATGGTTTTGGAATGATAAGCTCTGGCTTATATGTTGCCAGAGGATGTAGCTGAGCCGCCCTTCTCTGTTTGCAGATGTCGTTGTATGTGTACAGAATGTTGAAGTGGACACCGGTCAACCTATCTTTAAAACGATTTCCCCTTCAGCGTGCTAAGTACAGGAAATCGTCCCTTCCGTCTACCAGCGCCTCAACCAATGGCGATCACTCCCCTAGGCACCGTGTTGCTGTAGGTTCTTTACAGTACATCTTCGTCAGTCAAGGGTGTATTGTCCACTTATTGTCCTCGGAGAGTTAATTTCGCGAGTCGGACAAACTGGTGCTTAAAGCCTTTGCTCGTCAGGTGGATAATATATGGAGATTCGAATTTGCTTTGGTTTTTATTCGTTAATTTTCGTATGAGCATTATATTTATTTAACTGCCGAAGATGGACAGTTTTAAAGTTATTGATATCTTGTAGCATGCACCAAGGATATAGCCCGCTTCCTGTGATGCTTTTGTTTCCTACTCTACTTACTTCTGTTACATCTCTTATCGTAGTTGTGTTGAGCATTCTTTCAAAATGGTAGATAGACTCTCCCTTAACAATCTGTAGTCCTTCACTTAATTTTACAGTAATGCAACAGTAAATGTTTCTATTCATATTATGCAAGATTTATACATTATTAACTCATTAACTGACAATATGAATGATATAGTGAAAATAGTTTAGGCCTGATATCTCATTATATATGGCTAAGAGGGCAAGGACAATATTATCAATTATATTCATTCATTCATTCATTCATTCATTCATTCATTCATTCATTCATTCATTCATTCATTCATTCATTCATTCATTCATTCATTCATTCATTCATTCATTCATTCATTCATTCATCCCGTGATGATCCCAGTTAGAATTGGTCCTCAGCAACCCATCCTTGCCGTAAGAGGCGACTAACGGGATCGTGAGGTCAGGCTCGCTGACTTGGTTGACACATGTCTTCGTATCCAAATTCCGTAGATTGATGGTCATGCTGTTGATAACTGGATTGTCTGGTCCAGACTCGATTATTTACAGACCATCGCCATATAGCTGGAATATTGCTGAGTGCGGCGTAAAACAACAAACAAAGAGAACAAACATTCATCACCATCGTCATATTATGTTATTACTATTATTTTAGAAAATTACTCTTTTTGTTTCCCTCACTCGTATTCATCTTTCCAGAACGGAGTCAACTTTTCGCCCAAACACGGGCTATCCCTGAAGAACGAGCTGTGTGTGGTGTTGTTCAAACGTGAAAACAACAACATCGTTGCGACTCTGATAGAGGCCATCCTGAAACAGCTGGATGACGTGAAGCTGTCCGTCAAGCCTCACTACATGATAGAGGGGTCGGAACACCTCAAGTCCATTCCCAGAGTCAAGCTGTTTCTGGTCGTGTCCGAGATGGAGGACAAGGGAGGTCAGAGCTTCCTCCGGACACAGGACAGTGACCTGCATACATCTGCTGTTCGTTTCATGAAATCTCTGGGAGGTACGTTGAGGTTCAATTACTGAAAGATGTAGGATGAGGTTCCATATTTGGTCGACGTGAAATGTCAAATTGCGTAGAGAATTCTTGAAAAGATCAGCATGAAAAAGTATCAAAGTTTCAAATTGTTGAAAACTAACCTCTGTATTTCATTTATTTGCATGTTTAGTCAAGACAGGAGTGGACAATATCTCACCTTTGTTCAATCAGTATGCAGTATGAGAAGGAACTAACCGAAAATGAATTTTATTTATATATCTTAAAACAGATGGCATAAAAGATTGGCTCCTGTTTTAGTAGCAGAACATGCTTTCGGGGAACATCCATAATCAGGCTTCTTTGACAGTCGTACCTGTACAATTGAATTCTCATTCACAGACACCCAGTTGGTACCTTTCACAACTAATTTTGCAGCTCAAGTGGGATGCAGGATTTCTCATCATGCCTAATCCTTCGTATCTCAATGAAGATACCGCTGTGATGATGTAGGGATGCATAGACTTTCCTCCGGTACCTTTGTGCTTTAGCTAATTATAATATGTAGAGCGGTGGGTGGGCAAAGTTCATCACACCGAATTCCTGTGTTCGATTCGCCACATGGGCACAATGTGTTAATTCTATTCCATGCGTCCAACGCCGTGATATCCCTGGCCAAAACCTGTGACGTACCAAATTGAAGGATTTTACTGACGCCTTGTGTTCCGCTTAGATGGATTATGTTTGAGTCTATTTCAGCACTGCTTCATCGGTTGCTGCTTATTATAGGTATGTGCTAGATGAAGTGGAGTGATACAAAAATTAAATAAAATAAAAATAAACATTTGTTGTTTCAGCTCAAATAATTCTCATAATGGCAAACGACGAAGGTTCCAAAAAGTTGACAGCGCACAACATGTACAACACCAGTTTACGTCTCGTCCAATCACACGAGGTGTTACAAGAGTTGGCGTCCACCGGAAGAGTGTTCAGCATTTGGCGCGAGCTGACGTCACATCAACTAAGTCATCTCAGGAAAATCATACGTTCAGTATTAAATATAAAGACAAGCATACGGTGAGAGGAAACTGCCGACCGGGTGTGCTCATATTCTGAACTGCATATCGAAGTCGTGGATGGAGGAGGTCTCTGGGATACCTTACGCAGACTGGAGAGAAAGGATTGTGCATTCTGTGTCGCCGGAAGTCAAGATGTATGTCCACTGCGACAGTTTCCTATAGACGTTGGGCTGTTCTGCAGTAACGTTAGACTGCAACGGTTTGTCGATCCCCGGAATTATGATGTTCAGCTGTCCGTATATTTTTTCTGTTTCCCATTACCAGCCTGACCTGAATTTTCATTCCGACGTGAAATAATTCAAAATTCTTATCTCAATTTTCCAAACCTCTGTTATATTTTTATTAAAATTTTGTTTCGGGCAAAGCGACTCCATCTACATCATAAATCAATTTTATAAACCAAGTGATTCAAATTTTAAAAGTAAGCATCATGAGTTACACAATTACTGAAAATGTATTTATTTATCTATCTATCTATCTATCTATCTATCTATCTATCTATATCTATCTATCTATCTATCTATCTATCTATCTATCTATTATCTATCTATCTATCTATCTATCTATCTATCTATCTATCTATCTATCTATCTATCTATCTATTATTTATTTATTTATTTATTTATTTATTTATTTATTTATTTATTTATTTATTTATTTATTTATTTATTTATTTATTTATTTATTTATTTATTTATTTATTTGATTGTGTGTGTAATTTTTTAATTTATTCTTTTTTATCCGCCTGCTGTCTTGGTGGTTTAGGTTTGAGATGAGAAACACAGAAAATAATACGGATAGCCGTTATAGCTGGGCGTTCAGTCCAGATGAAAATAGATTTAACTACATTTCATGTCCATTGGAGCGTTATTGTTAGGTGCTATTGAACACAAAGCTGCATAAGAAAATTGGTCATTTTTGTAGTAGGTGCCGTGGTAATACAATGTGTGAAATCAGTAAGACACATTCCTGTGTCCCTTGCCACAAAGCGATTGACGAGTTGTGTCTGTCGTACCGTGAATTCAAGCCCAGGATTTAATAATGAAAATTACCCCTTTGGTAATCAAATTATTTAACCATACTTAAATTCGGGAATTGCACACAATGAATGGGAAAAGCTAGTCTATCGTACAGACCCTGAAATAAATGTACCCAATGTAGGCCATGCAAGTCTAGACTGTGTGGCAAGTCTAGATATTCACAGTTTCAGGAAAATGAAGAAAGTCTTTGGGCTCCTACTATTTTATTTTAATTTAAAAACATTTTTCTGTAAAATATGCCCATTTCAGAGACTGGCTGTTAGTCATGGAAAAAGCAGGGACACAATATTTGACATACCTTAATTCCACTCTCATTTCGACGGAGGAAAATGTCGCATTTTCAAAATTTTCCAATTTGATAATCTGGTGTCCCCAGCAGTGATATTGCTGCAGTATTGCTGAAGCGGCGTAAAAATAAACTTACTCACTCACTCCAATTTGAATGATACAGAGTGTGAGTCGTACGCATTTCAGACGTCAATTACCGTGTCAAAAATCTTACCTATCTCTGGAGTCCAGTGAGTCCTCTACACGTGGAATCCCCTGATTGCAAGATGGACGTTGTAAACACCGACGTCCGCCATATTCTTTCACCAAGGGACATCACTCTCAACAATAAAATTAAAAATACTAATATAGGCCCATGGGACTAAAAACGGTACACAATCCCGAATTCAGACAGATGAAATTAAATACAGGCAACCCTGGCTAGTTAGTGTTCTGAACAAATGCTGTTAGGTGGTGTTAAATACTTGGATATAAAGTCGTCTTCTGTCGAGGTCGCCTTGTGGTAAGGGACACCTGAACCATTCGGTCAGCGTATATTTCTATCTACATCATATCATAATTCATCCTAAACGCTCAAGGTATATATTGTGGTAACAATGATAGTTTTACATTACATGCAATATGTGCATATGCAATCATTTTCTTGATTCATTTTTATGTTAATTACAGGTCAGCATTGTTTGCAACTGTTGTGTTGGAACAGTTCAGAAAACGAAAATTCAGTTTTAAAGTTTAGTTATTAGTTCTCATCATCAAATTCAGAAAAAAATGCTTCATTATGTATTTTTATATACTAATATGACGCATAATCCCAAATAACATAATTATTTAAGAACTGTATAAATGACTCACAGCAAACCAAAGACCATCGTCGGTAACACACATAGAACAAATATTTACATTTGTGAGGTTATGATACTTTATGTCAACAATGCATTCATGTAAAAACTAAGGCGGAGACAGAGGTCGGGCAGTCGTCATTTGCACCGCTGCTATTTGCTGTGCAGAGTTGCGTCCCTTAGGCGTGACATAAACCGGTTATCTAATCCGGATCACCCCGATGTATTTTTTTGGGTTTGAAAGCAGATGCCTGTCCTCTTGGGGTTCATCAAAGGGGTACAAATCCATGACATGCCTGTGTCACAGGTTTTCCTCGCACATCGACCTGACACCTCTTATGAAATAGTGTTCAAAAGGGCCTAATACCAAATATCCATTCACTTCCTCACACATGATGCAATCGACACCATAATTTAATATAAACTTGCTTTTCTTGGAAAAGTTCATTTACATTTGAGTTGATTGTCTCGTGACAAAAACGTGAATATAAAACCTGGCAGGTCGTCCTCTAACTGAAATATCATTCCCGTTCTCTTGGGTTTCAACAAGACATTACTAGTCCATAACATGCCTGTATCACTTCAGGTTTGCCTATGAAATATCATTCCCGTTCTATTACATCGACCTGGTAGGTCGTCCTCTAACTCCCACATACACCTGGCAGGTGCAACTGCAACACTGTTCAAAGGGGCGTAATACCAAATGCACCCACTCCTGATGCAATCAACAAAAACATGAATATAAAGGTGGTATTCTTAGAAAATTGACAACTGGTACCGAGCCGAAGGAATAAATGTTAAAAATATTTCTACCATGACTTCAAGAAATACTGGATTGTGATTGGTTAATTAAAGTCATTCAGAGGTATTTATTCACGTTATATACCTCTGATTTTCCAACACAGTATGTTTATCTCCTAATTTGATCATTTACACATGAGCTTATGAGTATTGTCTCATCACTGTGGTAAACTTATCATTTACAAAAGTAGATGCTCTTTGAAAAATGTTTCAGAACTGATCTGATCGGAACCGAGGTAATACATGTTAAAATAGTTTTGTTCATTTACATATGAGTCGACTATTTCATGATGCAATCGATAAAACAAATGAATCTATAAGTGTTATTCTTAGAAAAGTCATAACGACCGACACGATTTAATAAATGTTTATAATAATTTGTTGATTTACATTTGAGTTGACTGTCTCATGGCCTGCGTGGACTATTGGGAGATCCATCATGATGCATACAAACCAGATTATCTGATGATGTATTTATCTACATACGAATATATTTGTACCATAACATGAAGACAACGCTATATTTGCCTACGTCACACCTTGTACAAACTACCGTATACATGCTCAATGTGTTCCTTTGTGCCAGTTCATTTTACAGTGGCTGTTTTGTTATGTAATATATGGTTGTTGATTTATTATATATGTTGGTAATTCAGTAAACTTGATCAGAGCAAGTCTTCTGTGTTGTTCTTATTGCAAGCGGAGAAGAACGGGATTCACAATATTAATGTAAGAGACATGAGTGAATGAGTTTAGTTTTACGCAGCTTTTGGAAATATTCTAGCAATATCACGGTGGGGGACACCAGAAATGGACTTCACACATTGTACCCATGTGGGGAATCGAACTCGGGTCGTCGGCGTGACGAGCGAACGCTTTAACCACTAGGCTACCCCACCGCCGGGGAGAGACATGAACTTCGGGTTGTTTCCCAGGATATACCTAACTGCACATGACGAAAAACACAACACAGGATACGCAACTACGACAGCAGTAAAATATAAGACTTTTTACAAAATACATATACATTGAATCAAATTATCAAATAGCATACGTACCATACACAATATATTTCAACCACATTTTATTGAGTATCATGTGGATACTTACTACTGATTTAGGTGTGTACAATATTTTTATAACGTTCTTCGAATATCGTTTTATTTTTCAATAAATATGAACATTTTTTGGAAAAGTTCATATTAATTTTTGCATCAGTTTTTGGCCAAACTACTAATTGGGCTAAATCAGGGTTGGCATCTCTGCAAATGACAGGAGTCGTATCAGATGGTAAGGCTCGCTGGTTGGTGCATGTCATCGTGTCCAAGTTGCGTAGGTCGATGCCCATGATATCAATCACAGGATTATCTGGTACAGAATTGATTATTTAAAGTCCGCCGTTACCTACCTGCAATAGAACTGTGTGACAGCGTGAACAACACACAATCAAATACGCAAAGCACTGCCGATACACAAAAATACGGAAGCGTAGTAGGGCCTCAAAATAATTGGTCTCACTATCTCCTTCGTAGGACATACCATCTCCTACGTAGTACTTTGTATTTTCTACGTAGGATTTTGTACCTCCTACATAGGACTTAGTATCTCTTTATTGCATACTATTACAAAATGTATTGGATATTCAACAAAAAGGTGTCACAGCTTTTGATATTTTTTATGTTTAATGAGATTGATAATTTAACGTTATCACAGGGACATCTGATTGAGATTTGCATTAGTGGTCAGATGGTTATATTTTGTTAAATGATTAGCCCAAGCGCCATACTGTCCATCACGTCATTTACCGTAAAAAGTCAAACTCATCAATATCGCTTGACCCCGCCTCTATTCTAAAGACAATCCCTGATTCGACGAGGCATACGCACAGTCAAACTTCCAATGTCATCTTGGTTCATTGTATCCCATTCTTCCTGCAGAGCAGCGCCAAGTTCCTTGTGAGTGGTCGGTGGTTTGACGGTGACGTCGGTGTCGTCCAAGGACATCCCAGACATGTCCGATAGGATGACAAGTCTGTACTGAGTGCTAGTCATGGCAAGGTGGTTATGTTCGCCAGTTTGGGGTACTCCTTAACAATACGAGCCCCGTGTGTTCGTGCCTTGTCAACCTGAAACACAAAACGACGTCCATGTCGGCGCGCATGCGCATACAGCACCACGTGTGCCTCCAGCATGTTGGTCAGCTAGTACTGCCTAGAGTTACGGTTAATAATTTGCCGTGACAAAAGGTTTAAGAGTCCCCTTTGAACCAGCAAAATAGAACACAGAGAAGTCTAAAATATTCAATAATATATTGAACAAACAATGAGCAAGCTATGTACAATGAATCACAATAAGACAGATTTCTAGTACAATGCAGTTGAGTCACAAATCTAAAATAGTGGGTCACAAATATACAATATTAACTCACCAGAGTCTTGACATTTACAGTGAGAGCAGATATACTGATTGAAGGTTGTTTACAATGACAGCAGTTGAATAGACAAGCACGGTCAGTCTTGAAATGTTGAACAACTTGATGATGGCAGACAGATGTGTATAAATCCAGTCATGTGAAAAGACCCGTCGCACTACTCAACTACCAGCCTTTATATAGCTCTTACACAGTTCTTGTTCATTCTAGCAAAGCTAGGCTCCATCATTATTCTCTCAGAACGCCATGGAACCATGTGGAAAACACACGACGTCAAAACACAACAAAACATTGTGACCCATAATAACTAGCACTTAATAAATATGTGATATTACAAATTACAAAAATGAATAGCATGTAAAGGTGTATTGCCAGTCACGGTGATCTCGAACCACATAATTACTGTGCCGATCCCAAAACGATCGTTCTAACTTGGTTGACACATGTCGGTTCCCAATTGCGCAGATCGATGCTCATGCTGTTGATCACTGGATTGTCTGGTCCAGATTCGACTATTTATAGACCGCCGCCATATAGCTGGAATATTGCTGAGTACGGCGTAAACTGCTCACTCACTCACTCTACGCCACACCTTCTTGTGCCTGTGAAACCTTGATTCTTCCTTGAATACATAACGTTCGCCCAACAACAATTCTGGTCCAGCGCTGGCGCTCTTAACGCCAGGGACGTGTTAAAGTAATGTGACGGTCCACCAATCGCGATATAGCACGTGGACGTTAAATATGCATGCAGGTTCCATCAGTGTAGAGTGTGTGAGTGTAGCTTTCGCTCGATCAGTTACAATAGCAAGGACTCTCGTTTCGTATAATTCGTATGTAATGAGGTCCTTTGTAATATTCAATATTTGAGTTTAAAGAAAGGTAAGAAAAAATTCCAGTCTAGTTTTCATCAGTTAAATGTACAGAAGCACATTGACACGTTTCATTGTAAATTTCTAATTACTAGTATACCCCGACTATGTTCACCTGCACATCATGCCAAACGTTCACGCGTTTTGAATGGAATAATCATTTTCTAATTCCATACACAATGATAGAACTAGGTTCCCAAATATATCCCCTACTATTAAAATGATATATGATCCGTAAGATTATTCTGGTATTATACTCTGCAAAAAAACTACATCGCATTCAATCAGCGGACTCATCTGAAGGAGTGCGTGTGTCAATATTCCAGCAATATCACAGCGGGGGACTCCGGCAATGGTCTCCACACATTGTACCCATGTGGGGAATCGAACCCGAGTCTTCGGCGTGACAAGCGAACACTTTATCCATTAGGCTACCCCACCGCCCATTGGTCAGTGTAGACAATGGCAATCAGCAGGACACATGTTACCCGGGATTCCATTAAAAAACGTATCTATATCAGGAATAATATATTCCAATATCGTGTTAGTTTAGTTAAACTGCATACTATATTTATATTAAATGTAAATGACTATAAACTTACCACTTTTGTAGAATTGATTGCCATAGCCAGGTATATGTTGACGTGTAACACAGCTTGATTATCTTTGAGATTTCCTTCAGCCACGTTTCGATCGTGATAACGTTATGTTGAATGTACCTGTCACGCGATTGCAAACAGGACTTTTAGGAGTGCCTTTTGTGATACACGTATCCATTGCAAGCTAACGGTCGTTTCAAGGCTAGATAACGGTAAAATGCTCATGGTTGGTGTCAATAACCGTGATTAGGTCGATCACTCATGATTTTGCCAAAGTTAATGTAAGAATTATGAATGAAACTTTTGAATAAGATTAACACAACAGATTGCAATAAGCATTCCAGATACACGGCGGATTTGTTTTACCAGTATGTGTAATGGCACGAGTATGTTCACACATGATCACATGATACCCGCCACCTTTGATGTTGCACTCGGGTTGATGGATTGCAAAAAACAACATCGTCAAGCGTGGTTGTTCAACTGTAAGTAGAACATAATACCTTTTCAATACAGTATTTGCATGTTTATTGGTGGTAATTGAAAATTAATTCACTATCAGGATTCCGCTAAATGAAGCATTTTATGTCGTATGTAGCTCGTTTCACGTAAATACAGTCTGCGTAGGTTCAGGGTATCTGGGGTTCGGATTAGCGGGTTTCCGGATATCTGGGGTCCGGAGAAGCCGGTTCCCAGCATAGGTGGTTGTATGCGGCCTATACGACGATACGGAGGTGAGATTAGTATATTAAATCTATGGACAAAAGGCCAAGTGTGATAAGGGACTGTTTACCGCACAGCATATGCATATTTATATGGAAGTGTGTTAGTGCCACAGTCTAAAAACACTTTCATCTACGTAGATGACGATACTTTCATCTTCATTGAATATACTTTAGTTTACGTCAAAATAATTTCATCTCCATATATGATAAATTATTTCATCCAGAATGTCACCCGCCACGATCCGCGAGCAGGGAGTACAAAAGTCATGTTATCCCGCCACGCCTCAGTGTCCACGTGAAGTGAGAAAAACGTGCATCGCCAAGCCTTTAGTAACGTGCGCTGCACCGAGGTCAATCGATCAGCTGTTGTCAACATGGCAGCAAGTCGATTCGATGTGTATTGTGTGTTTTCTTTTGATTTAGTAAAAACATTCGGCTAGATAAATGCGTTATCACATCGTGTCGAGGGAAACACGGAGTTTTATCAGTCTGATAAAACCCTGATGTGATAACTTATAATAGTAGATATAAATTTCATTCTACAGCACAGACGATCCCACATAACACATCCCACCCCCAAAAATCACTCATTTCATGCTCCAATTAGCAAAAACAATTGAACCAATGACCAGAAATCCCACATCCCACATCCCACCCCCAAAAAATCATACATTACATGCTCCAATTAGCAAAAACAAAGGATCCAATGACCAGAAATCCCACATCCCACATCCCACATATCATCCTAAAATAGTCTTACAATACAGCAATTAGCTAGTAATCCCACATCCCACATTTTATCCCACAACCCACATTTCATCCTAAAATAGTCTCACAATACAGTAATTAGCTAGTAATCCCACATCCCACATTTTATCCCACATCCCACATTTCTTCCTAACATAATCTCACAATACAGTAATTAGCTAATAATCCCACACCAGCTTCATATAGAACAGTTAAGAAAGGGTGACATCCCTCATCCCACATTTCATCCTAAAATAGTCTTACAATACAGTAATTAGCTAGTAATCCCACATCCCACATTTTATCCCACATCCCACATTTCTTCCTAACATAGTCTCACAATACAGTAATTAGCTAGTAATCCCACATCCCACATTTTATCCCACATCCCACATTTCTTCCTAACATAGTCTCACAATACAGTAATTAGCTAATAATCCCACACCAGCTTCATATAGAACAGTTAAGAAAGGGTGACATCCCACATCCCACATTTCATCCTAAAATAGTCTCACAATACAGTAATTAGCTAGTAATCCCACACCCAGCTTCATTAAGCGTAGTGATACACAATGTCTTCTTCATTAAGAAGTTAATGATTGATTTTAATGAGAAAATTATTTATCATGAATGGATGTTTCCCGCTATATTTGAATTACGGTTTGCTTAGTGTCACAACAATTGGAATGCTGACTATTCAAATATATATATATATAGAACAGTTAAGAAAGGGTAGCGTGACTGGATGATACTCAATGCATGGTGTACTCTATATATAGAACAGCTATGAAAGGACAGCGTGACTGGATGATTCTCAGTGGTAAATGTTGAAAGTGGATGCATAGGCGGTGTCTAGGTGGTGTTGGCGTGTTAATTGATGACTGACAAAACTTGACTTACTTCGTCTTAATCTGAATAATTCTCCGAGTTCAATCCTCTTACCAAGATCAACAAATCATACAATGAGAGGACTGACACACAGAATTATCTCGTTATATATCTAAAACCCAAGGTTAACCTTTGTCATTGTTAGACTTCTATCAGGCACCCATAGCCGTTATTGTCCTATCACTCGCGGGCGGATAACATCTACACTGGTGGTGGTGAATTGAAATGAGAGACTAATTGAAACCCGCGAGGTGTTATAGTTTCTCGGTTTGTTCTTGGCTGGGGCGAGTTTCCAGAATAGACTCAAACATCTAGCGATTTTGTTTCAAGACACATGCACGCTCTAGTCCATCACGACTCCATCTCGTGGTAGTAATTTCGTGCACTGAAATTCGCCTTGTGTCATCAGCAAGAGAAACGCTGTATCACGTTCATGCACGGGTTTTCTCATTATCCTATTGTGTCAAAGTGCTGACAAGTAGCTTGATCTGTAGGTCAAGATGGTTCGCTTTGTATTACTGTCTATAGAACTGAGATGCACAAGACCCCTCCCTGTTACGTTTCAGTAGAACTGATGATGAAAAGAAATTGTTAGTACCGCGACAGTTCGTTTAAGTATGCATACGTGCCACATCATCAATAGCTTTTAACACATTTAAGGGTTTGCAAAATTCGTTTACATCTTAAAGCGCACCACTGTACGCAACGGATTTATTTGGAATATTTCATTTAATGGGTGTTCGCGTTACATTTAATGCTACAAAAAAGAGAGTACGAACTTAAAATTGGAAATAATAATAACGCTTCGGATTTTATTTTAGATTTTGAAACAGTTTCCAAATTAAAAGCGTTATTTATCGACTTTTTCCAAGAAGCTAGAAATTTTAAATCTAAGACATACAACGTAACCACGTGTTGTTTGTTGAGTCATATTATAAAAAACTTTTATTTCACTTTCGATCGACTGTTTGAATCACTTTCCATTTAAAAGACAGACACTAGCTCTGTTGTCATATTGGATATCGATGACATGAAAACTATTGTTGAATATCTGATTCAAGCCGATGCTATTGTGGAGTTTCACCGATTCAAAGAAGAATTTAAAGATAACTTATAGAAGGTAAGTATATTCATTATTTATATAGAGTAGATGTTTCAGTACTTTATCTCTTTTTTTGTTTAATCATTTTGTGCACTTTACCTCATCAAAAGGACTATAGATTTTGTTGCTAACAATAAATTTTAAGCCGCGTGATTAGTGATCTGTTGAAAAGCTGCAGAACCTAACACACAAGTACTTTGCATCAACTTCTATCATCACATATGTTATCACAATCACGTATTATCTATCATGTGATACAGATTACTTTATCTGTCTGATAAGTGGTTTATAATTATGTTCATGCGATTGTCTTGAACAAAGGTGATATGTACAAATTTATACATCTTGATAGGTGTAATAAAACCGCTCAGATAATGATCTTGTGTACCGAGTATGAACAACTATTAAGAATTTCTACTGAGAACGAGAAAATTCACAAACGTGTTCTTGCTCTCACACTTTTTATATCACCCACATCGCGATAGTGTAGGATAAATTTCATATTTATTGCTATATACTATTATTGCTAAGATGCGGGAAAATACCGCTGTGAAATTAGGGTTAATATATTGTAACAGGTTACCATCCACATTTAAATAAAATCATGCGTATTACTTTAAGGTGTTAAGATTTAAAGTTCCTTTGACAATATCTCATCCATATCGTACATAAACACATTGTTTAACTAATGTAACTTAAAACTTATTCTGCACAAGTTTTAAAATATATGTACGTTTAAAATGAGTACTACTAGCATCATAATGTCTTATTAAGATGGACGGCATCTCTGTAGTTATTCTGTGAAGTAATCTAAAACGATATATGAATGGTGCTTGCGAGGGTGTCGTCTCAAGACGCCGACCTTTCGATTTTCCGACCAACGGTTTCCTTTGAAGGTTAGGTTCTGATTAGGCGTTGCGGATAATCTACTCTAGATGCTTTGATAAGGTGAACTCGTCGCACAAGGTGAACATATCGCAGTGGAACGCAATGGAACCACCACAACTCAGATGGGCCAAGAACCAAGAACCACCTGGAAGGGTGACATTCACGTCTGAAGAGATACGTCGGCAAGGCTCACCCAAACATCTTCGAGGTCGTGCCGATCTTGTCACCAACACGGAAAACAAGAAGAAGAAATACAGGGACTTGGAGCGACGACTGGATGACATCTGTCACCAGCACAGACAAGGAACGCTGTCCGCAAGACAGATAGCTGATTCAGCATTCCACCTGTTGCATTTGGGTTAAAATCTGTGGAACGATCCCTGTGAAAACAATAGGTGCTATATATATATCATGAATACGCATCGGATATGCGATGTATTTATCAAAAATGTTGCGTATTTACTTATGTGAATCATTGTAAAAAACCGTTAAAATCTGTCAACTGAGTTTGTTGATGAGTGCTTCAGGTATGGAAATAAACTGACAAAAATATATACTGTTGTCGTCTTCTCATTAGGTGTCCTCTCATCCGCATAATCCGGATTATCCTCTTCTAACAACTCGTTGATCCTTCATTGTCCTCGTATCCTTTATTAATTGGCAAAATGAAACTAGTCTCAGGACGCCGATATTTCTTTTCCACTCAACCGTGAAGTTTGGTCGAAAGGTCGGCGTTATGAGCCTGAACCCTTGCGAGACGTTTCTCCGAGGAAACACCTGATCACCCAACTCACAGAGCCATTGTTCGTGACGTGTATATATATATACACACACACACATGCCCCTCATCAGACTTACCCACTCACGACAGGGTACACACCAGCAATGAAAAGTATTGATATAATTTATCATTCGGATGGTGAGTGGAGTTTGAAAATTTCGGAAAAAACATCACCATTTGAAACTATTATCTTAAATAAATTTTCTGCCGAAATCGTTTATAATTATTTAGGAAAATATTTGAAACGGGCAAGAGTAAGTGAGGTTGTCACTATTGGTATAAATTTAAAAATTTTCTTTCCAAAATTTTCCCAAAAACATTTTTCTGGTGATGTCCTATTGTGCCACGGAGGTTTAACATTTATCTTGACGAAGTCGGAGATTGACGTACTTTTAATGAAAGTTTCCTCCTGTTTGTAAGGTATGAAAATCGTTTTGTGTTTAACCAGAATGTGTACTTGCACAGTTTGTATCACCTATTTCAGCACGGCTCCCTTTGGTGCTGCATAAATCGCCTTACACGCGCATGCCGCGCGTCGTTGGATAGCTGTGTCCTGGAGCTACACGGAGAATGTTCCCGTTTGTTTTTATGCAACTTTATAGCCGAGCAATTAAGGCTCTGTGATTTTAAGCTGTGTGTTTTTCTTCCACGTAGGTCCCGGTGGAAGAAATTTGTTCCACCCAGCCTCCGGTGGAAGTCGCCTGCGCCATTGCATTTTGCAAGCCTTCTACTTTGTCATATCTATGCATGTTATACATTGTTCGAAACCTGAGGAAACGCTCTCTCCAAATATGCAAACGTGAATATTGTGCTGCCCTTGGTAACCAGTCCAGATTGAAACTCCGACGTGATGTTTTGTGTAATTTTACTGAAGTTCAATTCTTCTGTGATATAGCAATTTTCGCCAACATCGTGCAGTGATGATATAACGGCTACTATTCTTACACATCACCTAAGAATATACATTTTTATAGCGCGTTTGAAAGCCTATTAAGGCGTGTTTTAGACAATGTATAAAACGCACATGTTGCACATTCAGTGGTGGAGCTATATAAGTATTAATATGCGAACTGCAAAATATATGGGACGTGATATAGATTGGCGGAATTTAGATGAATCTGTACACCGGCTATACCGGCGGTGTTAATATTTACATCTATAGTGCATGTGCAAGATCATTCACGTGGGATTCTGGGAATATGTAATATGTTGTTGTGCAAAATTAGATAGTTGAGCAATACAGGAATGAACATGCTTGACAGAACTAAAAAGTACAATAGTTTGGAATCTAACCATAACAGCAATACCTGTCGTGTTAATATTTATACTTTTAGTGTATCGGAAAGCCCTTGAAAATGCGGTTCTGCCAAGGTATAATGTGCATTCGAGTCACATCTGATAGTCGGGCTATACGCGCCATTATATTCTGCTGATACCGGATTAAATCTATGATCTGGCGTGCATGCTCCGTCGGCCCGTCGGCGTTATGACAGCTATAATTTATCACAAAAGCCGCCTCTATTGTCACTTAATTAGCTGTATATCACACTCTATATATCACATCTACGTATCATCATTGTTTTTATAACGTCTGTTTGATCTGTCCTCATGGATTGGTTGTATATACATGCACATCTCCAGCTTCCTGTAAATCTAATTATCACTTCATTAGCTGTATATCACTCTGCTGTGTTCACTGTTTAGTCTGAGGCGTGGCAGGTAATTGCAGGAGATGTACCACTAATCAGCAAATTTAATTTCGTCACCGTGGAGATTTGCTCACGTTTTGTTAATATCACTTTGCCTGGGCCACCTCCTTTTGATAAGCAGCTTTGTGATTTTATAATCTTGTCGCCCGACTGATTTCAACCTTGTGCATAGAATGCTTGGTTTTCTTTGGCATGGGCAATTCACACCTTTTGGCATGTCCTTGCCGCTCCATATGGACGTCATGCATAGAATGGAGATGGGCAATTCACAATTTCCTCCTCGCCCTTAAAAACATCCGACTTGGTCACATGACAGTGAGCTTCATCTAAACCATTCCATTGGCTATCTGGCTGGGACGTGGTAATATAAGTGAATGCTCACAATATCATCATCACAGACCGAGTGTCTTAGTGGACGATCACCAGTCGGCGTTGACGATCCCTATTGGCAAGTGAACTTTACTTTGATTACCTTTTGCTTGTTTTTAATAAGTCATCTACGCTGCTCAATATATCAAACTGATACATAGCATAAATACGGTTCTTAAAATATCCAAGTACAAAACTGTGACATCCAGGCCCTTTTCTGTAGCTCCCAGAAACATAGTACAGTGAATTTCTGCCAATATGCCTTCCACAAATGTATCAGTGGGTTTGTCAAAAGTGCAAAACATATTACAAAGGCGTTACGCATTTAAAAACTGTTATCCTAACAGTTCTATTGCTGCTATAAACGCCATTCATGCCCAAAATCGCCGCCAAAGCGAGTCTTATACCGCTACTCAGCTTGTATCCATGTCGGCTCTATTGGCATTTTGTGGCACATTCACCATCAACAAAACCAAAATCCCTGAGTACATCAGGGTACTAAAACACTTTGGTCACACAATACAAGGAAAGGACGCACCTGTAGCCTCTCCTTTCAAATAATAATCAAATGCCGAGTACCAGTACTGGTTTGACTGGGTCGACCAGAAGTGGTACTCGGTATAATTACTAACACAACTCAGTCAGGGCTAATCTAACTAACTCTGGCTTATATGATAGGTTCCCTGAACGTGAACCCACACTTTCAGGGTTTAAGCAATATTTAACCAATATTCTTAAAAAAGCAGGGCGTAATGCTGGTGACACATGTCGCCGCGTTTCTAAGTTTTTCTATTACATCCAAAAACATGTATTCCCAAATAGTAATATGGCTTGTATCAATTTTGATATATTTGAGCACGTAGATGAAATACATCATTTCAACTTGGTATTTTCGCAAAACGGGGTTTCTGCAGGTGCCATTAAAAATTACATGTTAGCAGTCAAATCTCACC
Source organism: Haliotis rubra (assembly GCF_003918875.1). Classification (NCBI taxonomy): domain Eukaryota; kingdom Metazoa; phylum Mollusca; class Gastropoda; order Lepetellida; family Haliotidae; genus Haliotis; species Haliotis rubra. Next base: position 66,061 of record NW_025767588.1, read on the forward strand.
TACTGTCAAACATATGTTAAAATGTCTCCCAGGGTTTTCGATAATTTGCGTAGGTTTACAAGTGCTACACATTGTTCATATACAGGTGTAAGTAAACAATATAAACGTGAAGAAGCCCATAAATCTGTTGCAGAATTCAGAGATGAAACCAGACAACAGCCGCCCATTTCCGTTGCTCAAAAGGGGTACACGGATCCTGCAACCAGACAGGAGGTGAGGGACATCCTGGATCGGGCCAAGGCAGATCGACAATCCGATGATGATCAGCGCCTGGTGATGCGGTACCTGTATTGTGGGATAATTCAACTTGGTCATGCCCAAAGACCTTCAGTGGCATCCTGTATAAAGTTGGCTGACTTCGATAAGGCACGATCTGTTGCCGGCAGGTACCAGATTTCTTTCATGGACAACAAGACGTCCACGAGCTTCCTGGTCAGCATAACCTTGTGCAAAGAGGAGTACAACATGTTCAGGGATTACCGCCGGTATGTACGTGGTGACATGCCTGAAGATGTCAAGCCGGAAAAGTCACCATTCTTCAGAAACGTGGAGGGTACCGAAGTGGAAAACATGTCCCTCGAGTTGGCCCGCTTCCAGACCTCAAGAGGTTTCTTTAAAACCAACGAGGGAAACAAACGTAGGACATTTACAGCCACGGATGTTCGAAAAGCTTTGGAGACAAGGCAGTGGCAAGGCAGCATCCCAATGATGCTGCAAAACGTAAGATGGCCAGTGACTATCTTGCACATGGCCAAAAAACAGTACGCAAATACTATGCTAACAAAACACCCTTACAGGCTGCTAGTGAGTGTGCATTTGTAGAGGGTGTCATCAAGCAAGCAGCTAGTACATCAAACGTTGAGGAACCTGTCTCGGCGTCCATTCCAACAGCCACCCAGCCCAAGCCCAAGCCCCCAAACCCTGAAGGTAGGGGGAAAGGGAAAAGCAAAAGTAAAGGCAAAGGCAAACTCATCAAGCCCAAAAGGTAATAAATAAGGTGGATAGTGGAAGGTAGGGGAAGGGCAAGGTAAAAGTAACAGGGAAAGATGATCAAACCATAATCAACTATAGGCTAGAAGTAATAGGATATAACCTGTAATTCCATAACCTAATGTCAGTTTTGACCCATTAGGTTTATACAACAGTAGTAAAGGGGTTCGCTGTTCGAACTTGCTGTTGTGGGAATGGTGCAGGAAAATGAAAATGGCACTCTTAAAAGAGCAACCTCCACGTTGTGAGTTCTGGTTAATACGAATAGCTCTTAAATGTTTCTTTGGGGTGGTTCCGACGAGCTATAAATCACCATTGTGCAACTTATTTGATATGTAGACGTACATGTATTTCATAATATTTATCATTCATTTATATGATTATTTATATATATATATATTATATGTTTAAAAGGTCTCTTTTTTTCAGCTATAATGTCTATATCCATGGTTCGACTGAAATATCTATAATGCATATGAAAGTCCTTTCAAATTCGTTACTAACGAGGTATAACACCTACATGTCGCTTGTTTTTTCCCGCGTCACCCCCACTATCAGCGGGGGTAATAAGTCCTATATCCGTTGTGCAATCCTTAATATCTTTAATGCATATGGAAGCCCTTTCAAATTTGTTTCTAACAACGTATAACACGTACATGTGCAAAGGTACTAGACATGTCCGTGTATAATGGTAATTTCCGTGTCACCTGCGCTATCGGCGGAAGATGATTTCTGTTCTAAATTCATTATCAGTAGATATACATTTCATTCTACAGCACAGACGATCCCACATCCCACATCCCACCCCCCAAAAAATCACCCATTTCATGCTCCAATTAGCAAAAAACAAAGGAACCAATGACCAGAAATCCCACATCCCACATCCCACATCCCATCCTAAAATAGTCTTACAATACAGCAATTGGCTAGTAATCCCACATTTTATCCCACATTTCTCCCTAAAATAGTCTCATAATACAGTAATTAGCTAGTAGTCCCACATCCTACATTTTATCCCACATCCCACATTTCTTCATAAAATAGTCTCACAATACAGTAATTAGCTAGTAAGCCCACACCAGATTCATATAGAACAGTTAAGAAAGGGTGACATCCCACATCCCACATTTCATCCTAAAATAGTCTCACAATACAGTAATTAGCTAGTTATCTCACACCCAGCTTCATTAAGCGTAGTGATACACAATGTCTTCTTCATTAAGAAGTTAATGATTGATTTTAATGAGAAAATTATTTATCATGAATGGATGTTTCCCGCTATATTTGAATTACGGTTTGCTTAGTGTCACAACAATTGGAATGCTGACTATTCAAATATATATATATATATATATATATATATAGAACAGTTAAGAAAGGGTAGCGTGACTGGATGATACTCAATGCATGGTGTACTCCATATATAGAACAGCTATGAAAGGACAGCGTGACTGGATGATTCTCAGTGGTAAATGTTGAAAGTGGATGCATAGGCGGTGTCTAGGTGGTGTTGGCGTGTTAATTGATGACTGACAAAACTTGACTAACTTCGTCTTCATCTGAATAATTATCCGAGTTCAATCCTCTTACCAAGATCAACAAATCATACAATGAGAGGACTGACACACAGAATTATCTCGTTATATATCTAAAACCCAAGGTTAACCTTTGTCATTGTTAGACTTCTATCAGGCACCCATAGCCGTTATTGTCCTATCTCTCGCGGGCGGATAACATCTACACTGGTGGTGGTGAATTGAAATGAGAGACTAATTGAAACCCGCGAGGTGTTAAAGTTTCTCGGTTTGTTCCTGGCTGGGGCGAGTTTCCAGAATAGACTCAAACATCTAGCGATTTGTTTCAAGACACATGCACGCTCTAGTCCATCACGACTCCATCTCGTGGTAGTCATTTCGTGCACTGAAATTCGCCTTGTGTCATCAGCAAGAGAAACGCTTTATCACGTTCATGCACCGGTTTTCTCATTATCCTATTGTGTCAAAGTGCTGACAAGAAGCTTGATCTGTAGGTCAAGATGGTTCGCTTTGTATTACTGTCTATAGAACTGAGACGCACAAGACCCCTCCCTGTTACGTTTCAGTAGAATTGATGATAAAAAGAAATTGTTAGTACCGCGACAGTTCGTTTAAGTATGCATACGTGCCACATCATCAATAGCTTTTAACACATTTAAGGGTTTGCAAAATTCGTTTACATCTTAAAGCGCACCACTGTACGCAACGGATTTATTTGGAATATTTCATGTAATGGGTGTTCGCGTTACATTTAATGCTACAAAAACCGAGTACGAACTTAAAATTGGAAATAATAATAACGCTTCGTATTTTATTTTAGAATTTGAAACAGTTTCCAAATTAAAAGCTTTATTTATCGACTTTTTCCAAGAAGCTAGAAATTTTAAATCTAAGACATACAACGTAACCACGTGTTGTTTGTTGAGTCATATTATAAAAAACTTTCATTTCACTTTCGATCGACTGTTTGAATCACTTTCCATTCAAAAGACAGACACTAGCTCTGTTGTCATATTGGATATCGATGACATGAAAACTATTGTTGAATATCTGATTAAAGCCGATGCTATTGTGGAGTTTCACCGATTCAAAGAAGAATTTAAAGATAACTTATAGAAGGTAAGTATATTCATTATTTATATAGAGTAGATGTTTCAGTACTCTATCTCTTTTTTGTTTAATCATTTTGTGCACTTTACCTCATCACAAGGACTATCATGTACAGGTATCCTCAATGTTTCCACTCTTATTGAAATGTGTGATGATCATGCTGTATCAAGTGATAGGGCGTTAGATAGAATTATAGCAGTTAGGCTGAACGGAGAATTGTATTCGTTTGGAACGTACATTGTCTTTATACATATGCGATAGTGAGTTCACTAGCAAACTGAGGGAGATTTTGTTGCTAACAATAAATTTTAAGCCGCGTGATTAGTGATCTGTTGAAAAGCTGCAAAACCTAACACGCAAGTACTTTGCATCAACTTCTATCATCACATATGTTATCACAATCACGTATTATCTATCATGTGATACAGATTACTTTATCTGTCTGATAAGTGGTTTATAATTATGTTCATGCGATTGTCTTGAACAAAGGTGATATGTACAAATTTATACATCTTGATAGGTGTAATAAACCGCTCAGATAATGATCTTGTGTACCGTATACTAGGCGAGTATGAACAACTATTAAGAATTTCTACTGAGAACGAGAAAATTCACAAAAGTGTTCTTGCTCTCACACTTTTTATATCACCCACATCGCGATAGTGTAGGATAAATTTCATATTTATTGCTATATACTATTATTGCTAAGATGCGGGAAAATACCGCTGTGAACTTAGGGTTAATATATTGTAACACGTTACCGTTCACATTTAAATGAAATCATGCGTATTACTTTAAGGTGTTAAGATTTAAAGTTCCTTTGACAATATCTCATCCATATCGTACATAAACACATTGTTTAACTAATGTAACTTAAAACTTATTCTGCACAAGTTTTAAAATATATGTACGTTTAAAATGAGTACTACTAGCATCATAATGTCTTATTAAGATGGACGGCATCTCTGTAGTTATTCTGTGAAGTAATCTAAAACGATATATGAATGGTGCTTGCGAGACGTTTCTCCGAGGAAACACGTGATCACCCAACTCACACAGCCATTGTTCGCGACTTGTATATATATATACACACACACACACACACACACATGCCCCTCATCAGACTTACCCACTCACGACGGGGTACACACCAGCAATGAATAGTATTGATATAATTTATCATTCGGATGGTGAGTGGAGTTTGAAAATTTCGGAAAAAACATCACCATTTGAAACTATCATCTTAAATAAATTTTCTGCCGAAATCGTTTATAATTATTTAGGAAAATATTTGAAACGGGCAAGAGTAGGTGAGGTTGTCACTATTGGTATAAATTAAAAAGTTTTCTTTCGAAAATTTTCCCAAAAACATTTTTCTGGTGTTGTCCTATTGTGCCACGGAGGTTTAACATTTATCTTGACGAAGTCGGAGATTGACGTACTTTTAATGAAAGTTTCCTCCTGTTTGTAAGGTATGAAAATCGTTTTGTGTTTAACCAGAATATGAACGTGCAATATGCCTCACCCACATTCCTTTCTTGTCACCGACATGAGACTGTGTGTCGCCACTGTCTTTGATCTTTGAACATCATGTGTTACATTGTTGCTGTTTTCACGTGCATTATTCTCGCGCGTGTACGTGGGTCGTATTTCATTGGTTGATTGAAAACAGTCAATCAAAATGTTTATGGTATAATAGGAAATTAACCTTTCATTCAAGCAAAAAATGATTTGTTTGATGCTGTTTGCGTTGAGCGGAATGGTATCCCCAAACCGTGTAAGTCATGCGTTTTGGTCTCCTGGTTTGATCACGTTGTCTATGTGATGGTATGTTCAAGTCTAACTGACTGATATATTTTGCAAGCATACTCTTGAAGTAATACATTAACATTAATTGTATAACCTAGTTTTTACCCCCAACCAGCGTCACTGTGATGTTATACAGCTAAACATAGAACTAGGTCACTGTCGCCAGCAAGCCTATGTGTTCACTGTACTATTTACGGTCTTACCGTCGTGAAAGATCGTGTGTTTGTAGGCTGCAGTGGGTCATCCTGAGTGGGTTGAATAATCCTGTGACTACCACACTGTTGCTCTCAGCCAAGGAACACGACATTTACGCATATACTCCGTGTACAGAATACTTCATAATATTCTTAAGGCTGAAAACGTAGAAAACACTACCGGTCACCTCTTAATGTTTCCAAACGACTACATTTCTCAACAAACCTAGCTGTTCACACTGCTACGCGACTCGTCCGCCAGCTCTTTACACGAGCCTCTCATCCGCAGGGGAAAGTGTCACGTGACACCACCCTGAATTCTCACTATGTGACACTATTTAACACTCGTGTGGATAGCCAATGAAGGGCGACATGACTACCTCGCTCTTGCACGTGTCCTTCCCTGAACCTCCCCTCCGGTTGTGCAGAACTTAGTCAAAGAGTCTTATAATCTAAATGGGGATATCTTCTTAACGGGTCCGATCGGATTCGAACTCTCACTACGACACACTTACAAGACACGTTAACTACCACACCGTAATTTACACAAACACTGCGACTCCGTCTAAGCAAACCGTAATTCTAGTGTTCTTGAAGCATGGTGAAAGGATAACAACAACAATGCGGATGTTATTTGTATTTATTCATTCGGTGTGACTGTATTATCTTTAAAAATCTCCACAAGTTGGGTCTGTCACTTCTGATTTACTTTTGTGCGCTGTTGTTACCTGTAAACAAAATAAATAAATGAACATTAGATCACTCAATGGAAAGTGAGGGATAACGTCTTTACAGCAATAAGTAGTTTATTTTTCCTCCAATGAGAGTAAACACGTAGAAACTAGATGGAAAACGATGATATCAAGATAAATCAAGGAGACAGAATTGGACACTTAAATAGCACCTTAAAGTTAACAGTGATTTTTTACAACATCAATGAAAATTGCGTTAACAGACTGTAAGAACCTTCCAAGCACAGAATAGTTTGAGGTACAGTTACAACACGTCATTGAGTTGATAGCGTACGATACAAATAATTTACGACACTTCATTCAGTTGTTAGCTTCCGATACAAAATATTTTACGTCACTTCACTCAGTTGTTAGCTTACGATATAAAATATTTTTGGACACTTCACTCTGTTGGTAGCTTGCGGTACAGTTATGTATCACTTCATTGATTTGATGGCTTACGCATACAATATTTTACCTCACTTCCTTGACAGCTTGCCGGTAAAGAATAATTTTCAGCATTTTAGTATTTGTACATTATCAAACTGATGCATCACTTACCACGAACATATGGCATGCTTCTGATGGTGGTTGCTTTCCCAAACATTGGAGTAACTCTCCCAGTTTGTTTCATTGGTGTAGTTGGGATGCTGGTCATTCCTATATCCGGTGTTGTTGTCGGTGTGGGAAGAGGTGGCATCAGTAGCGGTGTTGATGCATGTTGAATCTCATCAGGTGTATCAATTTCCGGGATGGTAGGGATGTCTGGTAGTTCATCCATTGTTAGCGCAATATTTTCAGCCTGTTGCACGTACTGAGGTGCATCAGTCAAAAGTCGATTGAAGACATCTAATGTCATAGATATGCTCTTTCTCTGGTGTCTAGCATTCCAGTTCGTAAGGTGAATGTACACAGTTCCATAAAACAAATTGATAGACAAAATGTCTGTCTGCAAACTGAACATTAACTGAATCAGACATGATTTAAGCTTGGTAAGTCGAATGAACTGCAATGACAGAAGTGGGCAGACTTCGTAACTGTTCTCTGGTGAAAGCAGTATTTATAACACATCATGATTTAGCACAAAATGTGCAGTACCTGGTCATGTCCAACCACAGTTAGCCACTATTACCAACCTACCTCGCTGACTTGCAGAAAAAGAAGTGGTGACTAAGGTTGACACGTCACTTTTCAAATGTGAACCTTGACACACCCCTCTTTCATTCCAAAACACGTTTTATCAATACGCCTACAATATACCGAGCTACCCACACCGACTTACAGAAAAGAAGCGAGTAACCGTGATGCAGAACTCTTTTTTGAGGAATAAAATTATAGGGTTATGTGCAACTGGAAACACACTTCAACAGACCATCAAAAGAGTTGAGTCAGTCTCGGAAAGCATTCTTGTCTTAAGAGTGTTAGGACGTTTTGTTTTTTCTAACAGTGGACGTGCAAGCAACAGACAAGTAAGTAACAATCAGAATATTTTATCATTGGTTTTTTCTTTTATCATTTTAAACCATATCGTTGTTAAAAACGTTCTATCATAACTTTTATTATTTCAGATAAACAAAGTAGAAGTTTTCAAGAAAAAACATGCAATAGTGGATCGTATTCAAATTTTTTGTAGTGAATGACTACGGGTAACAAAATGTCTGAGCAAACTACATGCCCTGTCTTCCAATGTGAAATTTGTGGTCATTGTTTCAAACAAAAATGTCATTTGTTAAGACATCAGAGACATTGTGGACAAGTGAACACATTGTTTACCTGCGACCATTGTCATCGAACCTTTAATCGGAAAGACAGTTTAAAACGCCATGTCAAAAGTTGTTCCAAAAATGTTGTCTATTGTCATCAATGTCCGCATTGCTTTGAACACTTTAGCAGTGAATCCAGTTATCAATGGCATGCATGTAACTGTGCGACATCTGTCGCTGATGAACATATATGTCAAACTTGCCATCAATCTTTTCCAACCTCTAAAGCATTAAGAATGCACAAACATAAAACTGACCATGACATGACAGGTGGTGGTAAAGGTAAACGTAGGAAAAAGGCTAAAACGGCCACGGTATCTGTTCCTCCTCCAACTTCTCCTCCACTTAACACCCCTCCTCCATCCGATAACACCTCAGGATCATGTTCGAGACAGTCCTTACAGGGAGATGTTAGAGACTATGACTTTGACGGACAGAATAGCGCGGATCCACTGAATTTCATGATCAATGGAGAAAGTCAGGTTATTGATACAATTGAGGATGAAATTCGTGAGAAAAAAGCAGTGAAATGGGGGTTGTGCCTCCATATAAGAATGGTTAAACCTAATCGTGAAGATGATAGTACAAGTTACCATGAGGCTTATTTCAGAAGTGTCATGACTATAGCTACAGAGGGAAGTGACTTAAAAGAACAGTATCTTGAAGCCGTGCACAAGATGCTTCAGACGCTGGATGATTACGAGGGGGTTCATTCTGGTTTGAATATCTCCGTTATTGTACTTTTGAAACTCACTGTGGTAAAGTTTCAACCTTTTAAAGGGGGAAGTTATATTCCACTCGCACAAACTCTTGTTAAGAAATCCAAAAGTATTATCAACATCAAAAATGACGATAACCTTTGTTTTGTCTACAGCATTTTAGCAAAACTGTTTCCGGCTTCTCATAACAAAGAACGCGAAGCGCATTATCATCCTTATTTAAACAGATTGAATTTAGAAGGATTTATTTTTCCCATGACTTTGAAACAAATTCCACGATTTGAAGAAGTCAATGAGATGAGTATCAATGTGTATGGATTTGAAGATAATACTTTGTATCCCATGTACATCAGCAATCTGCTAGATGTAGATGAAAACAGAAAGATTGATTTGTTGTTGCTTTCACAAGAAAGTGAATTCGATGATTTTGAAGGAATCTTAGGGTTAGAAGAACATGAACACATGGACGTAGACGTTAAACCAAATACACATTACTGTCTCATTACCAGTTTAAGTGGGTTAGTCAGAAACAAGCAATGTAATAACCGCACTCAGTTCATCTGTCGCAAATGTCTTTGGTGTTATACATCACAACAATGCTTGGATAAGCATAAAGACTACTGTTATGACAAGGCACAAAGAGTCATTATGCCTAACCCGAAGGATGCTGTGTATCAGTTTGGCTTACGTTCCCAAAGCAAAACAGAAAGAGACAAGTTTGTTATCATAGCTGATTTTGAGTCCTTGCTCATTCCAGAAAGCAACCCAGGTAGTTCACGACTAAATAAGCATGTACCTTGTGCTTATGCCTACAAAGTGGTGTGCACGGAGGAGCAGTACTCTAAACCTGTACAAACCTATGTAGTAGAACAGGCGGCTGAACATTTTATTGAAAGTATTTTAAGGGAATATGATAACATCCAGACTTTGTTGGATTCTATCAAACCAATGGAACTGTGTGAACAAGATAAGATAACCATCGCCAATGCTACTCATTGTGGTTTGTGTGGAGAACTTTTGAGTACTGACCGAGTGTTAGACCATGACCACCTGACAGGAAATTTTCGACAAGTCTTGCATAATAGATGTAACCTGAATTTTCAGTTACGCAAGAAAGTGGTTGTCACTCTGAACGTTATGATTCTCACTTAATACTGGAAATAGCACAACACTTTGGCGACAGAGACATTACAGTCATATCCCTCACAATTCAGAAGAGTTTCTGTCTTTTACAGTAGATAACAATTTGGTTTTTGGATAGTTACAAATTTCTGCAAAGTTCATTAGATGCACTGACTCAAAACCAATTGAACAAAGGTTTAGATTCGTTTGTCTATTTGAAAGAACACTTTCCCCATCATGGAAACATGTTAACAAGGAAACTTCCCTTTCCTTCTTCCCAGTTCTTTGTCTGATGAAAATATTGACCAGGAAGACTATGCCTTTGCTCATGAATTATGAAAGGAGTTTGACTGTGAAACCATGAGCGACTTTGTTCGGTTGTATGTGAGTGTTTATGTGCTGCTATTAACAGACATCATAGAGACTTTCAGAACAGAGTGTTTGACAGACTATGGTCTTGACATTTGTCATTAATACTCCATGCCGGGGTTCTGTCTGGATGCTGCCATGAAAATCACAGATGCCAAACTTGATATGTTTACTAATGTTGACACTTACAATTTTATTGAAAATTCCATTCGTGGTGGGGTGTCTATGATTAGCAAGAAATATGCAGTTGCTAACAATCATCACCTATCAGATTTTGATCCTATGATAGACACCTCCTTTCTTTTCTACTTTGATGTTAACTCCCTCTATGCAACTGTCATGCTACAACCCCTCCCCATTGGAAACTATCAGTTCATCAGTTCTGAGGAGTATGACAGCATTGACTGGACAACTGTAGATACACAAGGAGATACAGGTTACATCCTTGAAGTGGATTTGTTGTACCCCAAACAGTTACACAAAGCTCATGTCGCTGTTCCAATGACTCCTACACATGATGATATTCCCTACGATGAGTTTTCACCTGCTCACCAGGAACTGTTAACTCATTTTAACTCAGCCAAAAAATCATCGCGTAAACGTTCCAAGAAATCGTCCGGTAAAAAACTTTTCACTACTCTGAAAGATCGTTCGCACTACGTGGTTCACTTCAAAACGTTGGAGCTGTATCTGAGACATGGATTGATATGTACAAAAATACACAGAGTGCTCAAATTTAGACAAGGTGCATGGTTGAAACCTTACATTGATCTTAATTTGGCTAACCGCAAAAATGCCAAGGATGAATGTGATAAAGATCGCTATAAACTCATGAACAATTGTGTGTTTGGACGGTTCTGCATGAATTAACGAAAACATAAAACAGTTCAGTTGGTGACGCAGAGGTCCAAACTTCGAAAATGTGCAGCTAAAAGTAACTTCAAGCAGGTCAAAATATTTTCAGAAGACGTGACTGTGGTAGAGTTGGAGAAATTATCCGTACATTTAGATCAGCCCATTACAGTTGGCTTCACCATTTTGGATTTAGCCAAATATGAAATGTACTCCTTCTTTTATGATGTCATGCAAAGACAGTATGGACCAGAAAGACTTGACCTTTTGATGACGGACACGGACAGTTTGTTCATGCATGTACATGCACCTCCACATGAGCTCCTTTTGGATCCTTATGTGTTCATGAAACTCAATTCGCATTTGTTTGACACTTCAAACTATGCACCTGATGACCTCAAAGGGTTATATTCGGATACAAATCGCAAGGTGACTGGTAAAATGAAGGATGAAGCAGGTGGGAGCATCATATTAGAGTTTGTAGGGTAAAAAAGCAAAATGTACTCTTTCCTGATGCAAAAATCAAAAACGTCATCGCAAAAAAGACAGGCAAAGGCATTAAGAAATCTGTCATCAAGAAATTTCTCAGACATGATATGTATAAACAATCATTGTTTGATCAGAAGAGGATCAGATGTTCCTTTCACTTGATTCGATCACATAATAACACTTTGTACACTGAGAGACAAAGCAAAGTGGCATTGACACCAGTTGACGACAAGCGGTATCTGTTAGATGATGCTATTCACAGCGTCCCAAAAGGATATTCACCGAACTAAAACTTTGTATATACTCCCTATGTATGTGAAGACATCTTCACAGGAAAACAGTAGTCAGCAGGTATGTACTTCATTTACTCATTCATCATATATTTATTTGTTCATTTATCTATCTATTTATTTAATTATTAATTTATTGATTTGTTCATTTTCAGCATCAAAATGGATATCCAGAGATATGTATACAGGTTGATCAATGTCAATGGTGAAACGCTGCGTGAAGGTCAAACCTTAAAGGTCACATGCAACGTAAAACACAACTTTGCAGATTCTGATACCTTTCGGTATGGACTTACCGAAACAAAGCGTCAAAAAATGCAAATTCAACTTATAAAGTTGAAAAATAACGCGATGAAAAAAAAAACGCGCGAAATCGGAGTTCAAACGATTCACTAATTTTCCCCAGACTTTTCTGGGGAATACGGGTTTCAACAGCTGGGCTGCGCTCATAGCACGTGCGCAGTGAAATAGGTTCGCGCAACTTGGAAGCGGGCTGTCTGGTGAATACTCGGTGAAGGCTTTGGTGTGAGCTATTTTCATAATGTTTTGTTGATATCTCACAGGCGCGAGCTTTTTATATGTTATGACAGTAAATAAACTGTTTATATAATTTCATTTGTCTATTTCACCACACGTTCTTCTTACCGAGTCACTTTCTCAGTTCGATACTTAAAAGCAATGTCATTATTTAGCGTTGACACAATTTCTAACTGTGATATAGATATGTCGTTGTCACAGACAAAACTCAATGTCTTGTTTTATTGACACCTGTGTGTCTGCCTGTCTGTCTGCTAATGACAATATTCAATACACAACTGCGATCACTGACCACATGCAATTTGAACTTAACACCAATCAGGCTATACACCATAAACAAAACGCATTGATTTATGGCCCGAGTTCGGTCTCTGTCACATTATGTAATTACACAGACAGGCAGGTGTGATACTTGAACACATGACATGTTATGATGTCTGTTGATTGCAAAATGTTATACACAAAAAATAAGCATGTATTTACAAAACCCAACATCTCTATATATACACACACAATGAGCCGTGAAGGCGGCATCTGCTAATGAACCAGCCGTTACACTTGAGTGCACACCCACCCGCTCTGACTGGGTTCGGTATCCCGGCTGCTTCGTTTCGAGGGAGGTAAACCCAAGTACAAAATATTGCACTTTATACGCTTATAATTTTGTTTATTTGTTTTTTCATAATCAGCAATGCATATTATATGTCATGAAGAAGTGATAATTGTGTTTTAATTATGTTTGATTTTTTGGTTGCATGTGACCTTTAAGAAGAACAAGTATGGCAGCTTATCAAGCAGCACAGAGGGTTCTACAACGATTAATGGAGCAAGGTGTTATCACTGCAAACACTGTATATCCTGTGGAAGTGCATGAAATTTCCACCACAAGACAGTTTCTTGAGTGTGCACGTGACTTGAGACAAAATCGCCGGAAGTTTGAGACTATTCTGGAAACTCTCTACCTGAATGAACTCCAGAGAAGAATCACAAAACTGTGTCAAGACAATTGTTATGGATGTGAAATTCATCATCCCTCACAAATTCACCACCAGTGTGTGATGATGGATAGTGCTGAAAAGGTGGACCTCTATTTTAAGGAAGCTCTGAGTGGAATACCACATCAGAACATTTTAGAAAGAGCACGACAGCAACGTACACAACTCAGACTAGACTTACATGACAGACATACCGTCTGTTATGAAAACATTGATTATTTGAATTCTGGTTTGCTTTCCAACATAGGAAAAGAGAGACTGGAGATGCTAACCAAACTCAACATGAGTGTGCCATAAACAAGACAAACTAGTCATTCAGTAATCCATTTTTATTTCCTTGTACATAATATGTATAGAATGATGGATGTATATTAAAAAAGGCTCGGTTGCCCTTACTTTTGCTGTACCAGGCGCACCATCAGATGCTTTGCGTTTTAAATATAAACCATGCAACACCTCACCATCAGGTAACACAAGTTGTAAATCTTCTGTCAATCCTATTTGTCTGTTTAGAATGTTTTCTTTCACAAATATCCACAAAGTCATTAACTTGCCGATGGTTTTTTGTAGACGAAATACCTCTAATGATCTGTTCAGGTACACGAAGCATGATGTCTATGTTATCCTTCACAACAGATGCATGTGCTTCTTCATCACCGCTGTTACTAGATCCATTATTATGATTCATAATCTTCAGATCTTGTTTCGTTGTCAGATGATCCTGAATCGGTGTCTGATTCACTGTCTGAAGAGGAATCTGTTCTTCTTGATTGTTCATCAACCTCTGGTAGGTCTCTCTTGTCAGAAGAACCATATGTTTGCTCATAGTGAATCGATGAGAGGTATGCTTGATAGGATCTTATGCAAATGGGTAGAACCGAATGATGCATCAGAATCAGCTCACGTTTCTCGTGGTTGCTAACTGTCTTGCTGGCTAAAGATCGAATGCACTTCTTGTAGCGTGTCAGTCGTATTTTATCACTGTCTGGTAAGGGTATGATTCCTCTCAGAATGTTAAATATAAGAGTAATCACCGACATAAGCTGTTCACGTGATGCATGTTTTAACAAAGCCTTTCTTTGTCCAACAGTGGCTTGCTCCAACATCAGAAGAAAACTTCAAATGTTTTTCTAGTAGTTCACTCATGATGTGATGTGATGTTTAATGTTCGATGTGCCACTTTCGAATGTACAAGTATAGGATAGTCAACAGGATTTTATTACTTTCTAACCTTTCTTGGGTTCAGACACCATGTGCATATAGCTACAGTGAGGAGACAGTCTGAAATGTTCAGTCGTGGGATCATCATCAGGTAACCATTGATGTACACGAAGCTTGCATTTGAAGCAGTAGACTTTATCATATTGTCCTTCATGACTTCAGTCTGTCACTATACTTTTGTCGATAGCTCTCAGTGTGAGTCTCTATTTCAACACAATATGGGAATACATCATTGAAGCGTCCACACTCATCCATGGTTCTGTTCAGTTTAAGTGATGAAAGTGAAATGATGAAAACACTCATAGAGAGACGGATATATATCATCTTAGGCATAATTCTATGACTGCAGTAAGTAGACTGTACATGCTTCATCAGGAAATATGTTTGTGCGTAAACGTCCATAGGGTTCATCAGCATAGGGGGAAGCATCCAAAACAAGATACCCATATTTATTTCTCCCCACTGCATCTTGGAAGGATTCAGTAAAATATTTGCTCTGTCCTGGAAATATTTGCGATGCCAAAATGTTGTATTCATGCGAACGTGGGTTAGATAACAGAACAAAGTAATGGGTGTTTAAAGACATGGTTCTGTTACATTCGCCTTTAGGAAAGGCTGACTGTTGTATGTTAATGACTGTGATCCCCAGATGATGAGATAGTGTGGTATAAAGATGTAAAAACAGAGGGTTCTTACAAATGTCCTGCATGAAGTCATCTACTACCAGTACACACCGTTCATCAGATTCTGAGGAATATGATTTTAACTCCTCTTCCGTAGGTAATGCATCTTTAAATCGAATGTTGGGAATCACCCTCTCAAGTTCGCTGTAGACATCCTGCCACACAGCATAGCAATACACAATCAGGTTGGGCGGTGGATCGAACATGCTACCAGCTTGTTTTAAGAGTCGTGCAACCCAAAATGTTTTTCCACTTGAAGAACCACCCACAACCGATATTGTGGTGGGAGTTTGAAATGGTAACACACATTCTTCCATGATGTATCCAGATTGCTCTTTAGCACAGAACTACACTAAATGTCATGATACAAAGGTATTTATACACAACACAAACATAATCTCATCTACACTAATTTTATTGATTTTTTTCTTCTGGTGCATACATTAATAGCATCAAATCAATCTAGACAAGAAGGAATACAGTATTTGAAATAATTACAAATATATTCAGATACAAAGGTGTCATTCCACATGAAGTTATGTATATCAAACTGATGAAGTATATGGTTTAGACTCTGATGTGCTTTAATTTTACATAAGACATAGTACAAACAATAGAACCCACAGACATTTGAATCTACAGATTGTAACTAGTGATTGTTACGTAAGTAAGAACCAGCATAAACCTTTAAATAGTGATCAAATGCAACATCAACAGGATCTGCTAAACTAGCGAAGATTTCGGCTCTATTGTTTTTAAAGTACATTGCAATCCAGGGACGGCCACTGTTTTGTCTGATCTCAGTATTCACAATAAGTCCTACACCTTGGCTTTGCATGAAAGGCGTGATTATAGGAAGCGTATCTCTGGCATACACCCCCAAGACATGTCTCTGTAGGGTTGAATCACACTGAAGGGCACACATCAACTGCGAAGCTTTCATCTCTGTGTTTATTTGATGAAGACGTTTCGAGCCTGATCAATTTCTATGATGGAGTTTCTTTCACTGAGAATGTTGCAGCTCAAGGTTTGGGTTAGTGCAGTTTTTAACTCAATTTCCAACCGCACATTTCCAGATTTCACCAGATTGAGGTATTCAGATTCTCCACACACCTCTTCCAGCTGGAAGACAAACAGTGCATTTCCTAACAAAAACTCTTCTCTAGAAATACAGTTTCCTCGATTTTCTCTCCAAAGTACCGCACCATCAAACATGTTCACATAGCTGTTCACATCATCAGCACGGGTTGGACGACCAGGTGCACTGACACCATTCACATAGAGGCTGACAGTTTTGAGCATGCTTGATTGAAAGTTGAAAGGATTCCCATCATATGCCCCGTTCAAACTCTTGCTTTCCACAAAGCCAATGATGTAGCGATTAGCAATGGGGTTGGACACGTTATCAATGGTGTGTGTCAGTTGAGAAACGGTGATGCTGTTGACCTTGACATCAGACTTAGTGAAAGGATAGAGTGCATTGGAGTTATTTTGGAACAGGGTGTTGTGAGCTAGGAACAGTGCCGGGTTGACTTTGAGTTTGCATATTTGAAGATATGCATCGAGTAGCTCAATGGTATACTCTTGTTTAGCTTTACCACTCATCAAACAGAAAACAGGTGATGATCTGTACAATTTCAAAGTCAAATCTACTCCATTGATCAAATGTCTTTTCATACCAAACACATCTTCATACAAAGGACCAGACATGGTCAGTTCTTTGCTTTTCTTGATAAAGTTACCACGTGCAGTCAAACCATAATTGGTTCCAGAGACAGAATTGGTTGATTCAATGGCACTATTGTTTCCACCCTCACCTTTGTAAAACAGCTGTGATGTCATTTGGGAGTTTTTGGCATCGGCTCCATAGTTAAGCAATGTCTTCATCATGCTCTTGTAAGCATAATGATTGTTAGTCGAAGACACCAATTGGTTCTGCATATACACTGAAACATGAGAAAACAACGCCTGCATAAACAGATTGACAGGTGCCACGTGTTCATCATTATCCAATACTGTGCCATCTGAATGAGTGACTTTGAGTTTCATATGCAATCTTGTTCGCTTCAAATCGATGTAATCGCTGCCCGAATTGGAAATGTGAAATTCCAGAGGGGAGGAGTCATTAATTTGACTGAGCGGGCGTACATCTACAAAATAGTGTTGTTGGATGCTGGTCTGATATGGTGGCAGAGTGAATAGGTTTAATGACCCCAGTATCAATTCTTCAAAATCTTTGCTATTCAATAAAGACATGTTGTTTAGCTGTCTTGGAGGGAATGTTGCCTGTCTGACGTATCTTCCTGGTTGTGACAACCTGTTCACCTGCATCTCTTTTTAAAGATCTATGACGCTTCTCTTTGGCATCTGCTCTCTCCACGACACTTTGTGGTTCTGAAGTCATCTGCAGTTCGATTTTGGGTTCTCCCGGTTGAGCAACAGGTCGGAGAGATGGAATAACTTTAGGGGCAGTTTTTCCGTTAACAACACGAGAAGTACCTGTCATGTGTTTTTTTAAGTAATTCTGCCATTTGCTATAATCAGGGATATACAGAGGGAGGGAATCCATGTTCAATCAGCAAAGGGATAACGTCTCAAGTGAAGTGTTGCATGAGTCTCCTCTTTCAAGAATGACAATGGTATTCCATTGCTCGCTTTTATACAGATTTCAGTGTCCGGTGACTCTTTGACCATTATGTGGATATTGTATTCATTGGCAAAGGAAAAGTTGGGACCATTCCTCAGGTCAATGCGTCTTAACAAAGGTAACTGTGTATTCCCCACCAGTGAACTGTCACACAGGTTACACAGTAAGGATTGTTCATATGAGTGAGGTCTAGCTTTCCCAAAGACACAACCCAAAATCCATCAAACACCAATCTTTGATTAAGCTTTATGCGAAAATGATAGGGGGTGTTATCCTTGAAATAAGAATATTGTGTGTCAGAGATCTTGAGAAAAACATATTTCTCCATCATAGATTTTTCAGTTGGTTTTCTTCAACATATGAATCAAAAGAACTAGGCCAACCTAACCAGCGAACCAAAACGTATGTCTTTCCTCTCATGTGTTTCTTTTTTAAGATCTTTTCCACTTGCCACTCAATATCTTCTTCTTTATTAACCCTCTGCAGTTCAGCAGTGTAAAAACTCCCTTTAATAAGTTCACCGTGGAAATCTTTGATTCTGTACAGAGGTATATCTTGTTTTTTTAAACGTTCTATAACTTTAAAGAGTTCTTATGTCCACTTCAGATCAAGTTCTTTGATGAAAGGTTTCCTCAGATATGGGATGCGGTCACCTACTTTATATCTGTATTTCTTTATCACTGAACTTTTTGCTTTCTTTGGCTTCAACAAAGGTTTGACATACAAGTGTTGCCATACTTCCAATTCATTGCTTTTATTGACTTGAGCAGGAGATAAAAGGGGTAAAGACGAATGTATAGTATGGTTGTAGTTGTACACTAAATCAGGTAGAACACTGAGATAATGTTTGGTGTTTTTGTGCGTCATGTAACGTGTGATCAACGATTTCAGTGTTCTGTTGAAACGTTCTACATAATTACTTTTAATGTTTTCGTTGCCTGCGATAGTAATGATAATATTTTGTTTTTCCAAAAAAGATTTGAACACTCCCTTAAACTCACTACCACCATCGACGCGTACCTTTCTTGGTTTCCTTTCTTGAAGTATTTTTTTAAAGGCTTTCAACACGGACTCTGGTTTCTTATTTTCCAAAGGAAGGACAAAGGTAAATCTACTCAGTATGTCAATCACAACAAGCAAATAACGTATACCCTGATTTTCTGTGCTGTAACGTGAAAGATCACCAAGGTCCACATCCCACATTTCGTCAATGGAATTCACTCTGACTTTCATCCTTTTAAATCTATGCTTAACTGGTTTGTGTAAACTGTAAGCATCTTGGTTGTTGACAAACCATTTCACCTTTCTGAGGTTAACATCAGGTTGAGGTTTCGTCTTGAATACCTGTCGAAGTTTGGATGGTCCATAATAGGCTCCTGGATTGTGAGGATCATAATAATACTTTTCTAATGCTTTTTCGTGCTTCTCTGTCAATACCCTGTTCATCTTTTGTGAACTCACAATGTACTGAATGGAACCAGCTGTATCAAGCAATATATAACATGAAGATATAAATAATTATACAACATATACTTTAATTAATAGAATTCAAGGTTACACAGATATACAATGATAGGGATACATTCACAATTATTGAAACCGGCTGTATCAAGCAATATATATAACATGAAGGTATAAATAATTATACAACATATACTTTAATTAATAGAATTCTAGACTACACAGATATACAATGATAGGGTTAATTCACAATTATAGAAAGCGATTTTCTAACAATAACATCTTAACAACACGTTGCTTCAGATCATTAAACCAGTCTGATGTTTTAAAATGGGTGTCCCGATAGTCTTTACAGCTGTATGAAACTATGTTCACATGATTCAGAGATGGATCATCACTAAACACTTCCACCCATTTGTCAATCACGTGTTCATCATGGAGTTCAGACATGGAAGTCATGAAAAGACGATCAACTTGATCCTGTTCTGACATATCCTTACATGTGTGGATCAGTTCACCCTCGGAATTGAACATACATCCAAAACACAAATCACAGGACAGCCGTCTAAGAATTTTAGACAGTTCCAAAGTGTAACACAAAGTGAGAAGAATTTCAGCGTGCTTTATGTGATTTACACTGTCTACTTCGTCGATGCACAAGACCTTTCTCGTCTTTTTGATGATGATTCTTTTAGTTGTTCTAGAATCATCTTGAAACTTCCTCTTAGCGTCCTTGACACATTCACTGCGATCTTGAAACCATTCATTAGACTGCATGACTACTGTTTCGTCCAAGCTGTGCGATGGATGCAGAACCTGCTTCCATGAGTATAAAGATGCTTTACCATTCAGTTTACTGTAAACAGGAAATTAACACTTTTCAATCAAAACAGCCTTGTTCATAAGCTCTTGCCTGACCTCCATCAGGGCTTTTCCTAACCAGTTTTGTCCCTTCCAGTTAGATGGATTTAATAGCTTTGGGTTGTGAAGAGAGAGTCCAACACCCTACCGTCTATCATATGGACTGGCTTCAGCTAATATTTTTGGAGAGGTGTTTATTAACATATGTTAAAGAGTGGAAGACTGAGTAAACTTATCCAGGGTGTCTCTCTTTACAACACTGTAGCTCACCACATCCCATTTATGTTGAATAAAGTTTTTGACACATCTACCCAATCTCTTCTGTTGAACAGGAGAAGAGGCTTTTAAAATGTTTTGAGCTGTATCCACATCACCAAACGTCATTGCTTTCATGTACATGTAATACTGCTCAGCACAGTTGAAGGTTTTACCATCAAGTTCAATCCTAACAGGATAATGTTGACTAAATGGCGAAGATTTTGTATTAAAGAATACGAACCGATCTGTAACTCTTGTTCCCATGATATCTGTTCAGCAAAAGCACACCTTATCTGTTGCTTGTACTCAGTACAAATAACATTTCTGTAAGCAGTGGAAGTAGATGGGTGCGAGCGTGCGCACACCTATCTGTGAATTCAAACCATGTCATTGGCTAATAGATAATAATCATCATTGCTCATTGGTAGATTTTGAAAACGTGCTGAGTCATCAGGTTTTTAAAGAATGTAAAGGGATGACTAATCATGACATGGCACTATTCAAACGTTTTACCACTGAGAATATTCCAGTCACGCTGTCCTTTCATAGCTGTTCTATATATAGAATAGTCAGCATTCCAATTGTTGTGGTGCTAAGCAAACCGTAATTCAAATATAGCGGGAAATATCCATTCGTGATAAATAATTTTCTCATTAAAATCAATCATTAACTTCTTAATGAAGAAGACATTGTGTATCACTACGCTTAATGAAGCTGGGTGTGAGATTACTAGCTAATTACTGTATTGTGAGACTATTTTAGGATGAAATGTGGGATGTGGGATGTCACCCTTTCTTAACTGTTCTATATGAAGCTGGTGTGGGATTACTAGCTAATTACTGTATTGTGAGACTATTTTAGGAAGAAATGTGGGATGTGGGATAAAATGTGGGATGTGGGATTACTAGCTAATTACTGTATTGTGAGACTATTTTAGGATGAAATGTGGGATGTGGGATGTCACCCTTTCTTAACTGTTCTATATGAAGCTGGTGTGGGATTACTAGCTAATTACTGTATTGTGAGACTATTTTAGGATGAAATGTGGGATGTGGGATAAAATGTGGGATGTGGGATTACTAGCTAATTACTGTATTGTGAGACTATTTTAGGATGAAATGTGGGATGTGGGATGTCACCCTTTCTTAACTGTTCTATATGAAGCTGGTGTGAGATTACTAGCTAATTACTGTATTGTGAGACTATTTTAGGATGAAATGTGGGATGTGGGATTAAATGTGGGATGTGGGATGTGGGATTACTAGCTAATTGCTGTATTGTAATACTATTTTAGGATGAAATGTGGGATTACTAGCTAATTGCTGTATTGTAAGACTATTTTAGGATGAAATGTGGGATGTGGGATTCTGGTCATTGGTTCCTTTGTTTTTGCTAATTGCAGCATGAAATGTGGGATTTTTTTGGGGGTGGGATGTGGGTTGTGGGATTTCTGGTTATTGGTTCCATTGTTTTTGCTAATTGGAGCATGAAATGAGTGAATTTTTTTTTTTGGGGGGGGGGTGGGATGTGCGATCGTCTGTGCTGTAGAATGAAATTTATATCTACTTATAATAATTGTGCATATCGTTATTGAGACTGGTATATTGTGTTGTAAGTTACAACCCTAGCTGGATGCAGTTGAAACAACTTGGATATGTGAATACAAATACACATATTATTTATTTATGTGTTTGTTAGGATGTTGGTTGTTAGTATTCAATTGTATTTTTCCCTGTAGTTTCACAATTGAAATCGTTTCAAAATGAAACTCAATGAAATTCATTTAACAAAACTTCGATACATTTAAAGGAATAGTTACTTCATTAAATGTTCGGATAGTACAGTGGACTCTGTATAATCCGACATCGGAATTATCCGACAATCTGTGAATTCCGACATATTTTTTGGGTCCCGGCAGCGTTCTTATATGTTATCACCATTTAAACATTGAATTATCCGACATCTGTACATTCCGAATTCCGACACCATTTTCTGATCCCAATGACGCTAGTAATCTGTACAATCCGACATCCTCTCCCCATATTGGACTAAAATAGCCAATTAACCTGTCAATGACCAGTTGACAACTAACATCCTGTTACTGGTAATCACTTTGGTCTAATCACTTGTTAATTGGGAGGTAATTAGCAGTGTGATAACGCCTGTATCTTTCTTTTTACAAGCTGAGTGGCCAATGTGAGGACCTAGGTATGTTTTGTCAAGCACAGGATGAATGGGCTGAGAAAAAGGATCAATTAATTTGGTGAGATCAATTACCAATGAGTCAGTGGTGTCAACTTGAATTGTCACTGTCCGCAATATTTGTTTTTATTATATTTTTGTACTGAAGATAATAAACCCAATGATACACATGTACATGTAAATACAGAAGAACATTTTTTTCAACTTTATTTACCAAGAAGATAGCTATTAAGAATTAATTTCATGATATAAGTCAGTTACAATGTATGGTACTGTTTGAAAAGTATTCAAGCAAGGAGACATTGAATTATCTGACACTCTGTATAATCTGACATTTGTTCCCGGTCCCAGTGAGTGTCGGATTATACAGAGTCCACTGTACCCACCAAGGTTGAATGTCAGACATATCCGTCATTATTTATTAAGCCAGAGATTACAGAAAACATGTACAGAAGTGGAACTATTGTCAACTACTCGAGAAAGCATAGTTACCAATGGTAAAAAGACTATACCCTATACTAAGTAGATTATTGAAATTTAAAATGAATGTATTTTCCACTTAGATGGAAGTATGATCTAAGTAGATGTTAAAACATTTTGACTATAGTGCTAATACGCTTCCATATATTTAAGAAACGAGAAATACTTATGGAAAGTTATATGCCGGATTCATATGAGTGACAAATGTAATAAATTTCGGAAATATCATGTATGGAACGTATGACAGTATAAAAAACATACACGTAATGCGTGTCACTATATCCGTATAAGGAGGGGGTGGGGGTGCTGTTGTTTGAGCCGAAGACGGTACTTGTTGTTGCCCTGACTGGAGATCGACTCGGACCAACAGACACACAGACACACAAGCTAGGTTCACCTCACAGCACCATAAATATATACCACATACATGTATACTACACATCAAAGGTTTACGTACACTAGTGTAAATGTAGCCACTTACCTCGGTCAACTGTTCTGAACTAGATTTTGCAAAATATTTAATACTGTTTAAAGGCACTGTTTACACATGAACTGATGTCTTGTAAAACAAACTTGTAACGTTGAAAATTGGCTCGTCACGCCGAAGACCCGGGTTCGAATTCCCACATGGGTACAATGTGTGAAGCCCATTTCTGGTGTCCCCCGCCGTGATGTTGCTGGAATATTGCTAAAAGCAGCGTAAAACCAAAACTCAGTCAGTCAGTGTAACGTTGAAAAGATCAGACTATAATGAAAGAATAATGAAGAACCAACTTCTGCTAATTAACAGTTTCTGACTATGATTACACAATGCCATTTAAAAATGGTGGTTCTGCGGCTGACTTTGTGTGCTGGCGATTAGATGGCTGACTCTGAGGGTGTGGGTTCGAATCCCAGGTGGGACTCAACCTAACAAAAAAAAGTACTTTAATCTGTACTTTACTAAGAAAGTGTTATCCCAAATATAGCATATAAGTTATAATTTCTGACTATACTTAGTTTTTTTATCTATATTGGTTCTTCTTCCGTCAATAAGGTGTTCGGCATAAGGCTAATACTGTCTACTACGTTTTGCGTTAATGGAACATTGATCAAGCGAGTAGTCTGAAGTTTGAAGGGGGAATAATGTGCCTAAATTTGAAGTGTCGAGTTCTCTCCCTTGTAGACTACCCACACGTCAGAAACCTATGACTCTGTGATCGAATTCAGGTTCACACCGATTATGTTAATACTTTTGTCAGTTGTTTTCATTTAACATACGTGACATGAGTCTGCATCACAGATCATCTCAAAAATACAAGAATTGAAATGCAAGTTATCAGAACGTAGTTAATCATAATTTTCGTTTCGTTTCCATTCCAACTTTCCCTACCCTAACCTGATCCCCCGCCGAGGTTTTACTATTCAACTGCTGGAATCTGAATGTAGACGGTGCGACTTGAAGGCTTAACTTCCTCTTTGGCAGCCTAAATATTATTCAGAGTATTTCGCAACAGAGCTGTTGGGGTAAGGGAGATAATCACGGACTCCTATACAGGTGTCCTTAGGCCTTAAATAATATACGTCGTACCGCATTGCCAGGCAATACTTGATAAGGGGGCTTGGTGGGCGAAATCCCTAAACGCCAGGCTAGTGATCCAGCGAGCTTAAGGTGATCGAGCGGGATCGAGCCCAGGGGTGACCGGGTGTGAAAACCTTGGAGTCAACTTTGTGTGCAGACTCTTTCAGTGTTGTTACAACCCCTAGTGTACAGTACACAACCCTGTGCACTTAAAAAACACGAATCCGTTGGTATATGACCAGATGGTGGCCACATGAATACGTGCAAACACCTAGTTGTGGGTACAGCAACGTAGAGTAAACTTGGACAAAGTACTTTGACCATGTGTCCCAGTCCACCCAACTGTGAATGGGTACCTTGTACGGATGGGAAAGCCGCAATAACTCGGTGTGCCTAGTGGCTGCAAGAGTTGTATGATCCCCAGGGAGTTGAGATTGACAATACGATGTGCCGCTGAGATTGACATCCAGTGAACGAGGGAAAAACATAGCTCCTTTGAGCAGCTGAGCTGAGCTGGATATCGGCGCTATACAAATGTTAGTATGTATGTATAACGGTATGGCACTATAGGATAGCTAACGGCGATACTCAGTCAATGCCAAATACTTCATTAGTACACATTACGGTAAATTCAGGTAAGCCTATAAAGGTAAGTATATTTTCCCTAAACATTTGAATTTCATGCAGTAAAATCTGATTGCGAAACATGTCCGTTTTAATGTCTTTCAGTGGCATTTAGAAGTTGTACATTGATGTCCAAGATATTTTTATGGATTAAACTTCTTTTTTAATTAATTTTTTAATTCTTTTTTTAAAAAAAGAAGTTTAATCCATAAAAATATCTTGGACATGTCCGTTTTAGTTTCATTATGGAAGATGCAGAGATAAAAATGTGACTAACAATGGGTTAAAATCCACAGATGAAATAACAAATTTTGGACAAACCAAAATGGTGCGACCTATCATTGAAACTCAGGCTCACCAAATACTTCGGAAGGCGGTGAAGATTAAGCTTTACCTAAAGGTCTGCTTGGATGGAGGAACAGTGATGTTTTATTCTTTATCATCATTGGGATTATTTCACTTAAAGCTTCTGGACTTCGCTTTATTGCGCTGGCGGACTGTTGTAGGAGTTGGCAGGAGGTTCACGGCCATATCCAAAGGGAATGGCTACACATACATGTAGGCGTTTGTTCTCGTGGGTAACGGGTTACGATTTGTAGTAACGACTTGAAGCATGCGATGTCTGTACTAACGACTTTTGGTGAGCAGTTTTCTTGTGACTACTTATAACATGCGATTTGTAGGAACGGCTTATGTCACGTGATTTCTGTAACGACTTTGGTGTGATTTGTAATAACGACCTGGAGCATGCGATTTTGTAGTAACGACTAATGCTGTAATAGGGAGAGAGAGAGAGAGAGAGAGAGAGAGAGAGAGAGAGAGAGAGATGGGAGAGAGAGATCGGAGAGAGAGAGAGAGAGAGAGATGGGAGAGAGAGAGAGAGAGGAGAGAGAGAGGGAGAGATGGAGAGAGAGAGAGGAGAGAGAGAGAGAGAGAGATGGAGAGAGGAGAGAGAGAGAGAGAGAGAGAGAGAGAGAGAGAGATGGAGAGAGAGATGGGAGAGAGAGAGAGAGAGAGATGGAGAGAGAGGGGGAGAGAGAGAGGGGAGAGAGAGAGAGAGAGAGAGAGAGAGAGAGAGAGAGAGAGAGGAAAGAGAGAGGGAGAGAGAGAGAGGCAGGAGAGAGAGGAGAGAGAGATGAGAGATACAGAGAGAGAGAGAGAGAGTTGAGAGTTTAGCTTTACTCCGCTTTTAGCAATATTCCAGCAACATCAAGGCAGGGGGACACCAGAAATGGACTTCACAAATTGTCCCCATGTTGGGAATCAAACCTGGGGTTTTCCACGTGACGAGCTAACGTTTAACCCCACCGCCCTAGTTTACACAGTACCGATAAGACGTTTATCGTTATTATTGCGACCAATGACATGAGATATCCTTCACAAATACTTCACGATTAATAACCACATCTTAACAACCGAGACACGTCAACATTAACACCTGACGGTTAACGTCTAATGTCTGACTGGGAGCATGTGAGGCACAGTTGGAATTCTGTGTATACTGGCCCACAACACGCATAGCTAAGTAATACTCAATACTCAAGGGCTTTTCAGGTAAGTATAACTCTCACCTTTAAGTCGTACTAGCAGCTACATGCATAACATTTAGTTTCACGCCTATAACTGAGTGGCTGATTGTGGTTTGACGCCGCTTTGAACAAAAATTCAGCGATTTCCCGTGTATCGGTTCCTGGTACGCCCAAGGGCCGCAACTCTGCTGACAGAATTCTGGCGCGTTAGACGAATGGAGCATGTCCTCAGTACCAGCGTCTATGAGCATACGATTTGAAAGTGAGTGAGTTTAGTTTTACTCCTCCGCTTTCGGTAATCTTCCAGCAATATCACGGCAGGGGACACAGAAATGGGCTTCACACACTGTACCCATGAACGTCATCTTCGGCGTGATGAGCGGGCGCTTTATACATCAGGTAGCGTAAAACGTCCCTCACTCACACACTCACTCACTCAGTTTCAGCATGGCCGAACTTCTAGTCACCCATCCATCTGTTCTCTGAATATCGTCTCACGCCGTAACTGTACAATGACACACTATCGGGTCGCATTTGTCAGGCTTGAGGCAGCCTAACTGTAGATTAATTACAGGTCTCTTATGTTAATTTGAAACTCAAAATTTCAAAACAAATTAGGTATAGCTCATATCTTATTTTCTATAATTTTAGGGTTGTACTGCAGATTATATACCTTCCAGTTTAATTTGAAACCTCTGATTTCAAAATATACTTGATTTAGCGCCTATATCATATGTTTAATTTGAGTTAGCATAACAGTGTACAATGTATACCTGTCATCTTATTTTGAAACCTATAAATTTAAAACAAACTAGGTGTTGCTCATATGTCAGTTTCATTTGAAACCTCTGAATTCAAAACATGTTAGTCTAATCTCCTAGTTAGACAACCCTTACAGAGTTTATACACTGGGGATCTCATGTAACCAGGAACGAACTCCTAGACTACATTGTGTTTTAATGTTCTGATCACGGTAGCAAGTAAACCACAACGTCACAAGTAACCATATAAATGGTATTACAAAACACTGTATTCAGAAACCTAACCTGAGTTAGTAACGGTATAAACAGTCTATATGTGCTCTTATTGATATCGAAGACTGTTCTTGACTTTTTTCAGACTCTGTGCTGTATTGCCTAAAAGTAAAATGAATAAGTTGATAAACAGGTTTATTCAGTCCTTTGTCCACAAAGAGTTCTATTTCTATATCGGTTTATGGTTACAGTCTTCTTTGTGAATGACAAACCTGTTGAACTAATACGGTCAAACGGTGGCTTGAAATTGAATTGGCAAAACTTCAAATGTGCTTTCAGACGTCTCTTACCGCACGACGTAAGTATGGGAGATTTGGTATAGCTAGATAGCAATATTTAACGAATCGATAAGGGAATTCCTGTTGTCAACGTTCTGATTTCCCTGCAAATAACAACGTCCCTCAGTCATGTGAGAGAGTTGAGTTTTACGCCGCTTTTAGCAATATTCCAGCAATATCACGACGGGGGACACCAGAAATGGGCTTCACACATTGTTCCCATTCGGGTCCGTGTCTTCGGCGTGACAAGCGAAAGCTTTAACCTCTAGGCTACCCCGCCACCCTCTCAATCAGGTGAGCTGTTGTGTTCTTTCTTGTATAACGTTTACAAGGGTAGCATGTCGTATGCATGTGTATTTTACCTTTCTGTATCTCTTAAATTGTCCATGTCCATATTGTAGAGGCTAAACATTATTTATACGTCATTCATACGACTTTGCACAATTGTTATAACTTTTAACATGTTACTTAAAATAAAACTTTGCCTCAAAATACTACTGGTTAAACTGTTGTGTCTCGTCTAAGGTCCGGGTTCGAATCCAGGAATGAGTACAATAGATGGAGTAATTCTTGGTGTCCCCGGGACGGCGGGGTAGTCTAGCAGTTAAGGTGTTCGCTCGTCACGCCGACGGCCCAAGGTTCGATTCCCCACATGGGTACAATATGTGAAGCCCATTTCTGGTGTCCACCGTCGTAATGCTGCTGGAATATAGCGAAAAGCGGCGTAAAACCATACTCATTCTCTCACTCTTGGTGTCTCCCGCCGTGATATTGCACTGTTATTACACAAAGGGGAGAGGTGGGGTACTTAAAGAGTTCGTTCCTCACGCCGAAGACCCGGGTTCGATTCCCCACATGGGTACAATGTGTGAAACCCATTCCTGGCGTCCCCGCGGTGATATAGCTGGAATGTTGCTAAACGCGGCGTAAAACCATACTCTTTCACTCACTATTACAAAAGAGGTTTGTACTCACATCCTACAATGAAGAGCAATAGGGATGAGTTGATGCTGATGAACATAAAGTTAATATCCTATGGCCTAAAGGTCTGCTTTTCATTTCCAGGTAACCGTTCTAAGCCAAAATGGCAGAAATGCAAAAGCTAATAAAGGCAGACTTGGTGCTTCGTATTTCTAATTCTGAAAAGCAAAAATCCCACGTGGAGTGCTTAAGATCCCAAGGGTTCAGTGTAGACTTTGTCACGGATGTAGCCACCAAGACCCAATACGTCCTGCTCAGATGTAGCTTCGTGGAACTCTGCAGGGAAGCTGAGAAAATGAAGCTTCAGATGCCTCTCAAGGGTGTAAGTTGATTTTACTTTCATCATTGTAAATCCATTCCCGAATACATCATCAAGTACATTACTTATGATGACGACTACTTGTATCATGGACTACACTGTAATGGGGACGGTAAGGTAGCCCATTTCTGGTGTCTTCCGCCGTGATATTACTGGAATATTGCTAAAATTGGCGTAAAACTATATTCACTCTGTAATGGAAAATGTACCTCTTCTATGCATGTTATATCATATACCCCGGTAATGGAGAATATGCCCCCTGTATGTATGGGTAATATATCATGGGAAGTAATATATCTGCATGCATGGACTACTATGTAATGGAGAATATGCCTCTTGTATGTATGGGTAATATGTCGCCGGAAGTAATATACCTGCATGCATGGACTACTATGTAATGGAGAATATGCCCCATGTATGTATGGGTAATATGTCGTGGGAAGTAATATATCTGCATACATGGACTACTATGTAATGGAGAATATGCCCCCTGTATGGATGGGTAATATGTCGTGGGAAGTAATATATCTGCATGCATGGACTACTATGTCATGAGAATATGCCCCTTGTATGTATGGGTAATATGTCGTGGGAAGTAATATATCTGCATGCATGGACTACTATGTAATGGAGAATATGTCCCCTGTATGTATGGGTAATATGTAATGTCGTTGGAAGTAATATATCTGCATGCATGGACTACTATGTAATGGAGAATATGCCCCTTGTATGTATGGGTAATATGTCGTTGGAAGTAATATATCTGCATGCATGGACTACTATGTAATGGAGAATATGCCCCTGTATGTATGGGTAATATGTCGTGGGAAGTAATATATCTGCATGCATGGACTACTATGTAATGGAGAATATGCCCCATGTATGTATGGGTAATATGTCGTGGGAAGTAATACATCTGCATGCATGGACTACTATGTAATGGAGAATATGCCCCTTGTATGTATGGGTAATATGTCATGGAAAGCAATGTACCTGCATGCATGGACTACGCACTACATAATGAGAAATATACCTTTTGTCGGCACGAAGTTATGGAGTTAGGGGAATAAACTTCATCTTTATCAAGTTCAATAGAACAACCTTCTAATTAACTTGTTGACTTGCATTAATTAAAATGTACTGCTAAATATAAAGGTTGTTTTATAGGTTTGACTCACACCTAAAACTGGATATAAAGACATCAAAATGTACATGTGTCATTCCAAATGTTTATGAATTTTTTTCAGGAGAAGGCGGCGACGTTGAAGTCAACCTGCCTGTCTATACCGAAATTCTTTGAAGATCACCTTGCAACAGACAATGAAGGTCTGTATAAACCAACTGGTAAACGAACATTTGAACTGCTTTCCTACCACTCTTGCTCAGAAGTTGTCTGATCAAAGTTACAACATTCAAGGCCTCAGTAAAGCTTTCAAGATGTTTTATGGTTGACATGTGGAGGAAGTTTCCAAATTTGATGCATCATGGACAAAAATGATGTCCATGCAATTCCCAATTTTAACTTATACCATACGTTCCCGAAGTTTGTTGAACAAATGACTAGACTTAGCATCTGTTTATGACGGGTGCCGCCGGTGGGGCGGGATACGCTCACCTGTTCGCGAACACCTGGTATCCTCACTATTTCATAGTGATTCATAAACACATGCTCTGTCATCGTATGGTGACAATCACTGGATTGTCTGGTCCAGACTCGATGTGTTTACAAACAACATCGTACAGCTGTAATAATCCTGAAGCAAATATATACTCATGATATAGTCACAACTGAACAATCGACGTTGCATTTGGCAGAGATTTCTTCTGTGTGTGGAAAAGGTTTTGTCGCTTTTGTTTGCATGCAATGAGCAAACATTTGCTATGCAGAATTTGAATTCGATCCCATGGAAATAGTATTGGACGTTCTACAAAACATATAGTTATCATGCACAAAGGGGTGGAGGTTTGATATAATAAAATATATTTACAGCATGATGCATATGACCATGAACCTGTTACTTGTGTGGACATGAATTTTATCTATACAAATACTTTTTAAATAATTGATTTTTCATTGATCACCTTTTTCATAAGGAAAGCAAGATTTATGGATGTCAACACTTCTTTATTGTGAATAACACGACGTTTCTGAGTGTATGCTTTCTCCTTCATCAGGTGATCACCTGATGAAGGAGCAAGCATACACTCCGAAACGTGATCACCTGATGAATGCAAAAAACCATATATTTAAAAGCATTTGTATATATACAATTCATGTTCACACAAGTACTGATGATCACCTAATGAAGGAGCAATCATACACTCAGAAACGTCGTGTTATTCACAATAAAGAAGTGTTCACATCCATAAATTTTGCTTTCCTTATGTATTCCACTTCTAAATGCCCTTCAAAGATTTCACCGTATTCATCCTCGCATCATCCATAATTCTACGGGTTTTGTATGCACTACGTTCCTCCATTATCTGGACGTTGCAAATAGCTGAGTTGCCTCCCTTGGGCTCATCAGGAACCTATGAGTGAGTTCGAATCTCGGTTCGCCTAAATTATGTTTCTCGGATCTCGGATCTCGGATCCACGATTAATGGAGCTACGTCGTGTACACCAACCGTTGCATCATCATCAACGTCATCGTTGTGGCAACCTCCTATACACCTTCTCCACTGTGTTGCAGTCGACCTCATCAGCGCACCATTCGTACAACGCAAGGGAGACAAATTCGATGGGTTTGACAACAAACAAACTTTCTTCAGACCATCATTAAGATCTTTACTGGTGAGTATGTAGACATAAGTTCATGTCAATTGCGCAGATTGATGCTCATGCTTTTGATCACTGGATTGTCTGGCCGAGACTCGATTATTTACAGACCGCCGCTATATAGCTGGAACGTTGCTGAGTGCGGCGTAAAACTAAACTCACTCACTCACTCATAAAGTCATGTGGTAATGACCAGTGTATGAAATAAGAACAAAACCCAGCCAGACATCAGGCCTGGTAACTTAAAAATGTTACCAGCCCAAAATGGATTTAACCAGACCAGACACCAAGATATGGTGAATTTATTCAGATGTATTGAATATCTAAAAACTTTAGGGCTATCGGGCTGGCTGGGTGAATATTAGGACCGTCCGTCAGAAGTCTAGTCCGTCTCGGGTGGTCGGACGGGCCTTATTTCATACACTGGCAATGAAACCTTTTGATGAACACATAGTGCACAATGTGATATTGTTAAAACATGTATTTCAAAAAAATTGGGGAAACTTGAATGAGAGACAAGCATATCATCGTAAATGCATCATCATAGGCTACTGGAGATAAGAGAAGAACAAACAGGTACAACTTATACAATATTTAACTGTGAAATATATATACATCTGAAAAAGCACAATTCTTTCGTTATTTCCATTCACCACCGTTTGGAAAACATAAGGTATTTTATATGTCTAAGTTACCACAGATGATTGTTGAAACGTTAATATGCTCAGTATCATTATTTGAGGGTCGTAAAGATCCGTCAACATGTCGATAAAGTTCATTGAGTCTTGAAGAACATGCTGTTTGTGCCTTTGCCACACTGAATGGATGTGTTTGTGTAAACTGGAAAATGAAGAGTAATTATGAAAAGTTCAAAACTGAAGGTGATAGAAAAATCCACCAAATCAACTGATGAAAGCAACCGACCTGTTTAGCCCATGTATGTGAGGTGAGGTAAGGTGAGGTGAGGTGAGGTGAAATTGGGTTTTACTTTCGTGCTTGCGAATATTTCGCTCATATGACGACGTACATGCGTGTGTGTGTGTATGTGCGGCTGCTTGTACTAGCCCAGGCTGAAGCTGGTTTTATAGTGCTAGCCCACTGAGATACCATGCCGCAGTGAAGCATGAATATCCCACTCAGACACATTATACTCCGAGCCGACCAGTCCTTGTAGTACCCATTAATGCCGAGCGCCAGGCTGGGACCAACAAGTACCATATTTTAACGTCTTTTGGTATGACACGGTCGGGGATCGAACCCGCGACCTTTCGCTCTCCGGGCGGACGCTCTAACCACTACACCACGGAGGCGGTCAGCCCATGTATGTACAATACACTGCACGTAACTATCAATGTGGCTATAGATGGTCTATTTGGTAGTCTTTGAATGCTTTAATCTCTTATTATGTCCATGAGAATGCAATAATTATCCTAAGCATATTAAAGACAGCAGCATGTTACGCCAGCCAAAGTCTTCACATATGATGCAAAGATGCTGTGGAAGCCAACAAAGGGGTTCTCAAAGATTTAATTGCCATGGAAACAAAATTAATATATCCTAAGATAATTTATCTCGGTTGCAATAAGAGTTCTCACTTTGCGAAAACCAAATGTAGTTCGTCAGAAAATTAATGACGTCAACGATTGTTTTTAATGACATTTAAATGGAAAGGTGCAGTACATATTGACATGTGTATACTTCCATCTGACGTCTTCACACAGGCACATCGCATCCTGTCGGAATACAATGCATCGCCAAACCCTAATGTTAAAGGTATGTTATCCTTTTGGTTTTGTCAGAAGCAGTAGATATAAACATATATTCTATACAAATGTGTTTAGGTGAACTCAAATGAATTTGGTGAGTGACAAAATGAAGTCCAAAATATGTGCCAAAATATCGTATCAATTCAAGTATGTCATATGGATAGAGCATATGTAGGCCATGGGGAATGAATAATGAATTAATTCTTTACATCGATCCAGAGTCTTTGGTCCTAATTCACTGTGGAACAGCTACTGGGTATTGCTATTTTAAGGGGAAAATGAAGGAATGTAATGTTACAGTTCTACAATAAGAATCACAGAAACATTCTTCTGTGAGGACATTTGGTGGCATCTAATTATTAGACTGCACTGTGCAACAACGTGATGTCATATTACTTAACCAATGAACAGTTAGAATCGCTGTAACTACAGGGGTAAAAATACGATGTTCCACCTTCCTGGGCAACAATGTTATTTTATTCAGTTTGGGCCATAGTCCAGCCTACATCCAGTCAGTTCAAGAAAAATTAGTAATACATTTGATTGTTTTCTTTTAATTACCTTAAACACTGAAACGTTTCTAAATTATGAAAGTACTTGACGTAAATGATAAAACACTTACTCAATTGGTTTATATTTTGACAGGGATACCCCTGAAAGACTGTCTCATCCCCCACGCAATCACAGTCGGAGCATCATGCAGCGAAAACAGAAGTTCCAGTACTTTCAGGAACCATTCCAATCACAAAAACAGCAGCAACGACTATAAAGAATATGATAAGATGGAACAAGAGTGGGCATCATTTAAGAAGTTCTATAAGTTTCAACCACTCTGGAAAATCAGAAATTACTTTGGAGAAAAGATAGCTTTTTATTTTGCATGGATAGGATTTTTTATCACGTCGCTATGGATACCAGTACTTACGGGTCTGATTGTGTTTTTCTATGGTGTTGGACTCAGAGTAGCAAGGTAACAACGATAGCTCAGTTTTATTTCTGTGAAAATACCTATAGTCATCAATGTAACGCTTTTCTCGGAAACGTAATACCTTGCAATGTCTTCATGCATAATGTATGCATTGTGTAATTGAACGAGCTTGGTAGGAGAACGAGTTGTAAGGGTCTCTCTCTCTCTCTCTCTCTCTCTCTCTCTCTCTCTCTCTCTCTCTCTCTCTCTCTCTCTCTCTCTCTCTCTCTCTCTCTCTCTCTCTCTCTCTCTCTCTCTCTCTCTCTCCACTCACTTTGTCTCCCTACCTGTCTCTCTCCTCTCTCTCTGCTCTCTCTCCACTTTCTTTCCCTATCTGTCTGTCTCTCTCTCCTCTTTCTCTCTCTTATCTGTCTCTCCTCTCTCCCTCTCTCTCTCCTCTCTTCTCTCTCTCTCCTCTTTCACTCCTTATCTGTCTCTCCTCTCCTACCTGTCTCTCTCTCTCTGCTCTCTCTCCTCTCTCTCTCTCTCTATCTCTCTCTCTCTCTATCTCTCTCCCTCTCTCTCTCTCTCTCCTCTTTCTCTCCTACCTGTCTCTCCCTCTCTCTTGCTCTCCTCTCCTCTTTTCTCTCCTTATCTGTCTCTCTCTCTCTCTCTCTCTCTCTCTCTCTCTCTCTCTCTCTCTCTCTCTCTCTCTCTCTCCACTCACTTTCTCTCCCTACCTGTCTCTCTCCTCTCTCTTGCTCTCTCTCCACTTTCTTTCCCTATCTGTCTGTTTCTCTCTCTTCTTTCTCTCCTTATCTGTCTCTCCTCTCTCTCCCCCTTTCTCCCTCTCTCTCCTCTTTCTCTCCTTATCTCTCTCTCTCTCTCCCCTCTCCCCTCTCTCTCTCTCTCTCTCTCTCTCTCTCTCTCTCTCTCTCTCTCTCTCTCTCTCTCTCTCTCTCTCTCTCTCTCTCTCTCTAAACTATACATTGCACAGAATACATAAACTATAAACTATCTTGTATTCCGTCTACAGCAGTGTGCAGAGCAGTGGCGACAGGTCGACGAATGGAACAGAAGGGTAAGTTCTACAAAGGTAGTATATCTATTTCCATACCACCTATTTACGCAAAACAGGAACAAAAGCGAGCGAAATATTTTTGCATTCTTCCTCTCTCCTCTTTCTCTCTCTATCCTCTTTCTCTCCTTATCTGTCTCTCTCTCTCTCCCTCTCCCTCTCTCTCTCTCTCTCTCTCTCTCTCTCTCTATCTCTCTCTCTCTCTCCACTCACTTTCTCTCCCTACCTGTCTCTCTCCTCTCTCTTGCTCTCTCCACTTTCTTTCCCTATCTGTCTGTTTCTCTCTCTTCTTTCTCTCCTTATCTGTCTCTCCTCTCTCTCCCCCTTTCTCCCTCTCTCTCTTCTTTCTCTCCTTATCTGTCTCTCCTCTCTCTCCCCTTTCTCCCTCTCTCTCCTCTTTCTCTCCTTATCTCTCTCTCTCTCTCTCTCTCTCTCTCTCTCTCTCTCTCTCTCTCTCTCTCTCTCTCTCTCTCTCTCTCTCTAAACTATACATTGCACAGAATACATAAACTATAAACTATCTTGTATTCCGTCTACAGCAGTGTGCAGAGCAGTGGCGACAGGTCGACGAATGGAACAGAAGGGTAAGTTCTACAAAGGTAGTATATCTATTTCCATACCACCTATTTACGCAAAACAGGAACAAAAGCGAGCGAAATATTTTTGCATTCTTCCATTTCTCTGACTGTCGCAAGCCCCAAGGTGCTGCAGATGTTAGGCGTTTGTTGATAACTACGAGCACGTGTATGACGCTTAAAAACATGAGACAGTATCAATGAGAATATGGCAATCGAGCCCACAATACAAGGTTTATGCGTTCCCACGGGACGCAACTCTGCACGTCAAATTGCTGCAACGTAGCGCGTGACAATGCGTGATAGTTTTGGGAAAGGAATGATATAACCATTCCATTACGTACAAATGTTCTTGTATGACATTGTATAATTATTACACACCTCTTTCATGACACAGACTGCTATAATCTGACTTTAAACGTCACTATTGAAACTGCGACCTGAAAATCACTCCGCGGTAGGGACGTATGGCACATGTAAACGTAAGGTCGCACATGTAAACACGTGTTTACAAACGTAAGGTCGCACATGTAAACACGAGGAAACGTAAGGTCGCATATGTAAACACGTGCTAATTCCTCCTGACGTCACCAAATCAAGCGCCAGGTTGTAAGCACGCAAGAAACGAAACAGAATACGATGTGACACTGTTCTATTTAATAGCTATAATTTTTCAAATATTACTTTTGAACCGAGTACTGTCGAATATTGGATCAGTTGAAAAAGGAAATCCTGCAGCCGTGAAAACGGAAATCAGTACAAATACCGAATTCACCTACGTTCGTCATATTGCACGACTGTATTGCTATCGTACGACTAAACGGTGTGTAATAAATAACTAGTATAGTCTCCTTATATGCAATGGGGCGGAGGGGGCAGCGGTTAAGGCGTTTGCTCGTCACTTCGAAGACCCGGTACGGCATGGGTACAATATGTGAAGCCCATTTCTGGTGTCCCCCGCCGTGATATTGCTGGAATATTGCTAAAAGCGGCTTAAAACTAAACTCACTCACTTCCTCTTATATGCAATGCATACTGTCATCATTACTCTTTGTCCTACGTACTGAACCAGACATATATATTATGAGCTGTTGAATTTCTTTTCAGGATCAAAATGAAATTATTTGAACTGATGAACTTTATCCACTTAACATTCGACAATGGCGCCACCCCATTCTTTGCAATGCTGGTATGCATTTGGGGTAAGTAGTAGATTTTCATCAAACATAAAATATGGGCCACGTTGTATGGGAGAATAACGGTAAATGAACTGTACAGTGAAAACTCTTTAATCCGAACGGCGGCTGTCTGTAAACCAGCAAAACTGTTTGCATCGCACGGACACAAACCGAAGCATAATTAAATGCCATGCTGAAATCTACCTTTGACCCTCAACGTCTTCTGAGTATTATATATCAGTGGAACGGTGTTGGTTTGAACAGGTACATTCTTCTTGGAGTTCTGGAAGAGAAAGTCGTCCAGGCTTGCCTTTGAGTGGGACGTGAAGGATCTGCAGACCACTGAACCTGACCGACCCGACTACAACGAACCAAACAATTCAGTTAGTGACGTCTTTCAAACACAATTCCTTTATAGAAAAGGGCATCCATGTACATTCGTGTTCAAATAGTAAATACCAAGTTTGATCTAGCATTGTAAATCATCC
This sequence comes from Haliotis rubra, assembly GCF_003918875.1. Lineage (NCBI taxonomy): Eukaryota > Metazoa > Mollusca > Gastropoda > Lepetellida > Haliotidae > Haliotis > Haliotis rubra. Next base: position 104,476 of record NW_025767588.1, read on the forward strand.
TTGCATACGTTTTGCGTTACACACGTTAGTTTGAAGGCAGGTGTAAATTACCTTTGATAGGCACAGTGAACCTAATGATATTGTATCTGCAACGCAAGCGCAGTCTATCGTACAGTCTACATGGGTGATTGAGAAGGAAAATGGTAAAAACGGTGTCCGTCTCGCTCAAATTGTGTTCATGATGAGGTGAGGTGAAAAGGGGTTTAACGTCGTACTTGAGAATATTTTGCTCATACGACGACGTGCATGCGTGTGTATGCGTGCCTGCTTGTACTAGCCCAGACTTAAGCTGGTTTTATAGTGCTAGCTCACTGAGATACCATGCCGCAGTTAGGCATGAATACCCCACTCAGACACATTATACTGACTCCGAGCCGACCAGTCCTTTTTGTACCCAGTAACGCCGAGCACCAGGCAGGACCAACAAGTACCATTTTTTAACGCCTTTTGGTATGACGCGGTCGGGGATCGAACCCGCATCCTTCCGCTCTCCGAGCGGACGCTCTAACCACTACACCACGGAGGCGGTCTTGTTCATGATATAACACGCAGTGCCCACTTTCAGACTCCCGACGGCATTGGGCTGGAGGGTTTGGTCTATATACAGCCCTCAACTATTTTGTTGCCTGTAATAGTACATGGACGTATGTGTCATCTTGACACTGTATTTGCTCAAAAGTAATTGAGAAATTGAGAAATACAAACTGCTGGGTCATGTTTCATTGCGGGTTAAACTGAAATAAAAACACTATAAGAAATGATTGTATTCTGAACTTTTAGTGTGCAGTGTTTCCATGGCTGTTTTCAGCCTGATAAAGTTTTGATAACGTTGGTATTTTTAACGTTTTCTTCAAATCCAAATTTCAAATTCAAACTTTCTTTCGCAGTTTGGGTGGTGGGATAGCCTCGTGGTTAAAGCATTCGCTCGTCACGCCGAAGACCCGGGTTCGATTGACTCTTTTGTGGTTTTGTAGATGACAGATTACTAGTTCATGTTTTTAATATGATTTATTACTAAACCTAATATGTTTTGTATTCTCTTGTAGGGTATAAGTAAAACACTATTGCAGTGTGGACGAATATCCATATCCGTGGCTGTTGCTATACTCATGGTGAGGATATGTCTATCTTTCTATGGCATATACACATGGAAAAAAGTATCGCAACACCCTATTTCTATACTATCGATATGTTACCATTAACCACAGCAAAGGAACTTTTTAAAACCTCAACTTTAAAACATTACCTTCAAGAAATAATTCATTGCAAATCGAAACCCACAAAGAACGAAAACTGGAATGGCAAAAAATCGATTCATTTTGTAGTGCTGATAACCACGGTTGTATGATGTCAAAAAGGTGCGATTGTTTTCAAGATTCTGGCGTAAAAACAGGAAATCACATAAGTATATATATATGAATAACCAAGCACAATGTCAACAGCTGGTGTAACCGCCGCCAACCACAATAACATCCCTGACCCTCCATAGTGACTTTCTCAGTTGTATAGTCGTGCTGCTTTGTGCTCTGGGAACGGTGGGGTAGCCTAGTGGTTAAAGCGTTCGCTCGTCACGCCGAAGGCCCGGGTTCGATTCCCCGCATGGGTACTATGTGTGAAGCCCCTTTTCTGGTGTCTTCGCCGTGATGTTGCTGGAATATTGCTAAAAGCGGTGTAAAAAACATACTCACTCACTCACTCACTCACTTTGTGTTCTGGGAATAACAACGGACCCTGATAGGTCGTTTGGCGCTCTACCCCGCCGATATATTATTCGATTTCAGACCATTCTGTTGGACAAACGGCCATGTGGAAGCCACTCTGTTTTTAGCACGCCACTTGACTTGTGATTCTGAGAAGGGCTGTATCCTCCATATAAGTTGTCATTTGTAGTCGACCTGAACACTGACGGTCCTCAACGTCATCAGTTGATGATATACATTTTACCTTCATTTCTAAAATAATTGTACGGCGCGCCAGAAGAGTAAAAATAATTACACAAACCATCATAATTATGATATGAATATAGAGGGCTATAAAACAAAAATTATTTGTGTTGCGACATTTTTTTCCACGTGTATATGTTCAATATATCCACAAAGGAATGAAAGTAAGAGGCCGCATGATATTGAGTGTTGATATATTGTTCCCGAGATGTCTGACATGAGCTTCTGTATGTACAGGTCGCCGTGGTGGTGGCGAGTGTCGTCGGTGTTGTAATCTACAAAATCACTTTAAGGATAGACATATGCCCCGGTTATAACGAGCACGAATGTCTCATCCTTACAACTATAATGTCATCGTTCATCAACGCTATCTCCATCACGCTTCTGGGCAAGGTGAGGTCATCATCCTTATCATCATCGCAACTATAATGTCATCGTTCATCAACGCTATCGCCATCACGATTCTGGACAAGGTATCATCATCATAATCGTCATCATCATCATTATCATCAACTATTATGTCATCGTTCCTCAACCCTATCATCATAACGATTCTGGACCAAGGGTAGGATTATCATCATCATCATCATCGCCGTCGTCATCATCATCACGACTTTGATCTTTGATCGTCGTCGTCGTCGTCGTCGTCGTCGTCATCATCATCATCATCATCATCATCATCATCATCATCATCGCTGCCGGCGTCGTCATCATCATCATCGGATGTATACTCAACACGCAAGACTATTACTGATCTGATCAAGGGGTCAGTACATTATAATAATAATAATATGTGTCCATTTATATAGCGCCAAACTCCACACCAGGTATGCTCATAGCGCTAACAATCAATAGCACAACACATTATTACCCCTGATAACCCAGGCTGCCTGTTAGGCGCTAGAAGGTTATAGTCATATGACTTTTTCCACCGGGTACCCATTTTCCTGCTGGGTGAACAGAGACAATTTTGAACAAACTCACTTGCCTAAGGTGAGACCACATGTGCCACATGTGCTTCGTTGTGGGGTAGGACTCAAGTCCTAGAAACTCTCAGAAGTCAGGCTGCCAAACACGGTCACCCATCCAAGGACTCTCCGAGCTCGACGCTGCTTAACGTCACCGATTTGTGACCTGAGCTTTAAGCACAGGACCACGCTCAGTACATGTTCCTTGCCACATTTGCGTTCACTGACTCGATGTTGTTAAATGACACGGTTACACTGTATCAGCAATACTATGACAACCTTTAAACATAATCGAGGGCGTACCGGGCACACCTGCTAGTGAGAAAGCAAACTATATGTCTCTAACGCTCGCAGGCAGCCAATCCACGAAGCCTGACATCCGATCCCCAGTGCCGACAAGCATGAGAGCCATATCAATAATGTAAGCGAATTTAGGGGCGGTTGGGTAGCCTAGTGGTTAATGCTTTCGCTCGTCACGTCGTCGACCCGATTTAGATTCCCCACATGGGTACAATGTGTGAAGCCCATTTCTGGTGTCCCCTGTCGTGATATTAGCTGGAATATTGCTAAAAGCGGCGTAAAACCATACTCGCTCACATCTGGTTTTAACTTTACATTACATTATTTTGTTTTGTGTCATGTTGTGTTAGTTTGTGTTGTTTTGTGTTTTTTCAGCTGTACAAAAGGCTTGCCGTCCGGCTGAATGAAAAAGGTAATATTTGATAAGCCTGTAACTTCAAACAGAAGTGATTATATAAAAGTATTATTTATTTATTTATTTATTTATTTATTTATTTATTTATTTATTTATTTTATTTATTTTTTTATTTATTTATTTATTTATTTTTTTTTTTTTTTATTTATTTATTTATGTTTCAGAGAATCACAAGAGTCAGTCCAAGCATGACGACGCGCTAATCATGAAGCTGTTTGCATTCGAATTTGCCAATAGTTACTCCTCCTGTTTTTTACATCGCTTTCATGTCAGAGGTAAAACTTGCCTGTTATGCATTATTTTTATATATTTGGTAAATAATGCACATAACAATAATCCAGTTATAGCAATAGCAATAATCGAATCTAGAAAAACTAGTGACCGATATCAACAAAGCATCGTATATCTAATGAGACACCCGTTCTGCAATACATATGCACATAACACTTACAGTTGACATGTCGCTTACGCGTCGCCGATATAACTGACTGACTGACTGACTGAGTTTGGTTTTACGTCGCTTTTAGCAATATTCCAGCAATATCACGGCGGGGGACACCAGAAATGGGCTTCACTCATTGTACCCATGTGGGGATTCGAACCCGGGTCTTCGGCGTGACGAGTCTACGCTTTAACAACTAGACTACCCCACCGCCCCCGGTATAATTAAATTTGCGGCTACGTAACCACCGGTATACGTCTGTTGTGCCGTGTATGTGACGTAGTGACATAAGCTCCGCCCACTCATGAATATTCATGATTTCTGTGCACTTAAGACCATTGTAGGTTTAAGGGCACAACATACGTCCCCAAATTATATCACATCTTAAACACTCAGCGTGAATTATATATCAATGTTATAATGAAGTACAAAAGAATCTACTGAAATCCTTAGCACACTGTGAAACCCCAAAAGCTACAGAACGCAGTGAAACCGTACACAAACGCAACGAAACACAACAAAATACACTTTGACCCTTCTAACCACTGAAATTCAACAAATCACACTGAAATAAACAAGAGACCCTACACATCACAGTAAACCTGGACAGAACATAGGTAACCCAACAGAACCCTACAAACACCATGAAATCCTACAGAACGCAATACAACCGTTCATACGAAACCCAACATACTACGGTTTGATCATAAGGAATGCGATTAAACCATACAAAACTACCAAAGCAATGTGAAATCCTACAAAAACAGTGAAATCTTACAAAACACAGTGAAATTAAACTAAACAGTGAAACCCAACAGAACGCAGGGGAATATTAAAAAACATTGAAAATATACAGAACAGTGAAACTCTCCAGAACACAGCGATATCCTACAAAACACAGCGATATCCTACAAAACATAGCGATATCCTACAAAACACAGTGAAATCCTACAAAACATAGAGAAATCCTACAAAACATAGAGAAATCCTACAAAACAGTGAAATCCCACAAAATAAACAAAACAATGAAACTCTCAAGAACTCCACGAAGTCCAAGAAAAAATAGTGGCACGTGTAACATTATGGAATAAGAAATGTGTAAAAGGTTATTTAAAAAATACATTAAATTAAACTGTGTCTTTTAATCGATTAAGTGAACATGGCGTGTTTAGTTATATATATTTGCACTGGTCGTGTATTTACAGAGGGTAGACATGTCCAGTGTGACTGGTCGAGGCGGGAACTACAGAGACAGTTGTCTGGGGACTTGTATGTCCCAGCTGACCTTCCAGGTCATCGCCCTGATGATAGCCAAGTCCTTCATCAAGTTTGTCCGTGACTTCATCTGGCCGTAAGATGGTTCTTTTGATTTTGATGACCTGACGAAACAATGTCAGACAGACAAACCGACAAAATACGGTTTCGCATAACGTATGCAATTACTATAGCCTATACACGCCCAATGTCCCACTACGGAGTAACTCATGCTTGTCGTACGAGGCGACAAACGGGATCAGGTGGTCTGGCTCGCTGACTTGGGTGACACATGTCATTGTATCATAATTGCGTAGATCGATGCTCATGATGTTGATCAATGGATTGTTGATCAATGGTCCAGGATCGATTGTTTACAGACCGCCGATATATCGATGGAATATTGCTGAGTGCGGCGTAAAACAGCAACAAAACCATCATACAGCGGGGGCGATGGGGTAGCCGAGTGGGTAAGCGTTCGCTCGTCACACCGAAGACCCGGGTTCGATTCCCCACATGGGTACAATGTGTGAAGCCCACGTCTGGTGTCCCCCGCCGTGATATTGCTGGAATATTGCTAAAAGTGGCCTAATACTAAATTCACTCACTACTACTGCGACTGCTAGTGCTGCTGGGAAAGCCCAAATCGTCTATACTACAGTAGTGTCGACAGTTATGCTGACAGATCAACTATGGTAGCATGAAAGTATCGGAATTGTTTTTCTTACCTACTTTTAAGTAGTACATACATTATATTGCAGTAGTGAGTGAGTTTTACGCCGCAATTTTCCAAAATATGGCGGCACTCTGTAAATAATCGAGTCTTGGCCAGACAATCCAGTGATCAACATCATGAGCATCGATCTACGCAACTGGGATACGATGACATGTGTCACACAAGTCAGCGAGCCTGACCACCTTATCCCATTAGACGCCTCTTACGACAAGCATGGGTCGCTGAGGATCAATTCTAACCCGGATCTGCACGGGTCAATATTGCAGTAAAGCGAAACAGTGCTGTAGATGGTGCAAGTCAAATGTGACCGGACCGAAACAGAGTGGCGCCGACATTACCAACACCTTACGTAGAGAGTGGGAGAAGCCCGAGCTGGATGACTTCACGCTCGGGGAGTACACAGAGAAGGTGATACAGTACGGATACCTGATGGTGAGTGTTAGAGTGAGTGAGTGACTTAGAATTAACGCTGGTTTGAACAGTATTTCAGTATGTTTCGCCTCTGGTGTTTTGTTGTTTGTATGTGTGTGTTTTGTTTGTGTGTTTGTTTGTTTGTTTGTTAACATCGCAATATTTTAGGTATATGACGGTACTTTGCAAGTAATTGAGCCTGGGCCAAACTATCAAGTAATCAAAAGCATGATCATGTTTCTACGCAATTGGGATACGATGACATGTGTAAACCAAGAATTCATTTTCAAGAAGGGTAAATCTGAGGTCAGGTTTCTTAGAGGGATGCCTTCATACTCGCGCAAAACTGAAGAAAGAAATTCGATATAAGAGCATCCATATTGTTTAAGTGATCATCACCTCCAACCTCTACCAACAAGAGCGTTTACAAGCGGGTGAAATTATATTATGAGCTCCCTCAAATACGCATGTTTGAGATACAGTTGTTTAGTGTAGTTAATCCTAGTCAAGATTTACTTAGATATGAACTTGCAAAGTTATGACAATCAAGTTTCGCATCATGGGAAAAAAAATGAAAAATGACGATCTCAAGTGGAGTAGTACATGTACGAGGGACGATCAAAAAGTATGTAGAATCACCTAGAAAACGATACAAATGCAGTTATTTTTATGATTTATTTTTCTATATATTATCTGTCAAGCTCAAGCAATTTGGTTTTGCTGTGTTCCAGTCTCACGATCCCTATTTTGTTTGACCTTTTATCTTGGTACCCTCGAAAAACGCAAAATCTACAATAAATGCATCAAATCCTTCAGGAAACAAAATATGCAAGAAATATTTTGTTTGTTTGAGATTGATAGAAGTCCCCTAGAATCACACTTAGATATTAAAGGTTCATAAAAAAGCAGTTTGAAACCACAGCCGCTTGTTAAAGTGACTCCCCCTTCATGTTGACTGAAAGAGCTTGTTCTGGAGACACTACCCACCCCCTTTCAGCTGACGTAATCATAAGGACATAACTTATTCTAATGTTTTCACTTATTCGTGCATGATGTCAAGAGTTCAAACTAAACACTGAATGGTCACACAAGTGTCAGCTCACAATATTTTGTAAACAGTACCAGCTTGAATATCTGGACACAATGTTTTAGGGAGATTGGGGTGTCCTTAAAAATCAGCCCTCGACTAAACATAAATTAAGCAATCCAAATCTTTGACTGTTGATTATGACGGGACGTCATCCAATACCATACTGAACATATTTTATATGATATACTCTGAGGGCATACCATTATCCAAGAGGTACCAAATGACAGATCATATTTTAATTTTCTACAATTTTGTTAGAAATATTATACCTCAGTGTTTTGTGATGACTAATATCTCGTTAACCACATTACCCACATATGTGAAATTTTGGATATGACTTTGCTAACGATTCCTTCAAAATAAAATGGAAGCTTTTCAAACATTGGACATCGAGAATACAGTTAGTCTACGTACTTTGTGATCGACCCTCGTATATATAACGGTTATGGGATGCAGCTGTTCGCGGCGTCCTTCCCCTTGGCTCCGTTGTTTGCCATGGTGATGAGCATCGTGGATCTCCGCGTGGACGGCGAGAGGATGCTTCACGTCTACCGAAGGCCACTTGCCTATGTTGCCAAAGATATTGGTGAGTCCAAGCCCCGGTGCTAAATATACTAAGCAGCAAAATACGTCAGTACGAATTAAAAATTAGATAGGCACTGTAATCAAATCATTACAGAAATGGACATAATAAGCGGATCAAATGCATTTTTTGTGAACAATATTTTGACACATCAGTGAATAACTCGGCACAATTTCAAGACATTACGTGAACGTTTGCAGTCCATTCAGACTCTTGACTTCAGTATCTAGTGTGACCACCACGAGTGGCAATAACTGCAGCACAGCGTCTATGCATGGAGTGCACCAATCGATTGATGAAGGCCATTGGCACCTGGAACCACACTCTGAAAAAGGCCTGGCGCAATAAACAGGCTGTGTTCGGCCTTAGTATGACATTATTCAGTCTCCTCTGAATTTCATGCCAAAGATGTTCAATTGGGTTTAAATCAGGACTAAGGGCTGGCCACTGCATAATGTTGACACCGTTCTGTTGTAGGAATTCCAGTGTAGCTCTGGCAGTATATGGGCCCGGGCGTTATCATGTTGGAAAATGTTGTTCCGGTGACGTGCGAAATGTGGTATGACGTGGGGTCTGAGGGCTTGGTCGATGTAGCACACCGCTGTGAAGCCGCCTCCTCTCCCTGGACCAAGGCTCTGGAACACCACAGGACCCACTCTCTGGTTCAGGCCTATTCCACCCCATACCATGATGCTTGCACCTCCCCATGAGTCTCTTTCCATAACACATTGGTCTGAGTAACGCTGGCCACGTCGTCGCCATATACTTGTTCTGCCATCTGCAGTTGATACGCAGTACCGACTCTCATCTGTGAACAGAACAGATCTCCATTGCCTGTATCGCCAGTTTTGGTGTTGTAGGGCAAACTGTAGACGTTCACGCCGATGACGAGGGGTGAGGATAGGTCCACGGTAAGGTCTACGGCAATGGAGGTTCCCGCTGTTAAGACGTCGGCGTACTGTATCAGTACTGATTGGTCTTCCGTGTGTTCCCACTGTCTGGCGTGCTTTTTCGGATGCCTGCATGAAGGGATTCTGTACATGCTGTCAACATAGATGTCTTGTCGTCTTGTGGTTACCCTTGGTCTGCCAGTATGGGGCCGATCATTTGTGGTGTTGGTGGCCCGGAAACGTTGCTGCAGCCTGTAGATGATCCGAACGTTGACCTGAAGTGATTGGCAACGGCTTGTGCAGTGTGGCCAGCAACGGCTTGTGCAGTGTGGCCAGCTTCAAGTCTTCCTAGCGCTTGGGTCCTCTGAGCTGTCGTGAGTCGCGGCATCCTGCTGACGTTGTAATGTGAATGTTACAACCAAGTTTGGGGGTGCATTTTATAGGGCTGGTCCTTTTGAACAGCACGTGCAGCATGAGTTGCATGAAAAACATGGAGAACACCGTACCATCTCCGAGATCAGATTGCGTTTTGAGACCATTTCCTGGGTTCCATTCTGAGTTTGGGAAGTAATGCCTTTGCTCAGGTAAAGTTGGAGATGTTGTCAAAAATGTACAATCAAAACATTAAATGAGTTTACAGTTATCGGTTTCTGCGAAGGAAAATTCCAAACTGACGTTTCTTTTGCTGCTTAGTATATATACAAATTATTTCACATCACTTAGACTTTGTAACTTACCGGATAAACGGTCCGTAGTGTTCTTTGTTTTCACAAAACGAAATATTAGTGAAGAACAGAGCGAAAAGCACTATGTGGATATCGGTTGTTACTAAGTGAAAAATATTGGTTAATATTAGTGAAAAGAAGCATTCGCTTTTGCGAATGTTATAGTAATATGGGTACAATGAGTAAAGCCCATTTCTGGTGTCCCCCGCCGTGATATTGCTGGAATATTGCTAAAAGCGGCGTAAAACCAAACTCAGTCAGTCAGTTATAGTAATAAATACGAAAAACTGTTTGCTTGTTTGTTTATGAATTATTTATTTTTGTATTTACGCTTTTTTATTTCTATATTTAGCATTTTAGTTTAAATGTTATTTCATTCTTGTTCATGCAATCTAAATGTTGTTCCATTTATCTATTTGTGACGTTTTCTTTTTTGTTTTATTTAATTTTATTAGATTTTGAAAACGGTTCTTTATTTGTTTGTTTCAAATTGATCCTTAGTATGTTTGTTATCTATTATTTGTTTTGGCATATGTTTCTTTATTTACATTCTAGTAATACGCTTTTTTCAAATGTTTGTTTGAAGGTGTAATATTTGTTTTCTTAGTTATTGAAATTGCACGGTTCTACTTGTTCCTTTAGGAGCAGTGGGGTAGCCTAGTGGTTAAAGCGTTGGCTCGTCACGCCGAAGACCCAGGTTCGAATCCCCACATGGGTACAATGTGTGAAGCCCATTTCTGGTGTCCCCCGCCGTGATGTTGCTGGAATATTGCTAAAAGCGGCGTAAAACCAAAACTCAGTCAGTCAGTCAGTACTTGTTCCTTTGACATGTTTGCTACCATTTCTTATTAACATATTGTAAAAGGCTTGAAATGCAAGTTCAGTTTGACTGAAACACCAGTCACCCGGGGCCACATGATGCCGACCGCTCAGGACAGCAATCACTCGACGCATGCGCAGCTTTCCATAAAGGCTATTTGGATTGAAAATACGTAAAAGGCTGTGGGCTTTTATCTATGATTCTCGTTTAGCCTCCCCGTGTTAGGTTTACGTCTTGTTTTATGTAGTGTACTATTTTCATTCAGTATATGTAAAATAGACATGAAGGATGCTCTCACTTCGTAACATTATGTATGGCTCCAACAGTAGACTAACGCGTAGTCTCTGAATAGATATTATCCCATTTAACAAGCTGACTGAGTTTGGTTTTACGCCGCTTTTAGCAATATTCCAGCAACATCACGGCGGGGGACACCGGGAATGGGCTTCACACATTGTGCCCATGTGGGGATTCGAACCCGGGTCTTCGGCGTGACGAGCCAACGCTTTAACCACGAGGCTACCCCACCGCCCCATTATCCCATTTAAATTGAAAAGGAGCCCCAATGAGATGGGAGATTCGTGAAATCTAGACTTGCTTTATTTGGGGCTTCAGCATAGCAAAAAGGGCTAGAAAGTAGGGAAAATAATGAGGTTCAGGGACTGTGAGACAGACTATTCCAACAGGTATATGGTACTCCATCCTCACCTTCCTCAACTTCGTTGCTGTCATCTCCAACGCCTGTCTCGTGGCCTTCACCTCCTCGTGGACCCAAGGTTGTGACCTACTGACGAAGGTCGTCATTGCCGTCGTGTTTGAGGTATTGCTTCTTGAACTAAAACATAGCCTTGGATATAAATGTCAGACTAATTATCATAGCTCATATGTACTCGGCTGACTTATAGTTTTAAACAGTCGTTGTAAAAACTGAAAAAATGGGAGATAAACGAGATATGGATTAACTGTAGTTTAAAGTCCAGGGCCTAGATTTTCGAAGCTCTCTTAGCGCTAAGATAGTCATAAGTTAATGTTAATGTATGGCACTTACGACTTTCTTAGCGCTAAGAGAGCTTCGGAAATCTAGGCCCTGTTTTGCCAATATGCTGTAAAGATATCTCCTTCCGTTTAAAGTTATCAATACCTGTATTTCAAGGCTTGTTTGGTGGATAAGCCCTTGCAAAGCCTAATCTCAGATTGGCATCAACTTATATATAGTTGTATGAAATATCAATATAACATTTCATATTTTTATCGGCACATTTGCAAATAGATCTATAAACCAAGACCATATCTATTCCAGCACATAGTGTTCGTGTTGAAGTACATCCTGGCTTTTATGATCCCGGATGTTCCCTCCAGTGTGAATGAGGCGATACGTAAGGTAAATCCACCATCATCCACACCCGTAAATTCCGACATACAAATTGTCCTTGGACGATCAACCTACCTCCTTAAGATTTATCATTTAGTATTATTCACATGTTAATAATCTTACCGACCCGTGAAGATCCGGGTTAGAATTGATCTTCAGTAACCCATGCTTGTCGTAAGAGGCGACTAACGGGATCAGGTGGTCAGGCTTGCTGACTTGGTTGACACATGTCATCGTATCCCAGTTGCGTAGATTGATGTACATGATGTTGATCACTGGACTGTCTGGTCCAGACTCGTTTATTTACAGACCGCCGCCATATAGCTGGAATATTGCTGAGTTCGGCGTAAAACTAAACTCACTCACTCACTAATGATGTGAACATGGTGATGGTACACGGAATTATCTCGGTCCGTACGCATAATATGATACGCATATCTTCAGTCATTTGAATGAATGAATACGGTATTGTAGCAAAGTGGTTAAATCTTTTCGCTTGTGTCGGCCAAGGCCCGGGTTCGAAGCCCCACATGGGTACAATGTGTGAAGCCCATTTCCTGTGTTCCCCGCTGTGATATTGCTGGAATATTGCTAAAAGCGGCGTAAAACTATACTTACTCAAATGAATGCGTCTGTATCATAAGTTAAGTCGTGCCACGTTGGATCCTGGTTAAAATTCATTGTCCTGTTTCACCGTGTTTCAGGAGAGGGACGTCCACCAACGAGTCTTCCAATCCGACAACGATCGAAGTGAAGAAAACGCAACTTCAGTTTGACTGAAACACCGGGGCCAGATGATGCCACATGATGCCACATGATGCCGACCGCTCAGGACAGCAATCACTCGACGCATGCGCAGCTTTCCATAAAGGCTATCCGGATTGGAAATACAAGTGTAGACTGTAGGAATTAGTGTCAAGGCCACTTACAAAGATTCAAAGCTATATAGTGTTCAGGGAGGGAGGTAAGGACAAAATGGTGTTGGAGGCCACGGTCAGCTGTATCCCAAGTAGATCGCAGTAGCGGGTACTGAAGCGAGTTGGAAAGCATGAGCAAAACTCTGTATCACTGGAGCACGATCATGGGGCCGCAGAGCTTGTGTACCAACCTGATCGAGTGCGTGCGTGCGTGAGTGAGTGAGTGTGCATTCCCATTTTCCCACGGCTGAATGTGAGGGGATAGCCGGAAGCGATGCAGATCTAAGGCGTTAGCCATCAGCACAGGTATGGTGCAGAGAAACATACATAGAAACAAACCGACGACATAGGTTCCTGGCGTGTTTCAAATGACGAAAATTTGCAGAACAAATTGCGACCCCTTTGAAGATGGATACTTTGTGTACCTTTACGTTGTACTCCATGCACATTTCATTTTGTACAGTTGTCACGTGTGTAATGATTTGTTGTTTGTTGTTTACCGCCGCTCTCAGCAATATTCCAGCTATATGGCGGCGGTCTGTAAATATTCGAGTCAGGACCAGAAAATCCAGTGATCGACATCATGAACATCGGTATCAAGCAAGTCAGTGAGTCTGACCACCCGATCACGTTATTCGCCTCCCACTGTGTGTCATGTTGTACATGTATGTTATGTTGTACAGCTGGTCACGTTGTACAGTTGCTCTTGTATGTTATGTTGTACAATTGGTCACGCTGTACAGTTGTACAGATGCTCATGTATGTTATGTTGTACAGTTGGTCACGTTGTACAGTTGCTCTTGTATGTTATGTTGTTCACGGGTGTCATGATGTACACTTGGTCACGTTGTACAGTTGCTCTTGTATGTTTTGTTGTTCACGGGTGTCATGTTGTACACTTGGTCACGTTGTACAGTTGTACAGATGCTCATGTATGTTATATTGTACACTTGGTCATGGATGTCATGTTGTACACGTGTCCACGTTGTACAGTTGCTCTTGTATGTTTTGTTGTTACACATGATGTCCACGTTGTACAGTTGCTCTTGTATGTTTTGTTGGTCATGGATGTCATGTTGTACACGTGTCGTTGTACACGTTATGTTACATGGATGTCATGTTGTACACGTGTCCACGTTGTACAGTTGCCCTGGTATGTTTTGTTGTTCATGGATGTCATATTGTACATGTGTCCACGTTTTACAGTTGCTCTTGTATGTTTTGTTGTTCATGGATGTCATGCTGTACACTTGGTCACGTTGTACAGTTGCCCTTGTATGTTTTGTTTTTCATGGATGTCATGCTGTACACTTGGTCACGTTGTACAGTTGTACAGAGGCTGCAGTATGTTGTACAGTTGTACGCGGTTGCTTACACTTCATTGCATCATGACTGCATGAAGTGTCGCTTGGTGCTTGTCAGTCTAGTTCAGACTTATAAACCGAATCTTTCATATAAAGTTCCCATATAATGAGAGTAATGACATATTTATGGAAACAGACCAATGTCGCACAAGACTTTTCCATGATGCAATTGGATAGTGTCGGAGTAAAATTACAGTAAACGTGAAGGGTTTTGAGTTGTTTTTAACATGCGGGGTCTGTCACGTCAGAAACGACTATGTGCAGTTGGCTTGTTGGAACGTGGGACCTACATCACCAAAGCGCCACCAGTGATGCACATTAGGGTGCAGGTTGTGTGGAATGTCCCAAGTCGCAGGAGATAGCGCTGCGCTGCAGGGAGAATGGAATGAAGTGAACCCTGTTGATGTTGGACGTTTGATTTGGAGTATGCTGCGTCGAATCCGGGATTGTCAGTTTTAAGAATATCACGCGATATTAAAGAGTTTGACTTTTTATGGTAAGAGATCGTTCAGAATTGATGGCTTTGGGGCGTGATGATGATTTTTATGGAGAAGCAAGTACAATGTGAATAACACCCCCTTCCCCAAAATGTAATTTTTGGAGTAAAATTGATATTTTATACTTATCCTGACTCATGCTCTTTTTGCTTGTCTTCTTCTTCTTGCGAACATAGTGGAACACTTGTATCTCCCTAATTGAAGCTCCCTTCAATTTAAAATCACTAATTAGTATTCACCACGAGTTACCTCCTTTCCACAAGCGCGGGAACGAGGGCGCCACCTCTACCCATGTGCCTCACTCTCTCCTCATATACTGAGCCCAACATTTTGAATTTACAGGGAAATCCAAAGTGTTATTTGGGGAGGATGGGAGGGCTGACCTCATGAGTCAGGATAAGTATAAAATATCAATTTTACTCCAAAAATTACATATTTTTCCTTATCCTGACTCATCTCTCTTGCTTGTAGCATCCTACGGAACGGAGGTGGGAATATCTAATACTTTGGATTTTTAATAATTAGTGATTTGAACTGTGATGATTGTAATAACCCTATGGGAACTTCATAAAGGCACTGAACTGATGAATTCCTGCTGCTAACTTATCAGCTGCCATATAAAAGGTTATTACCATGTACTTATTATGATAAAGTATATATAACATTAATACAATGCTTAAGACTAATAGACTTAAGCTTGTTAATATGCTAGTATAAACTCCTTAGAGTTTGTTAGCTAAAATACTTTAAGATATAACATAGTACTAAGCTTAAGATATGATTAAACTTAAGCTAATTATATAATAGCAAACTCTTTAGAGTTTGTTAGTTAATATACTTATATGATATAGATATAATGCTGAGCTTAAGATATGAATAAGCTTTAGCTACATATATAATAGCAAAAACTCTGTAGAGTTTGTTAGCTAATATATTTTTATAATATGAGTATAGTACTGTGCTTAAGCTATAATTAACTTAAGCTACATATATAATAGCCAAACTCTGTAGAGTTTGTTAGCTAATATATTTTTATAATATGAGTATAGTACTGTGCTTAAGCTATAATTAACTTAAGCTACATATATAATAGCCAAACTCTGTAGAGTTTGTTAGCTAATATATATTTATAATATTAGTATAGTACTGAGCTTAAGATATAATTAACTTAAGCTACATATATATAGCAAAACTCTGTAGGGTTTTGTTAGCTAATATATTTTTACAATATGAGTATAGTAGTGTGCTTAAGATATAATTAACTTAAGCTACATATATAATAGCAAAACTCCGTAGAGTTTGTTAGCTAATATATTTTACAATATGAGTATAGTAGTGTGCTTAAGATATAATGAACTTAAGCTACATATATAATAGCCAAAAAACTCTGTAGAGTTTATTAGCTAATATGTTTATAGTGTAACCATAGTACTAAGCTTAAGATAAGATTAGACTTAAGCTAAAAGTATATAGCAAAATAAACTCCTTAGAGTTTGTTAACTAATATACTTTTATGTTAAAACATAGTACTGAGCTTAAGTTATGATGAAACTTAAGCTATATATATATAATAACAAAACTCCGTCGAGTTTTGTTAGCTATCTATCTTTATAATGTAAACATACTGCTTAAGATATGATGAAACTTAAGCTAATTGTATAATAGCGAAAACAACCCTTTAGAGTTTGTTAGCTATGATATAAACCTAGTATTGAGCTTATGAAGGAAAACTTAAGCTACATATATAATAGCAAGAACTCCGTAGAGTTTGTTAGCTAATACATGTTATAATGTAACCATAAAGCTTAAAATATGATGAAACTTAAGCGAAATATATAATAGCAAAACCCTCTTTTAGAGTTTTGATAGCTAATATACCTATATGATATAAACATAGTACTGCGCGCTTAAGATATGAATAAGCTTAAGTTACATATATAATAGCTAAAACTCTGTAGAGTTTGTTAGCTAATACATGTTATAATATAACCATATTGCTTAGAAATATGATGATACTTAAGCCAAATTAGCAAAAAACTCTTTAGAGTTTGTTAGCTAATCTACTTATATGATATAAACATAGTACTAAGCTTAAGATATGAATAAGCTTAAGCTACCTATATAATAGCAAAACTCCTTAGAGTTTGTTAGCCAATATATTTTAATAATATGAGTATAGTACTATGCTTAAGGTATAATTAGCTTAAGTTACCTATATAATAGTAAAACTCCGTAGAGTTTGTTAGCTAATGCATTTATCATGTAACCATAGTATTACTCTTAAGATATGAATAACTTAAGGTAAATATATATAATAACAAACTCTGTAGAGTTGTTAACTTATATATTGTATGATGTAATAATCATAGTACTGTGATGATAAAAGGAACTTAAGTAAATTATACATAGCATGAAGCTATTTAGTATTGTTATAAGATAAGTAAAAATCTGTTAGATTGACTTATCTTCTCCGAGGAACTGTCAGCTGTTGTGCGAGGACCATGGGATCGAATTGGTGTATACCTGAGACGTCCTCGGTGGTGATATCTCTCAGATAATGGTTTGCAACCACCATATCGGATTTCCAGAAATAAACCCTCCATTATTTCAATCACATTTGTGTAGAACAATTGTAGAAGTTAGCGCTATAATATCATGAGTATTAAGCTCATGGAGGGTCGGAATAGGTCCATCCGCATATGCACGTAGTATGACAGTTCTGATCCAAATGGAGATATAGATCATGAGACTTCACTCTCGTGAAGTTGATAGAGGAAATAATCTGTTGCATTTTTTCCTCCTGTTTGGTTTGGTGGAGATAAATTTACAGTGCTCTTGCTGGCCAACTTGATAGAATCATCGTATCATGGGGTCCAAGTATGTCATCCAGGCGTGTTCATAAACCTCACTTGTGAGGTGTTGGAACACTATATTCATATCCCCAGGTTGAGTGAAATTTCCGTTTTATTCTCCAAACAGAAGTTTAGTAGGTTTACTAACCATCTAGTTGTGTTAGTCGCTTGATGAAATTCAGCTGTAGTCTGAAACGCTGTGGATTTAGATCCACTTGTATCTTCGTCTAGGTAATTCGCTGCGCTAAGTCCTTGACGATGTAGGTGCACAACCAGGTGTGTCTGTCCTCGTTGAACTTTATGTAAAATCGCCTGACTGCCGATCCCTCGTCTTAACTTGACAGGGGAGGTCTCTAACTTGAAGAAAGGCAGTCTAATCATGAATGTTCAGGTTAACTGGACTGTAATGAGGCTTGCTCGTTCACTGATATATAGTTGTCACTTGTGACGTAAGTCTTGAACTGTGAATTGAGATCGATCTCTGTGTAGGTCGTTGTCCTCAGCGGTCCAATCAGAACAAGGCATTTTGATTCTGTATAATACCCGGCTGTGATGTCACGGTGTAGCGGAAAACCCACCTTGAATAAATTCTTGTCGTCGTTGATATTAGCATAAACGTCGGTCTTCACCGTAGCTTCCCTCGGTTATCCGGTGACCACGTGTTTCGAGGGTTAATGGTAATCACAATGAAACCTCCAGCGAAATATCTCGCTCTGTAATTTTATGCTGGGTAGGTTATTTTCCTGGTTGTCGTGAAAGTAATTTCAGTTTTGAATATAATTCCGACTTCCTTATATATAAGGGTATAAACAACTTGCAAGTTGTGAGCTTGTAGACTGTATACATGAATGTATCGTCATAATTGTAGAATTAACGTTGAACTTGTTGTACATATTTCTTCTCCAGAAACTTTGACGATTAAGAGTTATACTCGCTGTAACAAGGCTGCTGTTCAATTTCGATATTGAATTGTCTGCAGATATGCGTAATGGTCCGCATGTAGATAATCGTATCGTCGTCCGGGATTGTATATTAGCAATTTATCGCGACGAATAGTTGATTTCTGTGAAGATCTATGAAATGTCGTTGACTAATAATACAGGCGACGTTCTGTGTTGTAAATAGCCTGAGCAATTATCTTCGTAGGCTTATAGACGGCATCTGGCATACAGTTGATAATCAACTTATGCGGCGTCTTGAACGAACTGACGAGTAGCTATATATGGCGAAAGTGGCTAGTATATGGAAACCGGAGGAGACTTCCCTCGGTGAGCGCCCGGAGACCGCGAAGTTCTCCGAGTATCCCTTCTAGATCTTCTGGGTGAAGTAGACTTGGAGCCACTTAGCCTTAGCGACCATCGCGAAGGTGTCGAGTCAAAGCCCGATTAGTATATATATATATATATATAAATATATATATGAGCGCTTGCTTCGTGAACAGCCTCTGTGTTTAACAGGATGTGGGATCGGCGGCTTGCCTAAAATAGGGCCGCATGGATCATCTTATCATATTCAGAAGTCGAGTGTTACGAAGTCTGGTGATAAGTGTCTAATTGATCGTTCTAGATCTATTTAGGCCAGCGAACATACGTCTCGTCATGGATTCAACAGAACCAATATCACGATTGTAGTTCTTATACTTGATATCGATGATCAACTTGTCTATGGGTTGATCTTCTCGGAGACTTGTGAGGGGAGCGTTGATAGTTTCAGCGAGAAGCTCTTGTATAGTCCTCGATGTCCTTCTAGATGATGATGATCTGGATTCAGGTGTCCTTCGCGCATGCCTTATTCTCGAAGCTTCCTCTGCGTCCGGTCGGAGAGCGGCGATATGACCTTCGGCGAAGGCTTCCGTGATGTCTGATGGTCCGAGTCCACATCTAGGGATGAAACCGCATAAGGTGATGATCTATCCTGCCTTCACAGCGAAGTCCTCAGCGAAGGCTGTTATCTAGGTTCTTTCCGCCTTCGAAGGCTGTACATCTAGGTCCTTTCGCCCAGCGAAGGCCTTCGCGGCTGTACATCTAGGTCCTTCGTCAAGGTGGTCCGTGACTTCCTTCGCAGAAAGGTGACATCGTCTGGCTGCTTTACGTTGACAGGGGGTGCCTCTGGGGTGCTGTCTACGTTGGAGCCTTCGCTGGCTTTCGGACCCCTGCTACCGCGAGATATAGTGGTCCTCCATGATGTTCATAATTTGTCGCATCATGTCTTCTGGGATGGTCTCGCGGCGAATTGCGGTCGCCGGTGCTTTATCTGCGGTGTTAATGGAGGGGTCCACCGGAAAATGAGTCCGACATCAGTGTAGAGGCATCAGGCTGCATGGTGATCTCTGCTGATGTCGTTGTTATAATCACCGGTCGTTTCTTGTATGCATGCGTCGGGGATGATGATCAGCTGATCATCGTAGAGGTCCAGGTCATCGGCTGGAACAATCTCGGTTGAGAAAGTCCTAGTAGACTTCGTTGATTTTCCCTCAGAGGTCGGCGCTGCCCTAATTACAGCGACGTCCGCGTTGAGTGTTGGTAATGATGGGACCCTCAGGACGATCATCGCGATATCTCGCGTTGGTACATCAGGCTGCATGCTGATCTGAGCCGACATCGGTCAATCTTTGATGTACATCTGGTATGATGACCCGGCTGATCATCAAACAGGCCCAAACTGCGATGGGAACGGTCTCGGCTGTTGAGATGTGGTAGAAAAACCCTCTAGTCTTCTGCTGCGACGATGGGATGTCTGGGAAGCAGGATGCTTCTTGGAGATGGCGGACTACGCCCCACACCTCTCCACCACTCTAGCGGAACACCACACGGGAGAGTCGCCAACAGCAGTAGACTGGCGAGGGGTTCCGGTGTATCAGTCATACTAGAGTCTGCATCACAGCGACCTATCTGCTGTGCGTGCCAAGCGCAAAGTAAATATTAATAAAAGGTAGAATTGGATAAATTAAGTACCGCGCAACTGCAATGTGAATTAAACATTTACGTACAAAGTAAGTGACACCCCACCCACCATACAAAATCAATGCCCCCACCCCCATGATAATTTTTAAGCATATTTTTCAATATTACCATGTACAAAATTGCAGCCCCCTCCCCAGAACATAATGGGTGACAATATCAATAGTTTTAACATCTTTATGTTGAATATCCCGTACTTTCCTTTAATCGTATATACCTGACATAAGTATATTCTAAGGCAGTCATGTGTGCTACTTTATGGCCACCGTACATGGATATTACAAGGACCGAATTGATATTTTCAAGCAGATGACCAGACAAATCAACTACTGATCGATTGGAGACATCATTCATGAAATATTGGTTTTGTGAACCTCTAATCTCAATTGACTTCAGGTGCTTTATGAACAGGTTTGGACAAAGGGATCAGTTTCGCACAGAGTGTGCATGTTGTTTTTCGTGGCTTCCGGAAATGAATAAGTCAGTTGGCCTTATCGCCATTTTGAATTACATTTCATTAACCACAGCTTTTCAGCTTGGTAAGTGAGTTCAATTTTACGCCGCACTCAGCAGTTTTCCAGCTATATGGCGGCGGTCTGTAAATAATCGGATCTGAACCAGACAATCCAGGGATCAACAGCATGAACATCAATCTACGCAATTGGGATACGATGACATGTGTCAACCAAGTCAGCGACCCTGACCACCCGATCCCGTTAGTCCCCTCTTACGACAAGCATGGGTTACTGAAGATCAATTCTAACCTGGACCTTCACGGGTTTCAGCTTGGTGGTCATGGTTGGTGTTCCTCTCCTGGACAGTCAGTCAATATCACACAAACTCGGGTTCCATTTATCCCAGCTTTTATTCTCTCGCCAAACAAACTACATGAACATAGCACCGATGATAGAAAACTAGTATTTGCACAGGTGTTGTCAGACTGCCTGCATGTGAGCCCCACGTCTAGACGTACTCCTCTGTTAATAACACGAGTGAGTATTGATATACACCGCTTTATCAACATTCCAGCAATATCACGGTGGACACCAGAAATGGGCTTCACACATTGTTCCCATGTGGGGAATCGAACCCGGTCTTCAGCGTGACGAGCGGACGCTTTAACCACTAGGCTACCCCACCGCCCCCTCAACAACATGAAACACGAATGGATGGCAGGATGTCATGCAAAGATGGCAGCTAAAATAGGTTCAGAAAATATCAGCAAATATAGATAACTCTCTATTATGTACACTGGTTTTAAAACTATCATTATGAAACAAGCCAGTAAACACAGGCTGGCATTATAATTTGTTTACGATTCAGTCACGGTCAACAGACCACTAGCCATAGGCGGTTAGTTTAACTCAGCTGGAATTGTTCGAATACACAGGCAAAAAGCAGCATTTTTCAAAAACAGTCAGATAAATATTTTCTGTCACGGGATAAATAAATGATTTAAGAGTTGTTGTGACCAGTATTATTTGCCAATTCTATTTGCAGGAAAAAAGACCAAGAGGAGAGTCGTGCCCTTGCTGTCTTTCTTCCATTGTTTTATTCCATTTACCAATAATAAACTCACTCGCAAAATATGGGTATTAATTTCGTAAATCAAGATATTAATATTGCAAAATGAGCAAATGTAGCAATTTCAGGTTATGTTTCAGCATATTCTAACAGCAAATTAGAAATTCAGGGATGAATTCAGCAAGATCAGGAATCAATTCAGCATTTCTTAACAGTCAGTGTGTCCATAACAGAATAATAAACAAACAAAAACATTTGTGGAAAAACGTTTACAGCAGAGCATGAAAGGCTGAGAGCAAACATGTCAAACAATGGAAGGCTTATATTTTGCAAGAGATATGGCACAGTAGCTGGAAGCCAGTAAACCAGGCTCTTCTGCTAACATTGAATTGTTACACTACAGAGACACATATTCTCTTTGAATGTCATATGATTATAATATGTTGAGACAAAAATACCATCTTCTTTGGAAACACTATTAAGTACTCCATTTGAAACTTTCACCCAAAGCCAATCTTTAACAATTGGGAAAAGTTGAGTATCATATCAATAGTAAACTTTTTGTAATTGTAACAAGTTTTTCCCTTTCCCTTTTTAGCACTGTGGGGATCCTTTAGAAAGACAATGATTCATCAGTTCAAAAATAAATCTTTGTAAAATATTTGGTATGTAGAATACTCCAAGATCTGGTCCAGTATTCCAAGGTGGGCCATGAAGGCGATGTGGGAATAGTTACAGTAATAACATTAACCAACATAGATCAAGTAGAACAAATTGTCAAACTTAAGAATAACATCACCATGACAACTGGAAAATCATTTGACAATGGCTGTGAATATTCACATTGATAAAGCAAACCAAAATAGTAATGCTTCAAAGTTTCAATTTTTAAAAATATTCTGTCCCTCAGGATCTCTCAGGAGTCATATTTTGGCAAAGAAATGGCACAGTTACTATGAAACGAAAGAAAAGATCACCAAAACTCTGGCAACATGCCTGTCTGTTACCATGGTTACACAACATAAAAATCACAATGATTGATGGAATGTTGATAATACAGAACAATTACATCAACTGAAAGTTAGTCGTAAATATATCACACCTGATGATTTCAAGTCGTAATCTGTGTCTGGGAGAGTTATATACTAATTACTGATTACAAAAAATAAAAAACAAATTAATGCAGACTTACAAATCGACGCTGTATAATCATGAACTGAATAATTACAGATACATAATGACATAAACAAAAAATCCTCATCATATATAATATTGTGCATGAAGAAAGATATGTGAAGCCTATTAGTAATTATCTATACTACTAAAAAAAAGTTAAGGACGACCTCATCATTTCACATAAACATTAAGTAAATCTGTCAGGTGTTCCTTATTTATTTTGAGTAGCATAAGTTATCATGATTTTGCTTCAAGCAAAACGATAACAAAATCAACATCTTTAACAAAACATCTCAAGCCTTAACCATTACACTGTTGAAACACTAGTCAATAAACCATGTTTTGAAACCTTCACAACTATTTTTGTAATTGCGACCTCTTGGAAAATAGTCCTTAAAGAGTTCTCTCCCTTGCATCAGTGAGTCTGCCAACTTGAATGCTGTGAGAGGTCAAATCGAAAGCAATTTATCATATTCATTTTCACCTTAGGTTTCCATTATTCTGGTAAAAATATGTGAGTTGTCAGAGGTGCAAGTATCTGAGCCACTGTCATGAGCTGAATAAACAAGCGCTTCTATTTTGCAAATATCTTTCACCAGGATCTCTACAAAACAATGGATATCTTTTTACTGGAAAACAATAGAAACGTGTTTCATAAAAAATAATCAAAGCTAAACTGTCGATGTACTGTTTGCAAAAAAACAAGTTTACTACAAAAAATGAAAACAAAGGCTATGGCACTGTAGCTCACCTGTCTTATAAAACCATTTGACACTGATCAATGGCTGCAGTATAGTCAATAAATCATTACTCACATGTAACAGTGCAAATCCTGATTCTTCTTAGGATGCTTTGAACAATTAGTCATCACATGTAGAAGTTCTGGGGTAAAGATCCTTTCCAGGAACAACCATTTGACATTCTAAGAAAACAACTTGTAACAAAGTATATTTTGAGGAAAGCAACCTCTCTCTTTCTAACAGTCTCAAGGTTAATTATTTCAAGTATTTTCTGGAACAATAAATTTCTTTATAAAATACAATCCCCCTAGAATATCAAATGGTCAGTTCCTAATACTAATATTGGATGCAGTCATAAACAGACATGACCTCAAAACAATTACATATACTCTCAATGGCCTGTGGATCTGGAGAGCTAAATTTCTGCTTATATTATGAATATATACAATGAGAGCGAAAAATATCTTTCAAAGTGCAAAATAATCTAAAGTGCTAAAAATAATGCTGACACAAAAAAAATCAGACTTTTAAGAGTGCCATGGTAGAATTAACTTTTCTACAAAACATGATCCATAATCCAAACTGTATGTCTATTGAGATATGAAGAAACGGCAAACCTATTGGCTTGGGAGAGTTCCTTATTCTCGATATTATCAGATCTGAGTATGATTCTCTGAACTCTAACTGCTTTACATATCTGACTAATGAATTAACTAAGATATCATATCACAAGACGGTGTTGTGTGTTCTTCATTCATATGACCATGAGATATATTGCACTCAGTTAACAACAATACTTTATTTCAATATTCACTGAATATTCACCCTCCTCTTCTTGATAATATATTCCTTCACTCCTG
Source organism: Haliotis rubra (assembly GCF_003918875.1). Lineage (NCBI taxonomy): Eukaryota > Metazoa > Mollusca > Gastropoda > Lepetellida > Haliotidae > Haliotis > Haliotis rubra. The sequence continues at coordinate 129,315 of NW_025767588.1, forward strand.
CTTAAATATTAGAGCACTGACTGCCCAACTGCTATTGACACATGTAAATGTGATCAAATCTTTGAGTCAACTTATAAACTTTCAGATCCTGTTAGATGCTTTGAATCTTGATCTGTCGATCAAATGAAGTACTTTGCTCAGATCAGAAGATGCATTCTCTTGAAGTACTTTTCTCTAATCTTAACATGCATTCTAGTAAGATACCATTCTCTTGAAGTACATTTTGCTGAGCATGCACTCTCTGGAAATACTTTTCTCTAATCTGAAAATGCATTCTCAACAGGTACTTTTCTCTGAGCCTGCATTCTCTTGAAGTTCTTTTCAGAGCATGAATTTCCCTTGAAGTACTTTTTCTGAACATGCATTCTCTTGAAGTTCTTTTCAGAGCATGAATTTGCCTTGAAGTACTTTTCTCTGAGCATGCTTACTCGTGAAGTATTTTCTCTAATCTTAACATGCATTTTACTGGAAGAATTTTGTTCAAACCAGAACATGCATTCTCACAGTTACATATGCTCTCAGTCTATCTGTCCCTTGGATATGCTAGCATCTGAATGAGAACACAACAAATCACAATGCTGGCAGCGGGGGTGGTGGACAATGTAATACCAACAACATAATGCTTGAGGCAAACTTAAGCATAAGCACAACCACGCAAACAGATGAGCATATTGATATTCTAATGAAGGCAGCCATGTTTGTACAAAATATACAGAGGAATACATAAATAAATTCAACAGTGTGACGAGGCATAAACATCCTTCAGCTTAACACCAAGAAATCTTGTGACCAGTAAAGTGAGAGAAACAGCCATGAGTTTGGTTTTACGCCGCTTTTAGCAATATTCCAACATCATCACGCTGGTGGACACCAGAAATGGGCTTTCACACATTATACCCATGTGGGGATTCGAACCCGGGTCTTCGGCGTGACGAGCCAACACTTTAATCATTAGGCTACCCCACTCCACTTAACTTAAGAAGTCCGAGAGAGTGATATATTTACAACATGACCCATGAAAATTCACTAGCCAGTCGGGCCAGTTGATCGAAAGCCCTACACTCCAACCACTGGGATACCCAACAAATTCCAGTTCCACAGAATTCCAACAGATAGGTTTTGCTGTATTGGCATTGTTTAAAAATCAGCAACAATACAATTCACCTCCCACCAAAGAAGTCCCCTAAGAAGTGCTAACAACATTCCTAAAAATGATCAGCTTTCATCCAACAACATGACAACTTCACTCTATCCATTTCAGATTTTGGATGACATGTAATTTGGCATATATTTCACAATGTACACACAATCTGTACAGTTCACACTCAAGCCAAAAGATACCCATCATTCGGAGTTCTATCAACAGATTACCTTTGATAATTTTTTCATCAGATTTTGACAAATAGAAAAATACACTGAAAAAGTCGAAGTGCTTTAATCCAGAATTAAAAAACTGTTCATGGCTATATTTTAAGGGAAGTACCTTGTTGACGAAAGCTGTTGTCAATCAATCATTTCATGAAATTCAAGCAACAGAATGAAATGGGACTCTTTCAGTTTTTGGTTGGATCCCGTTCACCTTGGATTCCAAGCTCACACCATGAACACAAGATTTCTAGCTTGTAACAACTGTAGGACGTTCAACACCAACTATTAAAATATTTTCTTTCCCTTATAATCTCCAATCACTAACTACAAAATAATCTGTGTGACAGCTGCACAATATCTATCTAGAGTTATAATACTTATATATATATTCACCAATACATCTGGAACTAGTGGAAGGCATTGACATAATGTATTCATCAACCTCTGCAAATTTGTTCAGGGAACATTCAACGACATTCCCCAAAACGCAATTCTGGGTTCACACTTGAAAATGAACGATATACATGTGATGATATTTTCCCCATCCACGACAAAAATAACAACATATCATTACTTGGAAAAAATGAGGCACTTTCGGCCAAAATGATAAGATACCAATGGCGCTAAGGCAGTATCTCAGATCAAGAATACGTATTCACTATTGAACCAATCTTTCACCAGTGAATGTTGGTGCCAATAATGACTGTAACCATGGTTACCCCCAATATCACAGACAATGTAACTTGTGGTGTCAAGGTTGTATGTAGTTTGATAGAAGTAACATCCAGACAGGAACCTCGTTAATCTGGACCCTGCTATATAGGAGATGTCACCTCCACCACCACAAATATTCCTTTCCTAATACTTATTATATTCTAATGAATGGGTGGCTATGAAACTTTCCATTACAGTTCCAGTAGGATTGTAAATTGATCAAATAATTTTTGTGTATCAGTTATTTATTGGACAGAACTCAACATAATCTGAGCTCATGAGATCAAATTCCTTTCTCACTTGGTAACAGCTCATTACAAACCAACAATGCACAAATCGTTCATTATGTCAATATTACCTTCAAGGGGACTTAACTCTACAGACAGTCATTCTACTATCAAGAATGAATGATCCCATAACCCCCTCCTACAAACTACTGCCTAAAACCTTAAAACAAACGATTCAAATCCTATAAAAATCTTCCCCAACAGCTAAGGCAAACCACAGCAGTATGTAGGTGAAATATATTGTTTCTAAATCATCTTGCATCCAGAAATGGGCTTCACACAATGTGCCCATGTGGGGAATCGAACCAGGGTCTTCGGCGTGACAAGCCAACGCTTTAGACACTAGGCTACCCCACCGCCCCTGAAGCCTATTAGTAATTATCTATACTACTAAATAAAAGTTAAGGACGACCTCATCATTTCACATTAACATTAAGTACATCTGCCATGCAATGACAGAAAAACTTGTACAGTACCATGAAAGAGTCAGGTGTTCCTTATTTATTTTGAGTAGCATAAGTTATCATGATTTTGCTTCAAGCAAAACGATAACAAAATCAACATCTTTAACAAAACATCTCAAGCCTTAACCTTAAGCCTTTACAATCCTGACTTTGAATCACTTGACCATGGTATTTCAAATTAACATGATTAAGGCAAACATGAAATTCTGAAGAGTATAGCACTTTTAGATGAATAAATATAGACACATTGCCTCTGAAACACATCAAGCTTGAGATTCTTTATCAAATGCATATCTGTTAAAAATAATTTGAAAGGCATGGGAAAATCATTTTAATCTGTATCTACATATTGAAAAGGTAGTGAAACTGTGGCCATTGTAATTACGCCACTGTTCATAATCAAGTCTTTAAGTCTTAATTCTCTAAATTGAAAGACACAACTATGTTAAGGTATCATTGACCACAATATACCTTTATACAGCTAAAAAAATATTCATTAAATATCACTGTTCTCGATCTATCAAAATGTTCAAAAAATGTTTCAAGTAGATAATAACAGTGATCAATGACTCAAGTTATGTTATTATTGTTAATGCATGGATACAAACTTAATTAGAATTCAAGTATTGTTTCTTAAAACTCCAAATGAGCTTAATATCTGAATTCATTAATCATTTTATTGTTATGAAAACTAAGTACAAATTATTCAGTGTTGTTATGTCACTATGGAATGTGTACATGAAACTATGAAAGACATACAATGTAGACAAGGAACGAAGACCTAAAAGTTAACTCATATATCACAGAGAGACCAAAAATATTTCAGTGGAATTACTAGTAAAGCTTGTTTCCTGTTTTTCAGTGGAACATAACAAATCCACCACCTGCACAAAGACACAGTCAAGTGAAATTACCTTCAGTCTTACACAGCTGAATGAACAATCTATATTTATGACACAAATTAAAAACGTATAATGGAATTTTGTAATAGGGCTTTAAACAAAATGGCCACAAAAATCAGGTTGTTGTTCTGTGTATTTCAGTCTGAGAAAATACAAAATAGTCATTTCATTACACAGGCTTCATACTTTGTCATGCATGAAATATCTACTGTGAGTGAGTGTGTTTAGTTTTACGCCGCTTTTAACAATATTCCAGCAATATTATGGCAGGGGACACCAGAAATATGCTTCACACATTGTAGCCATGTGGGGAATCGAACTCGGGTCTTCGGCGTGACAAGCGAACACTTTAACCACTGGGCTACCCCATCGCCCTAAATATTTACTGTGATTATCAGGGTTTTTTCTGAGTTAATAGTTAATTAAGTGTTTTAATTTTGTGTCAGTATTAAGATATACTGAAATGACTTTAAAATAATTGGTAGACTGTTATCAACACAGACTGATCAGATTCCTTGAGTATGTCATTGACAGTGAATACTGACACGAGAAGTTTCAAAACAGTCAATGTTGAACGAAGGTTTTCTGTTCCCAAAAGATGTTAACTTAAATCGGCAGGGCTCGATAAATTCAAAAATCTGCACTCGCCCTGTAGGGTGAGTAATATGAACTTCCACTCGTCCTTCTAAAATTGTACTTTCCCTATAGATCATGCATCACAATGAATATACATTTAAATTATTTTAGTTCAAAATGTTTGCTTGGAATAAAACTACAATAAACATTTCTTACATTGCCTTCTGTACAAAATCTTTGACACAATTGAATTCGTTCACCATTTAAGATAGTTGAACTTCAAGGAAAAAGAAAAATGTTACTTTTGGGTCAGAAAACGTACTCGTCCTCTAGGACGAGCAAATTATGTTTTTCACTTGCCCGAAACAAATTTTACTCGTCAATACGAGCGGACGAGTGGAATTTTCGAGCCCTGATCGGTCTGCTACTTTCGGGAAGCACTGCAAATCTCATGCTCAGTATCCATAACAGATAATACTAATCCCAACTAGTAATTTAAAGAACACCATAGAAACACTACTTTTGGTCCAGAGTGAGTGAGTTGGTTTTACGCCACTTTTAGCAATATTTCAGCAATATGACGACGGGGACACCTGAAATGGTCTTCCCACATATTACCCATATGGGGAATCAAACTCGGGCCTTTGGCGAGTGTCCACTTTAACCACATGGCTACCCCATCACCCCACTTCAGGTCCAGAAGGAACATGGGCAGATGGGTATTTCCAAGTGACACTTACATGATATTTTTGCTTCCGAATCCCCACAAAAAGGTACCGATCACATTGGCAAGAGTTGTTAAGTTCAACCATATTTACTAGAACTAAGACTTACAATGAAAGACCAGTATACACTTATCTGTCTGTGACAATGTTGAAAATCCTAAGTAATAACAGCCGATCCCAAGCCCTTTGTTAAACATCAAAGATGGAGCCTGCATCCTCTTAATTACACATTCAAATACAAACATCCTTGAGACAGGGGATGCTTCAATTTACGCCAGTGGATCTAGTTTAAATTGCATATCTTTTAACCATAATTGTTCAGATACATTATTATCGATTCAACCATCCCTCAAGTAAAGATTTTAAATACTTGCAAACTAACCTTGAGGGAAATTAAAGTTTCGAAAAATCACCATAAATTGGCACAGATGAGTGTAACAAATTTACAGGCATTATGTGTTTTGACATGCATTCAAAATCATTCAGTTATCGCTGTATTACAAGAAACAAATGCCTACTTATAAGGTATGGTAATTTCTTTCTTGTCGGGCTTTGTAAAATTTGCACCCAAAGAAAACAATAGCCATAATGCCGGCACAGAGGACGATTCCGCCAATGAAGGATGGTCCATCGAAGTGTTGGGTTGCCTGTCTGGCGGTCGTTGTAGTCGTGGCAGATGTCGATGTGTTTGTACCGGTAGGAGGCGCGGTTGATGTCGATACATCCGGTGTAACTGATGACGTCACAGGTACAGTACTGGTTGATCCATTTTGCGTGGTAGGGCTTGTTACGATGGCTGTAGGAGTAGTAGTATCATTTTGGGGTGGTAGTGGGTGTTGTCGGTTCTTCTCCTGAAGAATAGTGAATGCACGAGTTAGCATGGTCAGTAAGAGTGAATGTAAGAATGAGTGCAAGGTTTCAAATGATGCAGAAACAAAACCTCAATATGGACACATATATACATGTGCCATTCAACGTTAAGACGCACGTTACCAAGAAAACAAATGAGATCCCGTTGAAGGTTTACATTCGGGTTAAATATCTTCCCTATATTATTTTAATTAAATGTGTGATTATCGTAAACGACATGGGGCAATATGAACGACGCATTTCTACTTCCAATACAAGATTAGAACAGCACATCCAGAGGAAGCTGAGTAGTCATCTGACATTCTAAAGATGCATTGTGGGAATGTGGACAAAGGCTCCGATAATGAATGTTTACCGTTGTTAAAGTTAAACGTAATTTTTCCATTAGTGATGTACGTTGACTGAAGCAACTGCAAACCAAGAAACAGGGTGCTACAGAGTTAGATTTACTGTATCAGACTGTACTGGGCATTGACAGCTGACATGCATCTAGACATCGGATAGCAAGAGTACGTTTGATTACGAGGGGGCAGACTAGAATGGTGTAATGACATCAATACAGTATGACATAATGCAAAAGTGCAAAAAAAATACTTTATCGCCTGATTAAGTAACGTCAGCGCCTTTGATCTTTTAGCAAAACATCTTAGAAACAACAATATTACATCCTGAGAGATTCACAGTAATCATGGTTATAAGCATTCTCTTCCCACAGAGGTTACTCCTGTCATATCTTCCCTCGTAACCTCTGTTCTAATACGGCCCTTTCATGGTGTGAGTGTTCAAGACTCGTGATTGGAGGCAATCCGATTTAGTTGTGCAATCAGCGACGTTGTTTCAAAAGTGATCATTCGCAAGGCCTCGGTAATTTCCGTATGCTTCGAGAAAACTAAGCCTCTTCCCCTGCGTGATGCGCAAACGTTTCTTCTTGACAGAACTCAGTCATGTTATGGCGGATCAGTGGCGTCTCCATCGCCCTCGTTGACAACGGACAAGCTAGCCATTAAACGTCTTGTGTGTAACATCAATACAAGTCCCCGGCAGATGGGGGATATTTGTGGCCCCACATTTGCATGTGTTAGTCAAGTTGAATCTAAGTCGATGTAACACGTGTTCTGATTGGATAGAAAGAAGGGAGATTATTCGTGTTGCGATCTTTTGCGGCTAGGGGATTTTATGAGAACCGGGAAATATGGCCGTATTAGAACAGAGGTTCGTAGGAAGATATGACAAGTAACCTCTGTGGGAAGAGAATGGGTAATAAGCACAGTACCCTGTTCTTTACAAGAAAGATCACTGACCAACAACAAAAGTAAATAGAACATCTTATTTACTCTATACTCAGTACAAAACACTCTCGTTCAAATCATAATTCCTCTAAGCCAATTGATTCATATCATACGGATCTACTGGATCCCAAGGTGCGTAGGTCAAGGCAAAACTCTGATGTAGCACAATACCACTTTAACAACCACTTGCTTCATACATATAACAGAACTTTGTTTTTTGTTTCATATTACCAGGCAGAGGCCCAGATAAGCTGCGTATCTGGGTAAAATACGCATAGAAAATTTCAATTACGCATTGAAAAATAACTGTTGCGTACCAATTACGCATTTAAAATGTTCGATACGCAAAAAGTGTAAAACAAATGCGTACGGAATATATTTATAAAAATCGCTTGCGTAATGAAAAAGACATTGATTGCTATCAAGTTGAACTGTTAGTATAGGACAAGTGTTGTACTGTCAGTATAGGATGAGTGATTTTTTTATGAAATCATTTCCATTATATTTAAGTTGGTTTTGATTAGGTATGACATAAGGCAGGACATACCTGCTTAGTAAACTTACTAAATGACATAATACTTAGGTGAGTAAAATGACTGAAATACGCACATATTTGAAGCAGTGGGTAACGGAAAATGAAACACCCACTCAACATTCATAATACCCACTCCATCAAAATACAGTGGGTACAGTACCCACATGAGCTAAATCGTATCTGGACTGACTGACTGACTGAGTTTGGTTTTACGCCGTTTTTAGCAATATTCCAGCAACATCACGGCGGGGGACACCAGAAATGGGCGTCACACATTGTACCCATGTGGGGATATCGTATCTGGAGCTCTGACCAGGGGCTAAACAGCTTTTTGAGAAGGGGGGGGGCTGGGGTTGTTTTTTTTGCACACACTTGAGAAACCGAGGTGCACACTTCATTTTCACGGGTCTCTTAATAAACTTTCATGACAAACGTGGGATGCGCACCCATGCACACACACCCCTGATCCGCCTTTAAAGCCATGCTTGGATTTACATCATATTCAGCAATATTCCAGCTTTAAGACGTGATTGTCAGCGAATAATCAAGTGTGGACCACACAATCCAGTGATTGACATCATGAGCAGACATCTGTAAACTGGAATACAATGACATGATCAACTAGACCAGCAAGCTTGACCATTTGATTCCATTTTGGCCAATACACACTGTCAACATGATGATTGGCATTTTTGTTTCCATAATGTTATATCTTGTAAAAACTGCTCCCAATCTCCATGGTCTCAATGCCAGTTATCTCAGCTGCCAGTTTGTAATAATTTTTTCTCAATGCAGCACTGCTGTGGCAGTACTGACCTGTAAACAGGATTTGTTGTAATCAATTGTTTGCAATTGCAGCATTGATAACTGTTGTGGCAGTACAATCTCATACCCAGAGTTCCTTGCGGCCAGCTAGCATAGTGCCTCTGCCACAGGCCAGAAAAATGTGACGATTCGTCACATCTTGCACCGTCCATTCAATATAATGAACATATTTCTTAACTCTTTTATTTTTGACGAGCCTAAACATCTAATTAAACATCTTTGATAGAATGGCTTAGTTTCACTGAGAAAATATCCTAAAACATGTAACACTATTTCGATTTGCGTAGCGATCCTTTGTTTATGTAGGTTGTACGGTTCCATGTGCTGTCATCGAAGCCGACAGGGATTCAACGATGCAACCAGTTTGATATCTAAATATGTACTGTCATAAATGTTACTGTCGCAGTTGTGGAAGAATATATATGTAACAATGTAAAACACTGTAAAGTGCGCACCGAAAAACTTCCGTAAGGCCAGTCTCTTCTTATTATGAATATGCGCGTTTGTTTACAAACAAGAGAAAAGTCCGGTCACGTGATATGCAAATTAGCCTGTGGCAGTGATGTTATGTTAAGTCATCGCTGTGCCGGAGTGTGGTGGCAATACTGACCTGTAAACAAGATTGGTTACCGCATTTCAAACTTACCTCTGCATGTCATTGCCAGAGACAGGTTTGACTTCGGACAGGTTTGTGTCATGTTGATTGTCAGATTGAAACAGCCTGTTACAAAGAGAAACATTAAATATATAAGACGGGAACACAAATCACCTTATTCACGCTGTGCCCTGATTCAGAAATCATGTGCATTTGATCGGATTTACAACACTCAGGTTACCTGGTTGATCTGACACAGTGGAAAGTCAATTCTCATAAGTAACATACATAGAGAGGTGCTGACACTTGGATACCTATAGAAATAGTTCAAAATCCAATTTTGCGTCAAAATACATTCTTTATTATTTACATTCAGTCATCCGATTTTGTTGTTATCATTGGGAAACCTGTTTCTAGTGAATGAGTGAGTTGGGTTTTACGCTGCTTTTAGCAATATTCCAACAATATCCAATGGTGACGGGCGACACCAGAAATGGGTGAGTGAGTGAGTTAAGTTTTACGCCGCACTCAGCAATATTCCAGCTATATGGCGGCGGTCTGTAAATGATCGAGTCTGGACCAGACAATCCAGTGATCAACAGCATGAGCATCGATCTGCGCAATTGGGACACCAGAAATGGGCTTCACATTTGTACCCATGTGGGCAACTGAACCCGGGTCGCCTTAACCACTAGGCTACCCCATCGCCTGCTTCCAAATACAATATGAATAATGTCAGTAATGTTTATTCTGATTGGCTGTCAGTTTTGTGTTATCCAATCAGACCACATGTTACTTTATTGAATATGCATGTATAATCTGTCAGTGACTGCATTAAAGCAGGTCAGCATCACAGCAGTACAAGGTAATTTGTCATCTTGTTTCAGACATTTCATTATCAGTAGACTTTACATTTCAGGACTTGAATTGTTTCTTTGTTGATTTTGAACACCACATATATTTACCCATACACAAGTGAGTACGGTTTTACGCTGCTTTTAGCAATATTCCAGCAATATCACGGGGGGGGACACCAGAAATGGGCTTCACACATTGTACCCATGTAGAGAATCTAATCCCGGTCTTCAGCGTGACGAGCAAATGCTTTAAGGCCAAAAACAAATTATGTCTGCTTCCAGTAACCCTACCAACCCTATACTAACACCCTCCCCACACACACACACCCACCCCCGACCCTAAATCTTTTTTAGCCAAGTGAAAATCATGACTGGATTGCATTTCACCTCATCATTTTCATCCAAATCGAGTATGATATTTTCAGGTTTTTCAGTGTAAGGCTAAAATGGATTGCATTGAATTGGCATAATGGGCTCTCACTGACAAAATCTGCAAATAAATAATGATTTGATATAGTCATCTTTCAATGTTTCGTCACAAGGCATCGTCACTACATGATATGGTATCTTTGAAGACCTTCTCAGGTGCCCACCTGGTGCTACTGAAAAATATAAAAAATATGCAAAAAAAATAAATAGATGAAACCGACCCACCAACCCTATTTTTAAAAAGCACTTAATTGGAAACGGACACACTTTATGGGGGGGGCCTAACCACTAGGATACACCACCCCACTAATAAACTGTCAATCAAGTTCTTGTTTATACCTGATATACTATCGGTTGTGCAGTTCAGGAACATACAGGCATCAGCACAACAGTTTGCAGAAAGGTTGTGAGTTGTGCAGTCAACATCTGAAACAAAAGGGAAAATACATATGTATTATGTGCTACATATGTTTTATTACCTACGAGGGTGAAACTATCGGGGGTTCATATTTTTCATACGATGCTCTGGGGCAAAATATCACTTGGTGGCGGGACGTCATGAACAATGCTGTGACGGTACGTTTCTTCTGTGACGTTGCATTCTACATGCAGTGATGGCAGGTAGCCAGCCTACGTTTGAAAGTAGATTTTGGTTTATTTTCCTCAATTTGACGACTTTGGTAATTAACAGAATATTATATGAGTGCCCATATCATACTACATTTACAACACTCATGCCTAAAAATCGGTATATCCCTAGCTCTCGCTCATGGGCACTCATATAATATCCTCTATATATGTACATTACCAGTATTTATATCCTGTATATCTGTTAGTCAACGTTCACCAGACGAAGGGGCAAGGAAAAGCCCAGAAACGTGTATAGAATAAACAATAAGTGGACATCCATAATATTTTGTCTTATACATATTATCATGGGTTTACAATGTTTCTGTAATGTCCAAACTCCAGTAGTTGAAGAAGAATTTATTTCGGTATAAAGGCCTTTGGCCCGTGTACAATAAATGCAAAGTGGTATATGATATATAGACAATAAGGTTTAAACATATACATGGGTATATACATACATGTCTCTCCTAACATTGGATAGAATTCCTTTTAGATAGTGCATGTTTAATAAATAGTGAAATTTTTATAAGTAAATTCTTATCTTTGCATGTTAACAACTTAGGATATTTGCTTAAAACAGATGGACAATTAAATTCTGGTAGGTGTTTGCTTCTTAAATTTGCATATGCATCACAAAGAAGTACAAAATGTAATTCATCTTCAAAATTATTGAGGTTACACATTTTACATATTTTGCTTAACCCACTGTCATCTTGACATCTTACGTTACATAGGAGAGGCAATTGTTGAATACGTAATAAGCATAACTAACGGCGATATTCCTTTAGATGTACATTAGAAATATTGTATTCAACATCCAGTAATGATTTTAATGATTTGTAATAAGATAAATGTGCTGATTCATTTATTTTGCTAAACATATTTTGCTTTACAGAATAATCAAGTCTTTGTTTAAATATAGATACAAATTCATTTACACTACCAACTTCTTGGCTTACCACACAAAACCAAATCCATACGTGTTTAACAATATTCTTATATAAGATGCCCAATTAATTCTGCTACAATCATAAAGCTTTTTCAAAACGCTTAGGGGTGTCTCATGCAGGATTTAAACCAATACTCTCAAACCCAGCATTCCACCATCAAAACCACTCAGCTCCAAATGGATGTCCGACAACTGGTACAAGGGATCAAATAACATCATGGTATAATAGGGATTATTCTTTTATATTCCCTTAATATTTTTGCGTTGCATCCCATCTGGGATTCAACCCACACTCTCAGAGAGATATATTTAATCTCAAGCAAGAAACTATGAAAGCCTCAGTCGCTGTTAGATCGCTGATTTTGTGTGCTGGCAATTAGGTGCCCTACTTTTTACAATAAGTATAAAGCCTCTTTAAGTACTTGTAAATTTGTTTAGCATTTATACAGGATCAATAGGACTACACTCACTCTCACAATGTACCACAATGTCAAAATAACCAAATATTCACCATATCTACTGTCTGCTAACAATAGGCGACATTCATAATTGCGATTCCAATGCATTTACTTAGACAAGTCTCTGAAATGAACATACTTTACAGAAAAAAATAATTTAAATTAAAATTAGAAATACAATAAAAAGGAGCCCAGAGACTTTCTTCATTTAGACTTGCCACATTTTTAGGCGTGGGCTCTCTTGGATACATTTGCTTCAGGGTCTGTATGACAGACTATGCATCTACTCTTTTATGACTGTATAAGCATGATAAGCATGCTTTGTATATCTGCAATTTCACTAGCCATGCACAGGGATTTACATAGACTTTGAAAAATGTGAGTCATGGTGACTCAAAGTATATGTTTTTGTGAGTCATTTTCAAAATATTTGAGTCATGAAAATATTTTTTTCAATAAAATAATTTCATTATTAATTCTAAATAAGGGCTATTTTGTGATAATATTGCCTTCTGTTGTAAACAACCTTGGTGTACAGGGGTTGAAATAACCCATTGCCCGATGCCTGAGTCCAGTGTTTTTTTCTGTCAGGCAAGCAAATTTGTATATCACACTGTACCGGTGTCCAGTTGATTTTCCAATGTTAATTATGTTGTTTATTTAGAAAATCAACAAGAAAACGGCCAGTACAGTGGAAAAATTATCAAGGCAAGTTATTTTACTTGTGCCACTGTACCAGAGTACACTAGCAATTTTAAAGTTATTTCCACCCCTGCAGAGTAGTGCATGATTACTTATTAACACATACTCATTAACTCATCTATTCATTCATAACAAAGTTGAATGTAATGAGTGAGTGAGTATGGTTTTACCCCGCTTTTAGCAATATTCAAGCAACATTACAGCAGGGGACACCAGAAGTGGGCTCCACACATGGTACCTATGTGAGGAATCAAACCCGAGCCTTCAGCATTGCGAACAAACTTTTAACCCTCTGGGCTTCCCCACCAGCCCTGAATGTAATGAAACAGTGAACTACACCGGTAATGATATTTGTCATGATTTAACTTGTAACAGTAACTTCAAGCAAGGTTGGTACATGCATAAACAGTGACCAACAATTGTCACTGTTCTGTTTTGAGTTGACTATGACTCATATGAAAAGGAGTTGTATTTTACAAAATTGTTGAGTCAAATACTCAGGAATTATGTGTCATATAAAACCCTGCATACATATACTGAAACAACAAATCACTGTAGCACTTGTTAAAAGGCTGAATAATAGTGAGTGAATGAGTTTAGTTTTACGTCTCACTCAGCAATATTCCAGCCATATGGCTGCGGTCTGTAAATAATCGAGTCAATGACATGTGTCTGTGTTGAAGACTAAGTTCATGTTTTAATGAATTGTCCGGTTTATAGTGATGAACGTTTTAGTCTTTTAAATACTTGTGATAGCCTATGTCAGAATTTTAGTAATCTTACTGATATACAAAAAACTGCTTTTATCCTGTCCAATAGCAATATCTGTTTTATAGCTGCCAAAACTTGCCATGTTATTTTAAAAGGAGAAAATCCGTATTATATAACTTTTAATTATTGTTATTCATAATACATGTACATGCAATTTTTAAAGAATTTTAGTCTCTCATAATTCCGTATGGAATGGCCCTATGTAAATATATGTTTAATTAGTTTGTATATATGTATAACAGGGGTGAGACTTTAATAAATAAACTATCTGTCTGTCTGTCAGTCTGTGTCAACCAAGTCAGCAAGCCTGACCACCCGATCCCGTTAGTCGCCTCTTGGGACAAGCATGGGTTACTCAAGACCGATTCTAACCCATATCTCCATGAGTGGAATCATAAATAACAGAGATATAATTATGTCACTGGTGACATACATCATTTATATTGTTACATATCATATGTTTATGTTATATAAAATGCTTATTTTCACTGATAAACACTGAAGTGCATATCAAACATGTCCTGGAAATCATATCAAGTTACATGTATATATCTAATATATATCAACAAAATAGAATGAGCCAAAAACATAGTTTAGCATGCTTAGAGCTGATGCTATCTGGTGTTGGGACTTATATTATTACTTCTATCATTGAATATCACTGAATATTTTCACAGCAAATATGTTTTTATATCAGATGAGATATTACACAGGAGATATACATGGTATATGTATATGTTTAGTAACAGGTACATGAAATCTGAATAATCTATTATGCCTATAGGTCATGAAAGCAAAGCGTAAAGGTGATCGTGTTTTCATGGCTATGTGTTGATTATTTCATGGGAAAGTGACACACGATACTAGTGATTGTTGTAGTTGCAAAATGTCTAAATAACATGGAGACGTTTGTAATAAAATCAGGACTGTGAATGAATATGTCTTTGAGTCTTCATTTCTAAAAGTGGGGCGGTTGGGTAGTCTAGTGGTTAAAGCGTTGGCTCGTCACGCCGAAGACCCGGGTTCGAATCCCCACATGGGTACAATGAGTGAAGCCCATTTCTGGTGTCCCCCGCAGTGATATTGCTGGAATATTGCTAAAAGCGGCGTAAAACCAAACTCAGTCAGTCAGTCATTTCTAAAAGTATATTTTACTGTCTTGTCTGTTGTTTATGGCTACAGAATTGATATCACAATTCAGTAAAGGGGTTCGATGTCAGCACGGGTACATCAGATATGTACTAGTGTTGGGAATTGGTTGAAATGTCACAATTGATGATTGGTTCAATATCAACGACCAATCATCGGAAAAAAATTGGTTAGCGTCATTTTTTAGATTTTCCTATTCAGGTTGTAGTTGCAGATAAGTATAAAGAAAAAAACATTTGGTTCTCTGTTGTTGTTTTTAGAAACTGCACAAATTACATTTGCAGATTTCACATCCAGTGTAAAATGATTCAGTTCCAGTGTAACATTAACTTCCCAGATTCTTCAAGAAATATTCAGTCATGACTTTTCAGAAAGTGAAGTGAGTTTTCTTAGAAATAAACACGTTTTCAGGCCCTGACAACGTCCTAGATATGTTCCATGATCAAGTATTTCAAACTCTATTACAGCGGTTCCAAAATCGTTTGTGTTCGATTATGAGAAAATGCAGATCGATTGCTTGGTCATTTGGCCACTGCGACCAATCTTCGATTATTTCAATTAATCGGACCACCAGTGGTCCACTAATATGTACCCCAGGTAAATTTCTGTGTACAGAAACGTACCCTTGCCAAAATCTGAATACAGAAACAACTCAAGGACTGGTCCATTCTACATTGTGCTGTTTTCTTGATCGGAGCTGTCATAATGTTGTATTAGTTACATCTGATTGCGTTATATAAGAAACAAGCATACAAAGTAACAAATATTCCATGATGCACAAAATACCAATCCAGGGTTTTACATGACACGTGATTCCTGCGATTTGATGCAACAATGTTGTAAACGACTCTCAAAATATTATCATATGAGTCTAGCTTGACGAAAGTTTTATTCGTGGCCCTCACAATTCAGCTCAATAAAATCAATTTGACAAGCCAAAAATGATATTATTCGATGATAGCTTGACAGTAATCCTGGCAGTTTGAATTGAACAATGCTGTAGTTTCATTTGGTGGTGTGACATACACAGTTACACACTGAGAATGATTAACACAAAGAAATATTAAAATTTTCATGACTCCCAAATATTGAAAATGACTCCCAAAATAAATATTGTGAGTCACCATGACTCCCATTTTTAAAAGTCTGTGTGAAACCCTGCACTCGCAATCAGTTGAACAGTAGAAACTACATACGGTTTTGGGTTTGTGGAATATGGACTCGTCTGCCATTTAAGGTACCAGGTATGTTTCTGTATTCTGAATTTGTTTGGGGTATTTTTCTGTTAGGTGCCTGTGCCAACAACGGATTCTTCAGCTTCAGTAAATGAATAATTGATTTCAGATATTTCAAATGTTTGGCTTTGTCGTAATTGGTTACGTCGTATATCCATTTTTGTGTTTAAAACATTGTTGGTAAAGATATACAGTATTATCCCTTCTCTTTAGGTTACAAGGTAAACGATGCTTTTAACTGCACTAATCTCTAAAAGTAAAACCATATGTATTTGTTAGCGGGTAAGATAATGTAGAAAATCGGTTGTGGTTACACTGTTCGTGTGTGAAGTATACTCCGAGAGAGACTAACATTTCGACTAGAGCATCATATTCCTAGTCAGGTTCATGAAACTTAATCTAACCTGGTCACTGGTTGGTGACGTACCTGGGCCTATTGCCAATAGGGTCTCGATTCAAAATGGCCATTACAACGAATCCACATAATTCGGCTACATCATTACGAGTATATAACCTCTCGGCGCTATATAGTCGATATGAGGAAACGCAAAATCGTCTTTCTAAACCTCGCTACTGCAGACGACTTGTGATGACAGGTGTACCATTTAATGAACTTTCGGTTTCAAATCACTGGCGATCTCTCTCTTAATGGACAGTTTTAATATTTACCTTCACCGCGACTTGTTGACAGAAAACACAGATGGAAAGCAAAGGCGATGAGCAACGCTGACAACACAGGTCGAATCATTTTCTTGGCGCTGGTCAAACAGAACGTGTAGACTGTGACCTGACGATCGGGTCTTCCTTGAAACGTGTAATGGAGTTGTACTTCCGGGCTTATGCGCAGTTAATATATATTTTTATCAATGAAAAAAACAATACACACAACATTACACTATCAATTCATTATATCTTCATGGCAAAAGTGTATATTCTTATTTCATAATATTTTGTTCGTATTTTGCAGGAACGCAGTAAACAAGACTTGCCCGGGCTCTAATTCATTTTTCGAAAGCCGACCATTTCACGAATAAGATTAATAAAAACTAATTTGACGATTTGAATGTGACGTGATTAAGATAGTAAATATCGAGCAGTGATAATAACAATTCAAAATGCAAGAATTATCTTATCAAATATTAAAAACTGCATAGAAAATAAGTACGTTATTGTGGTCGAGACCACACCCAGTCATGCTATCAATAAGCAACGTTCATGTGATAGTGACGCATAAGTCGCAGATGTTAATAACCATGGTTTCATTTTCACATATATTTATCAGCTTTTTTCAGAGAGCTGTTATCAATATTCTTTTATCCAAACCACACATGTGCACAATAACTGTTTGACACATAATGGCTGTTTCGAACAAAAACTAACCCTTGGTAAATGTGTTTGACTGAGAGAATTTACATACACATGGATCTGTTTCAGAGCCATTTGATCAAAAAGATTGATTAAATCGACAGCTACTCGTGTTTATCAGAGTAAGTAAACAAGCACCGGGTCTGTGGTATATATGTTCTGGAGTTTATACTGCAACTGATTGATCTGGTCCGACATCTGGTTAATTTGCAGTACATCAGGATATATATATTGTATACCGCGCGTTAAGTTGAGTTGGGTTGAGTTGGGCTTTACGTCACATCGGCATTATTTCAGCCTAATGGTGACGAGAACAAATCTGCATTAATAAACATTGTAAGTACAGAGTCAAAATGAGTTTTATTTCAAAAACATATATTCATTACATTGTCATTTAAAGACACAAAAAGGCATAGCACTAAATTTAAAGGCAGGCAATTTGTTAGTCATATTACACAGTTACAATTTATGATACAGATCAACTTCCCTCAGGTAGTTCACTATCAGATGAGCGCTCACCCGGGAGAACAGATCTTTCAGATTTGTTGCATCATAATGTGAGTCCCTTGCAGACGACAAGTCCACACAGTCAATCAGAATATGTTTGATGGTGAAAACCTCATCGCAAGAGACACACATGGGGGGTCCATCCCCATCCGTTTTCAGCAGATAGTCATGTGTTAACCGACTGTAGCCAATACGAAAAAAAAAGATATATGCCAGGATTACTTATTCTAATTGATTTTGAAAAAGCTTTTGACACAGTTTCAAAAGATTTCATCAATTCAGTCCTTAAGAAATTTGGCTTTGGTCCCCAAATAATACGCTGGATTAATCTACTAACATATCACACAACTTCTTGCGTGATACTTTCTGGTGTCCCCCGCCGTGATGTTGCTGGAATATTGCTAAAAGCGGCGTAAAACCAAACTCAGTCAGTCAGTCAGTCTTGCGTGATACAACATGGCCACTTATCTGACTTCTTTGAAAATGAAAGGGGTTGTAGACAGGGAGATCCCTTATCACCATATTTATTCCTCTTTGTAGCTGAAATCTTGGGATGTATGATAAGAAATAATGATAAAATTAAAGGCATTGTTACTGATGATAAAGAATACACGTTAGGCCAATATGCGGATGATACCGAATTATTTCTTGATGGTAGAGATGAGAGACTTTATGCAGCTATTGAAACAATCAATACTTTTTATAAGATGTCAGGTCTGAAAATAAATATAGATAAGACTAAAGCTTTCTGGATTGGCTCAAAGGCAGGCAGTGAAGAAATATTATGTAAAAGTTTGAAAATTGAATGGTATAATGGAGAGTTTGATATTCTGGGAATCAAATTTACCCCAAACCTTGCTGATCTATGGGTGATTAATACAAGAAAAAGACTGGAAGAAATAAACAGATTATTAGCAGTATGGAGAAAAAGACATTTGACATTGATAGGAAAAATCACTGTCATAAAAACATTAGCCCTTTCAAAATTAGTACATATTTTCAGTTCATTGCCCAATCCTCCAGATGACTTTATTAAATCCCTTGAAAAGATATTTTTCAAATTCATCTGGATTGATAAAAATGATAAAATAAAAAGAATCACAATGAAAAGATTAAGGACTGAAGGGGGACTGGGTATGGTAGATATAAAAATATTTATTGAAGCTCTAAAATTATCCACTTTTAGGCTCTACTGTAAAATATCATCCGACAATAATCCTTGTAATATACCGTATAATGATATATTCAAGAATGGAGCAAATATTGACAAAATACTCAACATTGAAAATCCTTATTGGAAAGATGTTTTAAAAGCATGGAACAATTATTGCAAAAAGTTCAATGCTGATTCTGACAATATTGATTACATTCTTGCAGAACCATAATGGCTCAATCATAATTATGAAAACCCTTGCCATGTTATTATTCATAAGGGCGGATAAGGGCTTATTGACAGTAAAGGATTTATGTGATGAACATGGATTTATGCCATTTGATAAGTTAAAGATAAAATACAAAATAAGAGGGACACTATTAGACTATAACTATCTACTTCACATCTTACCTGATATTTGGAAAAATGTTAATAAAAGGACAAGAATCATTCCTTTCTACAATTTATACATCAATGTTTACCAAAGAAATATGTTAAAGCTCTCCAAAGGTTCAAGAATATTTTATGACAAGCTGATTTCTAAAAATGATAAACTTGAAATTTGTACTAAATGGGAAATTATATTCAATGACTGTGAGTTTGATTGGTACAAAAATTTTAACGTTTATAGACATGGATTGAAAGACGTTTCAATACAGGTATTTGCAAAGAGTTATTTATACTAAAAAAGAATTATCGAGAATGAACCTGATTGACAATGATTTGTGTAGTTTTTGCAATGATGTTTCTGAGAGCATTTGTCATGTTTATTTGGAATGCTGTGAAAGCATGAAATTCTGGAATGATCTAGAACTCTGGATTAATAACTATTTACCACGAAAAATAAACATCACAAAATATTTGATTTGGTTTGGTACATTGCATAATGATGTATTACTAAATCAAATCATTATCTCTGCCAAAAAACATATCAATTTATGTAATATAAAAAAATCAATTCCAAAATTCAGTAATTATAAAAAGGTATTAAAAGAGATATTTTCTGTAGAAAAATTATTTCAAAGAGAAACAATGAAATCGAAAAATTCAATCTTAAATGGAATTCGCTCATCCCAATATTCAGCAACTAATTATTATTACATCTCTACAGCAATGTATCTTCACCTTTTCTGTGCTTGTTGCTACCATATACCCTTGTTATTGACTTTGTAAACATGGGAACAAAAAAAATTGTTGGCTTCAGTTCATACAGTATATTTCTTCCTACTTGAGCGTCCCACCTCTTTTGCACGAGGTCCCGCGTATAGCTTTTGATAGTGGGTTTGAAATCACTGTACGGGATCAGCAGTGGATATAAAGGGTTGTCAAGAGCTGCTTTAGCTGCAGCATCGGCTTTTGTGTTACCTGCTATGCCGACGTGACCCGGCAACCAGCAGAGGACGATGTCACATTGGCCAGTAGAAAGGTCGTTGTAAAGTTCTAAAATGTCCAGAATGATTGGGTGACTTGAAGTAACATTTTGAAGAGCTTGAAGGCAAGATAATGAATCTGTAAAAACGATGAAGTTTTTGGAATGATTTTGCTGTTTAATGTAGGTCAAAGCTGAGAAGACAGCTTTGGCCTCGGCAGTGAAAATGGAACTGTTGTCGGGAATCCTAGAGGAGACAGTCTTGGATCCAATGACTGTAGCACTGGCAACCTGGCCCTCATCCTTGGATCCGTCTGTGAAAATGGATCTATGGGTGTCATACTTGGAACGTAATTGGTTGTATTCCTGCTGGAACACCAAAGGGTTTGTTTCAGACTTTTTGAGTTTAGTGAGGTTAAGGTCGACCTGTGGTTTCACCATTGGCCAGGGTGGCGAAGACAGGAGTCGGTAAGGTGCTTTGATATTGAGATTAATTTTAGCTGCAGATATGTGTGGTTGAATTCTGATTCCAAGTGGTGGAACCAGGCTTGGCAGTTTGGGAAACAGGTTTTCATAGAGAAGGTTGAAAACACAATCGTATGCTGGATTGGACTGATTTGAACGTAATTTAGTGATATATTGCAGTGAAAGTTTAATGCGGCGTTGTTCAAAGGAAGGTTCGTTAGCCTCTGCATATAGATTGTCTACCGGAGAGGTCCTAAAAGCTCCCAGGCAGCGCGTAAAGGTTGATATATTAATAATAATATGAACTATACGGCCTGATTGTATGCACTGCATGTATGAATTTAATACTGTAAAAACTAATAATAATAAAATGACAAATCACTTCTAATCTCAATTCATAATAGGGGCGGGCGGTAGCCTAGTGGTTAAAGTGTTCGCTCGTCACGCCGAAGACCCGGGTTTGATTCCCCACATGGGCACAATGTGTAAAGCCCATTTCTGGTGTCCCCCGCCGTGATATTGCTGGAATATTGCTAAAAGCGGCGTAAAACTAAACTCAGTCAGTCAACCCATAATAACGCCTGTTAGATATCAAGCCTCAATCATCAGCTGTTATCATAAATCGTTCAACATACCCTACCATACACTAGGAACCATCTTAAATCATCCACGACCCGTCATAAGCCATTCATGTTCCGTGTTCATTCTATGCCCTATATTATTCAGGATTGACCCATCATAGCAATGCAATTACCATCATCAAGACACCATCAACCATCCTCAATCCATCATAAGTCACCCCCATCCTCAATCCACTCAATCCATCATAAACCATCCATCATCCTCAATCCACCATTAACGATCCCCAATCGACAATAAACCATCCACCATATATCATCCCCATCCTCAATCCACCATCAAACATCAACCATAAATCATCCACACCCTCAATCCACCATAAATAATCCCTATCCTTATCCCTATCCCCATCCCCATCCCCATTCCCAATCCACCATCAACTATCAACCATCCTCAATCGACAATAAATCATCCACTATCTATAAGACCCGTGAAGGTCCGTGTTAGAACGAGCCTTCAGTAACCCATGCTTGTCGTAAGAGGCGACTAACGGGATAGGGTGGTCAGGCTCGCTGACTTGGTTGACACATGTCATCGGTTCCTAATTGCGCAAATCGATGCTCATGCTGTTAATCACTAGATTGTCTGGTCCAGACTCGATTATTTGCAGACCGCCGCCATATAGCTGGAATATTGCTGAGTGCGGCGTAAAACTCAGGAAGGGTGGATGCCGATCAGATCATGCCGTTATTTGAAAATATCCCCGGTAGTTCTTGTCTGATTGTAATAAAGTATCCCAGCAGTGTAGGCTTTTTCAGTTTTTCTAATGCCTGGATGGTATAATTACTGATCCAATTTGATCCTATTTCTATGTTTTTTACCTCGATATGTAATAATGTTATGCAAAAATATGATGTCTATTACCTATGATAATAAAAACACAAACGCGGTTGCAGGTGTCGATTAATGACAACTTCTATATGTGTACTTCAAACGTATTTGTATTGTTATGCGAGTCCAAAAACGTTTCGATTTGTCATTGTTCATTATCTAGAATCAGAACTGCGTGGCTCTACCATGCCTCTAGTTTGATTCCAGTCGTGAGATACTATTTCAGCTTTGATATAACAAGAAATGTGTATCGTATAAAGCGTGATTATTTTTTACGAACTGCATAGAAGGATGGATACGTATGCTTATGCAAATCATACAGCTTCATCATAATCGTGTAGTCCAAAAATAAACAGTGAAGCTTCAATGGAATTATAGTTTGAGAGTCTCAAAACATATCGTGGAGCTTCAATCAAAACCTCAATGCAATTCATATAGCTGAAATCAAATAGTGTAGTTTTAATCATATACTAGTTCGTGTATCTTAAATCCATTTGTGCAGTTTTAATCAATTAATAGTTCGTGTACCTCAAATCATTTCATGTAGCTTCAATCAAATTATAGTTGATGTATCTCAAATCTATTCGTGTAGCTTCAATCAAATTATAGTTGGTGTATCTCAAATCATTTCGTGTAGCTTCAATCAAATAATAGTTGGTGTATCTCAAATCTATTCCTGTAGATTCAATCAAATTATAGTTGGTGTATCTCAAATCTATTCGTGTAGCTTTAATCAAATTATAGTTGGTGTATCTCAAATCATTTCGTGTAGCTTCAATCAAATTATAGGTCGTGTATCTCAAATCTATTCCTGTAGCTTCAAACCAGATTACTCCGTCCAAAGTTCAAATGGAATGGTGTACCTTCAAATCAAAGCGGGGATCTGATGGACTAGTTGGCGGGCCAGGTGATTTAATTGCATGGCAGGTGAGGTGAAATAGGGTTTAACGTCGTACTTGAGAATATTTCGCTCATACGACGACGTGCATGCGTGTGTATGTGTATGTGCGGCTGCTTGTACTAGCCCAGACTTATTCTGGATTTTATAGTGCTAGCCCACTGATATACCATACCGCAGTGAAGCATGAATACCCCCTCAGACACTTTATACTGACTCCGAGCAGCCCAGTCCTTGTTGTAACCATTAATATCGAGCGCCAGGCAGGGACCAACAAGTACCATATTTTAACGTAATTTGGTATGACGTGGCCGGGGATCGAACCCGCGACCTTCCGCTCTGAGGGGAGACGCTCTAACCACTACACCACGGAAGCGGTCTGATTTCATGTCAATGAACGCTGACGTCCTTGGTGTGTGCTCACTATATCAATCACAGGATTGTCATGTCCGAACTCATTTATTACAGATTGCCGTCACATAGCTGTTAAAGCTACGTTTGTCTTCGACACCTTTCAAATTCTTGAAACTAAAATCAAAGAAACCACGAAGAAATTTCTTACAGTATGACATTGGAAACGTCCTTTTGGTCAGTTTTGTTGTCTTAAAATCAAGATTTCCTTGAGAGTTCGCGTGTCGACATCTCCTGTCTAATTCGATCTTACATCCTGCTGAACACGTGCAGGGAACTGATTCATTATATCGGTCCACTTGACAAATTCACAAAAATCCTGTTTCCGTGACAACTTGTCCAAGCGATCGGTTACATTCAGATCCCCCCTATACTCAGAATAGCCCTATTGAAAGTTGATTGATGCATATCGTGGCACATACATAACTGTTCGGTATCTGAGTACATTTCTAAGTTTACTTAACATTCTTGCCTGATTCCGGATGCCAGTGTTAAATTCACAGTGGTTCTGTCGTCACGGGAGTCTTGTGTGAGTACTTGACACGTGGCCAATATATAATGAATACATTCCTTGCCCATGCATATACAGTTAAACCTGTCTAAACCGGCAACCCATGGAACCGAAATAAAATGCCGGTTAAGACAGGGCGCCGGATTAGACAGTGGCTGCCATTTACACTCGTCAATCTCTTTATCCGCATTATCCTGATTATGCAGGGTGCCAAAAGGAGTGTATTGGATTAAGGGACCTTGATTGGACTGTTCATACCCATGCCGTACCCATGTACGTTTCCGCTTTCTGAATGAGATTGTATTTGGTTGTAGTTCACAAGATGTTAGGACTGCACGGTATTACCGCTATACCGGTATACAGCAATACGCTTTTCAAACGATACGTATTGTAATTTATTTCTGAGGACCGGTATATTGGTTAAAGAACATATATGACGAATTTGTGATAATATATATTTATGGTTTAAATTAAAATCTACAACGACATTCATTCACAACATATGTTTTACTTCGTTATTCAATGACAAAACGGCATACTGTAATGCCATAAATTGTATAAATAAGAAACTAGAATCCCTGACTATACAACCTATGTGTGAGATTGCTGTTATCATATATTTTTAGGGACTTATAATATAGAAAATAGAATCGACATGAACAATTAGTGTCACCTACTGTCAAACACTTTTGTTGCCTACATATCACCATATGTATCGCAATACAGGTACCTGAATCGCAGTATATTGCAATGCAATTTATTTGCAGATTGAAATTACAGTTCTACGCGATGTAGTGAGTGAATGAGTAATATTAAACGCCGCTTTTAGCAATATTCCAGCAAATATCAAGGCGGGGGACACCAGAAATGGGTTTCACACATTGGACCCATGTGGGGAATCGAACCCGGGCCTTCGGCGTGGCGAGCGAATGCTTTAATCACTAGGCTACCCCACCGCCCATTTAGACATGATACTAACAGAAAAGAGTGAACTTTACAAACAGATAAATACATAAAGTGTATATGTAACTGGTGTGCTTTTGTTTGTTTGTTACTTTGTTTTTGTGCGTGTTGGCTGAAAACCAGGCTAGAAAACAAGAACCTAATCTGAAAATTCTGGGGTATGACTGAACTTGTGGTCCAACCAGCTACCATCCTCTCTACAGCTGCTTTCTTCTACTTCCAGAATCCACTGTTCGACGAAAACAATAAAACATAGCAACTCGGAAAACGAGGTATGTGATGATATGTTTTTTTAGTATGTGTTTTCTTGTTTGTTTGTTGTTGTTTTGTTTTGTTCGTGTGTGTGTGCGTGAGTGCGTGCGTGCGTGCGCGCGTGCGTGCGCGCGTGTTCGCGAACAGCAGACAGGGACACAACAAGAAGCTCATCTTTTTGAGAGTATCTCTAGGCTGGAGTTATTATTGTAGGATATTTATATAGCGCACATATCCACGCAAATAGTGCATGCTCAAGGCGCTGGTATTTTTTCCCCTCGATCATTGGATGTCAATCTCAACGGCACATCGTATTATCATTCTCAACTCCCTGGGGAGTATACAACTCTTGCTACCACTAGGCGCACCGAGTTATTGTTGCTTTCTCATCCTAACGAGGTACCCATTCACAGCTGGGTGGACTGGGACACATAGTCACAGTACTTTGTCCAAGTCCACTGCACGTTGCTGTACCCGCAACTAGGTGTTTGCACGTATTCACGTGGTCACCATCTGGTCATATACCAACGTAATCGTGGGTTCTTTAAAGTGTACTGGGTTGTGTACTGTACACTAGGGGTTGTGACAACACTGAAAGAGTCTGCACACAAAGTTGACTCTAAGGTTTTTACACCCGGTCACAGGTGGGCTCGATCCCTGCACCTCAACCTCGCTGGATCACTAGCCTGGCGCCTTAGCCAGCTCGCATACCGCGCCCCATGAGGGTTCGAACCACCAACCTTCCCCCTCTCTGGTTGATCTCAAGTAGACCAAGGAGACGGTCCTCAAACGCTTATATGGAGACTACCACCGACATTGAATTGCCCTTTCACAGAAACAGGTTCCGTCACACCCACGAAGTCAGTGAGCCATGACGACCGTGACCAAGGACAATCCTATAACTGTACACACTGTTGACGTCGCACTCCGCTACCCAGCCGTGTAATGTCGACGAGGATGTAGTATGTTATAACTCTGTATGATTAATGGTGGTGACATGGGTGTTTTGTGATAACATTACACAATGCTCCATACAGGCCCTTGGGCACAGGATCCGGGTTAGAATTGGTCTTCAGCAACCCAGGCCTGTCGAGTGAGCGAATCCAGTTTTACGGGGTAACATAAATGGGCTATTCACATTGTACCCAAGTGGGGAATCAAACCAGGGTCTTCGGCGTTACGAGCGAACGCTTTAACCACTGTGCTACCCCACTGCCCCCTTGCTTGTCGAAAGTGGTGACAATAGTTATCGAGTAGTCACATTCGGTGATTTGGCTGATGCGTGTAATGTACCGATGCTCATGATGTCAATCACTGGATTGTCTGGCCCAAACTAATTTGTTTACAGATAGCCGTCCTACGGCTTCGATATTGGTGGGGCGTCGTTACACAACAAGCAAACGAAAGAAAACAATCAACCCATGGCAACCAAGCTCTTGTTTTGTCTGTTGTTTAACGCCGCACTCAGCAATATTAAAGCTGCATGGCGGCGGTCTGTAAGTAACAAGTTTGGAGCACACAATCCAGTGAGCATCGAGCTACACAACTGGGATACGACGACATGTGTCAACCAAGTCAGCGAGCCTGACCACCTGATCCCGTTAGTCGCCTCTCGCGACAAGCATGGGTTGCTGAAGACCAATCTGTCTCCAGGCCGGCTAAAATCAGATGGTGAATTGAGTGCCAGCTGACAACTTCCAGACAATCAGGCAACACAGGGGCAGCATGAATCTCAACGTTTTATTAAGAAAATGTCAACAGTCTTTATTTAGTCCAATATGTACACTTTATAACATATAGGCACATTTAACGCAAATGATTAGAATTGAAATGGAATGCACATGTCATAAAAAACAAATATCAACAAAGAGACTGTTCAATACAAAACATATTAGACCTGTTTGTGTCGGTTACAATTTCTAGATTGATTGGCAGCAATGTACATGACTCAATATCAAATAACAGTTAGCTTAAAAAACAAAATAGTTTTAATCAAACAAGCTTTCACTGAAATAAATCACTCCAAACATCGTGATTGGACAACTTTGTCAACAGAGGCCCTTGTGAAGGTAATATTGCACTAATTTAGTTGGATCGCTTACACATTGAACATGTTCGTTCACTCGATATCTAAGGTTTGATTTCAGGAAGCGTTAAAAGGTTATTTAAAACTCGGTTACTCGAAGTTCTCGGAACAGTCGAAATAAATTGTATAATGTATATTTCGACACAAGCGGTATGTCCAGTTAAGGTCATAGTGCAGATATAAAACATCCGAAAACTTTACAGCTTCGATTTAAAGGTATTCGAGACGTAATATAATCTCAGAATGCCTAACGTACCACGTGATCTAACGACGTGATAATTGAATCGATTCTCTTTCTACAAACATCAGCAGCACAATATCCTGATCTTCCGAGAACTTGGCAGCTTCGTCGTCGAAAGTGATATATCGATTTAAAGGTAGTCATCAAAACCTACTAAAATAGCACGTGATCTAACGACGTCATAATGGAATCGATTTTCATTCTACAAACATCATCAGCACGGGTACTGATCAAAGTTATTTTGCTATATAAACGACTGAGAATCCGATGTTTAGTGTTATGTGTTTGTGCTGCACAAATTTTGCGCCGAAACTGTTTCAGAAATGGATTTTCGATGACTACCTCTAACGTGGCTGGAGTTAACAAAGCTTCACTGTTGACAAACATGTACAAGTAATATCAAGTCTGACATTGGCGTCATGTTTGTTTCAGCAACGAATGCAAATACAGGTCATTTATGGTGGAGTATTACAGATACAACTCGATAGCGTCTTGACAGATTCTGTTTGTGATTCAGTACAAAATGAACACACTTTCTTGAATCACAATACCTGGATCTGAACAATGATACGACAGAGATATCTGAATCTAATTGCAGACATGTGACGAATATAGACGTAAGACTTTGACAACGATTCAGAAGTTGAAAGAAAATGAAGAAGTGGCACTATTTTATTGATAACAACTTCCAACCTGATGATTTGTTTGTTTGATTGTTTAACGCCGCAGTCGGCAATATTCCAGCTATATGGCGACGGTCTGCAAATAGTCGAGTCTGGACCAGACAATCCAGTGATCAGTATTATGGACATCGATCTAAACAATGGGATACGATGACGTCAACCAAGTCGGCGAGTCTGACCACCCGATCCTGATGAAGGAAAAAGCCTAGTCTTATAGTGAGTATAATTTTACGCCGCTGTTAGCAACATTCCAGCAATAGCACGGCGGGGGACATTAGAAATAGGCTCCACACATTGCACCCTCGTGGGGAAACAAAACTGGGCCCCGTTTCACAAAACTCTCGTAAGGCTAAGATCTGGTAACTTTAGATCCCATGTTATACTGTAACATAGGAGGTACGAATGCTACGAGAAATGTTAAGAGTTCTTAGGCCTACGAGAGCTTTGTGAAACGGGGCCCTTGGCTTTTATCGTGACAAGCAAACGCTTTAACCTCAAGGCTGCTCAACGAGCCCAGTCCTGATACGGCGTTACAAGGAATATGGAAGTTGTTATCAATAAAGATATTTCAGACCTTCAAGAACAAACTTCCTTAAACAGTCTCAGGGTCATGTCAACAATTTGTACAGACATTTGTGAAAATCACCAAGGGACAGTCCATTTAATTATTCGGGGTGGGTCTGGAGGAGGCGATTTGGATAGAGGGTGTGGGGTGCGTGTTCGAGTGATTCAGTACGGTTTTACGCCGCTTATAGCAATATTCCAGCAACATCACGGCGGGGGACACCAGAAATGGGCTTCACACATTGTACCCATGTGGGGAATCGAACCCGTGTCTTCAGCGTGACGAGCGAATGCTTTAACAACGAGGCTACCGGTGCGTGTTCGAAGGTTCGTTAAGCTGAATAAACACAATATTTTTGATCACAATGATATTTGTCTTTTTAAATTTGTTTTAAAAAAACAACCACGGAGGCCAAATTAATTTTTGTTTTAATCCCAACCTCAACGCCCATCTCAAATATCAAATGGTCTGTCTGTTAATCATGGGTAGATTGTGAAAGTAACAACGTGTCGAATATGAATAAGAAACACAACAGTTCACTCAGTGGTGAAGGCATTAGAGACCCATACGAGTATATGTGTGGAAATCGCATCCGTTTAATCTCCATAAACCAGTGAAATAGCATCTACCAACTAACATGTTCCGATATTTTCTCAAACTGTACAAATATCATTCCAAATACAAATACATAGGGTCTGACGCAGTCTGTATTATCCAGCGTCTCATATCCATTCTATCAAACGGATGGAGTGATTGAGTGAGTATGGTTTTACGCCGCTCTTAGCAATATTCCAGCAATATCACGGCGGGGGACACCAGAAATGGGCTCCACACATTGTAACCAAGTGGGGAATCGAACCTAGGTCTTCGGCTTGACGAACCAACACTTTAACCACTGGGCTTCCCACCGCCACTCAAACGGATGGGGATTTTATACGCTGGGTAATGATGATCTGTGAACTGCGCGTCAACCACAGGCAGTATGTACATGGGTTATTCAAACTAAAGGCTAATAACGTTTCCACTTGTACGTTTTGGCCGAAGTCAAACATTACAATGCATGAATATATGGCAGATGAAACACATTCACGCCGCAAGCTTTCACACGCAGAAAAACATAACATGAATATTATACAATCATAATACTATTCGTTGAAGCTATTAAAGACAGGCTTTGGTAAAGACTCTAGTGTCTCCAGTCCCGATATGGCCACGCCGTTGAAAGGCCGTTGAAAGGCTTGAATTACATATACCGGGGCTGCCATTTCAGCCAAACATTAATCACCGTTTCAGCTGATTATCGTAGCCCTAACATAATTTTGAAAAACCCAGTTAGTGGGATATTATACAATAACAATCGATTAGATCCAATGAAACATAATTCCTCTCACAATTGTATTCCCTCAGATGGATCTTTTAAAGTTGAAGAAAGTTCCAAATATAAGCGGTAACATCACCAGAAATGGCTTCACACTAATGTGGGGAATCGAACCGGGCCCTCGGCGTGATGAGCGACTGCTTTAACCACTAGGCTACCCCACCACCCCGAAACATGTAAAGGAACGAGAGGCTCCTTATCGAAACAGTTAACTTTCTTACTGGCTATTTCAGAAAGAAAGTACTGAAACAGCTTTATGATGTTATAATGGCGTTAAATGATGTTAACATCTCAGCTTTAACACCACTGCGGGATTAGCATTAATGCATGATGTTAGACGGTGAAACAAGATACTGGTATATCTTGATGCAAATTAGTGTGATCAAAGGGTGAATATATTAAACGCAAGATACATCATTGTAATTATCAATGAACAGAACAGAACAAAATAAGCTTAAAGTTATTGCTAATTCAGTGTATGCTGTTCAGCAAATATTTATAAGCGTTTTGTGAACAAATATTGTGAGTTATAAAAAGTTATTATAAAATGTGAAAACAAGATAGTTCAAAACAATTTCAGCTTTATTTACATATAAAACAAAGGGATCCTGGTGCGCTGTACGTCAGGAACTTATAGGGGAGAAAACTCCACTGACACCTCCAGCTTGTTCAGCTTGACCTGATCAAGTGAATACTAATGCACTGCGTGACCGTGTCACAACTGGTTGGGTCCATTATTGTGAAGGGGTGCCCCTTTGTCAGTTCATTGTCAACAGCCGAGACAAGGTCGCAGTTTGACATCTCAGTGTCGAGAAATCGTCAGCAATGTCCTAACTATCTTTAAAAGGGAAGCTAGAGATGGTTTAATGTTTCCGATTCGGGCTTTTAGGCATTAATAACCTTCTCTGCTCCCGTTTTTAATGAAGTTAACTTGACCTGCCGTTTGTGCCTTTTGACCTTCCGCGTCATGCATATGTAGAGTAGCTCAGGTCAAGCTGAACAAGCTGTACCATCAAATACTCGATTTACAGCAACTTGTGGCAGCTCGTATTGAATTACTTCTAATAACTGTCCAAGTACACGTTTGTCTCAATATACACATATTGTACAAAATATACCGCCTTTCTTGTAAAAACTTATACAAATTATTACAAAGTAATATTAAGGTCATGTACGGAGTAGATATCTGCAAATGAGATAATGAATGTGTTCACCATGAGTGGATCCAGCTTTTACGAAAGGGGTGGGGGGTCTTTGAGTACAGTTTTATACAATTTAAGCAACATTCCCTAACAGAGTGGAATACATATGAAAAGTGGTTAATGTGTACCATTTAGGGAATCAAACAAGTGTGCCGAATGAGCCGACACTTTAACCACTAGGCTAGTCGAAATAGTGACCACTGAAGAGTGAAATTCTGCCCTCTTGAACGAAGAGACTGGTTTTTAAACGCCGGTGAATAGGCTTAAAGGCTCATCCGCCTGATGGATCCGCTCATGGTTAACACTACTACAAGGGCAAGACATTAAGAGCTTTCCATGGATGAAAACCGTTACTAAAAAGCGAGCAGATAAATTTAGTAAAGAAATCGAAAGTGCTGAGATGGCCGTCACATACAATACCTTCGTCAACCCGCTCAATCAAAATGAGCGTATGGCGGTTGTCTGTGTGAAAACATGAACATAGGTATACACAAAGGAACAAAATACGATATCTTTATTTACACAAGTCGGGGTGCAAAATACAACTAACACCCTTGGCATATGCGACAGGCAGCATTGTCTTAAGCTAGTAATGTACACAATATTGTGATGGGCAGGAGATATGACATGTAATTAAAGCATAGCATTTTCTCCTTCACCAGTTTTCAGTTTGCTCAGTTGCATATGGAAAACCATTTTTACACACCGACCTGGCATGTGTTACATGTGCATGGGATGAACCAGTGGTTGCGTTCGGTCGAGTATTTTTGGCAGGTATTTGCATTTTGACTCGAATTCTTTTCATTCTATATTTCGTTATCAAATCAGTGTTAAATAGACAGAATCATATTCTTCAGTTGTTAATCAAACTGTCACCATACTCAAGCAGTGTTGGTTGCTCGACAACCAGCACACCCTGCAATATTCACACCGAGTGTATAGTACATTTTAACTTCTCCCTGTCTGGTGGCAAAGTTATGTATGACTGTCATGTATTTTGTCAAATATAATAATTTGTCAAACAAACAAATATTACATGTTCTGAGTGGAATTAACAAGTGTGTAACACACTGATATCACGAAATAGTAGAAAAAATATAATCTAATCTAAATACGATCTTTTCCCAAACTGTCGTGGAATACACATGACACTGTCTAATGGCTCCACAAAAATGTCACCATGATATAGAGTAACGTGACTCAAATAATATCACCGAAAAACAGGAAAGACGGAAAGTATAGCACTAAACCCGCCGAGACTAGAATTTCTGTTAATAATTATTGGAGATACATTAGTGTATCCCAAAACGCAATATTGAGTTCATAAACAAAATTATTACCATTGCATGAATTTATATTGGTATAGAAAGTCAGATTTAAAGGTGATAAAAATACCAAAAAATGTTATAAAATCTTAGATTGTATGATTGTTTACCTTGGATTACTGTGACCTCAACCTTTTTATGATTTGGTACTCAAAAAAAAAAATACGAAAATATTTTTCGGGGCAGATTTTCATGTATCTTCTCAAATCTCATGATTCAAATAAACAATTTATAAAATATGTCCCGTAATCCTATGGCTAATTTTTCGTCAGCCTTTGTAGATTTGATTAAATTCGTTGATGGTATATACTACTCTAATTGTTGACGACATACATCAATCAACTGAAGCTAAAGAACACCCAAGTTTTCTTTAAAACATATCAACGATAGTCTTTTGAAAAATCGGTGTTCTATAACTTCTCGTGTACGTCACTTCCGGTTCCGCAAATATACACTGCACTGGTCGTCTATGTCATCTTGTCATACCTATTGCCTCCCGCTTTGCGCATGACGTAACACTTGTACACCACGAAGCAAAGGCCAAGGACGCCGGCACCAAGCGCTATGCCACCCACGAAGGAGCCGCCGTCGAATTTGTGGGTTTCGGGTGTTGTGTTCGGGCGTGGAGTTGTGGTCGCTGTTGAAAAATCAGAAATATTTTGTTATTGTTCTAACTGAACTACAAAACTTAGACAAGTGAGTGAGTGAGTGGGTGAGTATGGTTTTACGCAGCTTTGATTTAGCAATATTCCAGCAATATCACGGCAGGGGACATCAGAAGTGGGCTTCACATATTGTACCCATGTGGGTAATCGAACCCAGGTATTCGGCGTGTCGAGCGAATGCTTTAACCACTAGACTAGTGAGTGACTGACTGAGTTTTGGTTTTACGCCGCTTTTAGCAATATTCCAGCAACATCACGGCGGGGGACACCATAAATGGGCTTCATACATTGTACCCATGTGGGGATTCGAACCCGGGTCCTCGGCGTGACGAGCCAACGCCTTAACCACGAGGCTACCCCACCGCCCCGACTAGAGAGTGAGTGAGTTGAGTCTAAACATTATTCTAGATACATCACGATAATTCGGAGCATTGTTGGAGTGAGTGAGTTTAGTTTTACTTTAGCTTTTAGCAATATTCCAGCAATATCCAGGCGAGAGACACCAGAAATGAGCTTCACACATTGTACCCGTGTGGGAATCGAACCTGGGTCTTCGGCGTGACGAGCGAACGCTTTAACCATTTGAATGCCCCAACGCCCCGAGTATTGTTGGATGAAATCCTGAAAATGAGCCCGGGCGTGGTGCTGCCAAACCTACAGACAAAATTCGGGATTCAAACCCACGATCGTAGGATTCTGGCGTGTAAAAGGGACAAAACTCTGTGCTGCCTAAGACAACAGGGACACCCCTGCCTCCTGGAGACTGAGCTGAATTCTGGAAGCATGAAGAACATAGGGATATCTGGACCCTACCTGAAATGTGAACACTACAAACAGAAATAAACTTATCAGAATGAAAGTTACATTTTTTCATTTTTCACATTTGCATGTTTGAAACAAAGATGCATAGTAAATAATATTCAATTAATAAATTAGGAATTGTACAGGCAACGTATCTCTTATGTTTGGATGTGTGGCGGATGGACTTTTTCTTCCGCATCTAAAAGGTTCACAAACAAATGGGGCGGGGATGCAGCAAAGAGAGCAGGTGCAGCGTCATACGGTTCATGGGTATAGAAAACGATCTAAACAATATGGACGTCCTACATACATGTTCGTACTTCACATAAGAGTCCGACCAGTATTGTATCATGTACACAATACAATTGTTATATATTTCAGTTGCATCCCATTTTCTCAGCGAACAGTTTTATATTTCAGTTGCATCACATTTTCCCAGTATATTTCACGCCGCGCTCGGCAATACTTCGGCTTTTTTAACGGCGGTCTGTATGTAAATGCGTCTGGACCAGACAATCCTGTGATTCACATCACTAATAATTATCATAATACATGTATCATCAATACAGCGAGCCTGAGCACCCGACTTCCTATTACGAAAGGCACTGGTGGGTAAAGGCCTTCAAAACACAAAAAGCCCATTGTGAACACAAGATTCTACCTGTGCGATAAATCAAAGAGTGAGTGAGTTAAGTTTTATGCCGCTTTTAGCAATATTCCAGCAATATCACGGCGGGGTACACTAAAATCGAACCCGAGTCTTCGGCGTGACGAGCGAACGCCTTAACCACTAGGCTACCCCACTGCCCGATACATGACTGACTGAGTTTGGTGTTACGCCGCTTTTAGCAATATTCCAGCAACATCACGGCGGGGGACACCAGAAATGGGCTTCACACATTGTACCCATGTAGGGAATCGAATCCGAGTCTTCGGCGTGACGAGCGAACGCCTTAACCACTAGGCTACCCCACTGCCCGATACATTTTGTGCTGCCAAGTTGGACCAAGGATCATAATCGGGGCGTAAACAGATACGCGACGACGATCAGCAGATCCTGTCATGGATTAAATTCACTGATTTTGGCTTTGAAAGTCACATTATCTTACAACTGTATGAACTTCGATTTTCAAGTTACGAAACAGTCAGCTGGTTACAAGGCTCGTGCGATTGTTGATACTTACTGTTTGGATTGATGGCGGTGGTCGTGATTTTGGGAGTCACAGTGGTGATGTTGGGATTCACAGTGGTGATGTTGGGATTCACGGTGGTGACATTGGGATTCACGGTAGTGACGTTGGGATTCACGGTTGTCACGTTGGGATTCACAGTGGTGATGTTGGGATTCACGGTGGTGACATTGGGATTTATGGTAGTGACGTTGGGATTTACAGTTGTCACATTGGGATTCACGGTAGTGGTGACATTGGGATTTATGGTAGTGACGTTTGGATTCACGGTAGTGACATTGGGATTTATGGTAGTGACGTTGGGATTCACGGTGGTGACGTTGGGATTCACGGTAGTGACATTAGGATTCACAGTTGTCACATTGGGATTCACGGTGGTGACGTTGGGATTCACGGTAGTGACATTGGGGTTCACGGTAGTGACGTTGGGATTCTCGGTAGTGACGTTGGGATTCACTGTGGTCCCGTTCAGCGTTGTCATGGGTTCTGTTGTCCCTGTCGTAGTTAATGGGTAAGTGAAACCGTTTCGTTAGCTGCTTTCGTGAACCACTTATTAAAATAAGTGCCATCTATAGTAATAAACCTACATACAATACCTTTGTCGAAATCCACCATCAACGTTCCAGTGCGATTAAGACAGGTGGGAAAGGAAGGAAGGTCGGGGATGTTGCGTTCGAGCGACCGGATATTGATCTTCATGATAACAAGAAAAATAAACGCCATCTCTGGAGAACCATAGGAGGTGTCAAATCTCTGTTTAAATCAGAGGTCAGTTTTCTGTGATTTAACATCTCTGTTTAATCAATCAAAACGGTGTTGTTCCCTGCCAGCATAAATTCCCTATGTAATTTCTCCAATCAACCAGTTATGATACGTTAAAACGTATTGAGTTATATGTTTGAATTGTTTTTATGCCCATCGCCTAAACATTCACATTTTGAGAGAGACCCTTTACTTGTCTCACTATCGCCGGACACAGAAATCCCTTTGAGAACAATACACGGTCACTCCAGCAACATCAAATATATACCACTCGAAAAAAGTTAAAGAACACCAGAGTATTTCATAATGTTTCTACCATCATCAATTTGTTACGGGTCGAGACAAATTATAGTCGTGAACAAGATCAGCATATCTCTAACTTATTTTGAGTAGTATGCATTGAAAGAAACAAGCAGCTCCACACCAGCTGGAATGGAGAATGTATGTGTTACAGTGGAAGTAGTGTGTATCACGTAGGTAGTAGTGGGAAGGCCAGTTGTCAGTGCAAGCAAACTTCAGTGCAACCAAGCGTCAGTGCAACCAAACTTCAGTGCAATCAAGCGTCAGTGCAACCAAACTTCAGTGCAATCAAGAGAGTATCCCTGATGCAACCGAACGTCAGTGCAATCAAGCGTCAGTGCAACCAAACTTCAGTGCAATCAAGCGTCAGTGCAACCAAGCGTCATTGCAATGAGATTTTGATGTTATTGTATTGGCGTTTGTGTTTAAGCACTTTGTCTACCGACATGTTTTGGGGGTATTTTTCCTATCATTACTATTTGAACGTTAAACTCAGCAATACCTCAGATGCATGAAGGCGATCTGTAAATAGATAATCAAGTCTGGACCAGACAATCCGATGATTGGCATAACAAGCATCGGGTTACGATGGCAATCTGGATACAATGCCATGCTTCAAATAAGGTAGCAATCTACCCACACAACCATTTGTTGCCTCTTGCGACAAGCCTGGTTCCTGGAAACCAGGATATTCATGGGTATATGCCATGGTTAGATCCAGGTTAGAATTGGTCTTCAGCAACCCATGCTTGTCATAAGAGGCGACTAACGGGATCGGGTGGTCAGGATCGCTGACTTGGTTGACACAGCGTACAGCGATACTCATGCTGTTGATCACTGGATTGTCTGGTCCAGATTCGATTATTTACAAACCGCCGCCATATAGCTGGAATATTGCTGAGTACAAACAAACAAAATAAGCTGCTTGAAAATTCATATAATTTTGTCACCTATCGCCCATCGATCCAGTGGGGAGTGTATCAGCGAACCAAGTGATTAAACAAGAAGGCCATGGTTATATGGAATATATGCATTACAGGTCACAAACTTGTTCCGAAATGACAATTTCACCGCAGTGGGTTAGTTGCGTGTGCTTACATGCACAATAGACAAAGAAGGCTCTGTGCGATGAACAAAGAAATATTTTAACTTCCGCATTCAAGGTCACATTGCGCAAGCAACTGTATACCCCCAGGCCTCCCACTGGCCCTAGACATGCAATAACAAAGTTGAAAGACGTCAATCAAAACGTCACGATATAATAATTACGTGGAAAATCAGGAAATTGTCACTTCAAAAACGCATAAATAATGCACAAGCTATGCAGGTGTAGGACGTGGGTGTGGTCGTTTCAGACCGACGCTATGCTACCTTTACTTGCTGGCGAGGATGGACTCGATGCTGTTGAACCTATATAAATGACGTAATTATATAAGAAAATGATGAAAGTTAAACGTACATGTCACATCTTGCCACAAACGGTCACTGTGCCCACTGTGTATCGTATTTTGTAGGAGCCGTAAAATGAACTGCCGGAAGCAGATAATATTCAGTATTTTCGGAAACCTGCAAGTATCCATTACCTGTTGATAATTAAATCTTGTAACATATTTCAACTGCCAGCACGTTTTGTTGTAAAACTCAGCCTATAGGAAATGGTATGGTGTAACATAGTCAGCGACACGTAAAGATACGCAACAGCGAAATATATGTACATTTTATTACCACTTGTTACACAAATGTCACTGTGGCCAATTAATCAAATTTGAATGAATTGTACTTTTTGGAAGTATGAAATAAAACTTCGGAAAACAAGCACTACATATTCAGTATTTTACAGAAACCAATTCTCCAATAACCGTTCACGATTGAATCTTGTAAAAACAAATGTGTATTTTTGTTGTACAAATAGAAACTGTAGGAAAATCTACCATAGTCAGTGACAGGGCTGCGCAATATAACCGGTTTACCGGTATTTACCGGTTCAGACATGAAAACGATACGTATTGCGATACGCTGATCGAAAACCGGAGTTTGACTTGCATTCGGAAAACTTCGTAACATTCGGAAAACTTCGTAACACTCGGAAATCTTCGGATATGTCCTTGTTTCATTTGTGCCAAATATTATTCACATTTTTATTTTATCATGATTAAAAGTTGTTATTAAAGCTTAATCAAGCCTAGTGATTTTGTTGTGTTTTTGCCCTATAAATCAAGAAGTAACTCGATTATAAGTAGTTTTTTTGTTTAAAAATACTTCATGCAATATATTGCAATACATATCGCAATACATGCTTTCGCATCGCAATATATCGCAATATGAAAATTCTCTGCAATACCCACCTCTAGTCAGTGACAGCGACAATGATACTCAACAGAGTAAAATACGTCCATTGTATCAACTCTTGTCGCACAAATGTCACTGTGGCCAATTGAGGGTGGTCTTAGATAGGACCAGGCGCGTAGGAAGCTAATTGTTTCGTGTAAACCCGATAGGTCGCAAAGCTTTATATTCAGACAGTATTGAGGGTTTGCGCAACCTTTTCAGCAACAATCATGTGTAAGCCCGGGCTTTTCTTCATGGTAGCTACGCCGCTGAGGACTGCCGAAAACGTAATATATATTCAGTATTTTCGGAAGCCAATTGATTATCCAATAGCCAGTCACAATTGAACACTGCCATTTTTTTGTCGTACAAATAGAACTAGTCTGTCGTACAGACCCTGAAGCAAATATATCCAAGAAAGCCCACGCAAGTCTAGAAAATGTGGCAAGTCTAGATTTCCCCAGGGCTCCTTTTCATTATATATATTATTGTTTTACTATAAACTTTTTTCAGTAAAATATGTTCATTTCAGAGACTAGTTGTTAGTCTAAAATAGAACCTGTAGCAACTGGTAAAAGATAGTCTACGGCAGTGACAATGAAACTCAATAGCGTAAAATACGTCCATTGTATTACCTACATATGTCACTGTGACCTCGTGTCACGTGGCGTAACAGGGAAGTCACGAACACACCTTTGTAGCAGAGACCATACATCGGCATATGGTCATTGTTTGTAGTAATAATACTTCCTGGTTGAGCGTTAAACCAGACAGACCTGTTTCTATTGACTAATTCGTCGCCCCGGACGGATTGTTCATAAAGAATTTCTTATATCTAGGCCACGTAGTCGTATATGCATGGGCATGCCATAACGTGGAATTATATTCAAAGGTTATAACGCGGGACAAATAACCACTGCTAAGTGCACCCGAACAGGTTAGTAAGTATAAAGAGTGAGTCCGTGAACCAGCGAGTAGGCTTTAAATAACGCTGCTTTAAACATCCTTGCAGTTATGTCAGCATAATGAGGAAGGGAGGCCCGACTTGTTGCGACTTGCGAGTCTTGGATGTGAACTACTTTGGTGAAATGTAGAGGCACCATGCTTGCAAACCTAGAAACGGCGCGAACCGTGTCGGACCCACTGCAGTGTCGTTTAGCGTGCCAAGGGACACAACTCTGTTGTTACTTTAACACGAAGACTGAGCATACACAGTGTTAGTGATGTCGGCTACAGAGGTGATAAAGAAAGGGAATTGTCAAAAAGACAGATGAATTAGTTGTAAGCAAGACTTTAACCGGAGCAACAAAAGAGAAGATAAGCTTTGTGCATAAAAATCTCAAAAGAACAAACATAAAACTAACTGAATGAAGGTGCTGACATTTCACAGATAAAATATATCAGTAGTTCTTGATTATATACGAATATAAAACACTAACACTAACACTAAAAATAAATAAATAAATAAATAAATAAATAAATAAATAAATAAATAAAAAGACATAATCATGTAATATTCATTAATATAACAGAATCTCCATATGATTTATGACAGCAACTTTAGCAAGGTTTGGTTCTACGGTATGGAATTCATAATCATACTACACCACGTTTGCTTAGGATATTTGTCTGTATCCACGACATAAAAATGACTTTTTCATATACTACTCACACTTTGCTAAGGATCACAAAAATTCACAACTTTACTTAAACGTAGATTTATAATTTGAAATTGAATCCATTTAAAACTGGATAAATAATAATATGGTAACCCCTCATTAGGCAAATAGTCACTTTAATCTAACCTTATGCACTTGATACAGGAGTAACCATGAAAATGGTTTTCATGGCACCAGTCAACCATTTTGCAAATCATGGAACGAGTCATTGACAAATAAACAACACATGTCAATAGCAGATATAGGATCCACAAGATGCAATGACATACTGAAACCTAGGATCCAGCTCTAAATAAGCTTAGGTATTTAAACCAAATTTGTCCCCACTTAATAGTTCTCTGTTGAATCCATGATTTGATCCTTAGGAAAGTGTGAATAGTATATTTCAATACAGACTTTTACATCTCATATCTAATTATCCCTATCAAAACTTTAGTAGTGTATACACCAATATCTATAACTAATTTTTACGTACACAGCATTTATTATTTACAGCTTTTGACATCAACCACAAAACTATGAAATGTATATCGACATACATCCTGTTTAATCTTTTTCGATAGAGACGTTCGAGTTCATTTCAAGGGTCCAACTTGAGGCTGTCTGTAGTGAGTGAGTGAGTTTGGTTTAACGCCGCCTTTAGCAATATTCCAGTAATATCACGGCGGCGGACACCAGAAATGGGCTTCACATATTGTGCCCATCTGGGGAATCGAACCCACAGGCCCTCGTGTCTTTGCGAGGATTAAAGATGTTAAAAAAAAAAAAAACATTTGAGATTACCCCCGCCTTGAAATGCTTCACAGTACAATACATTATGACATGTATTGTACTGTGTAGCATTTCAAGTTGGGGGTCATCTAATAAAACCCCTCTTTTTAATCTTTAATTTTCGCAAAGACACGAGGGCCTGTG
The DNA here is from genome assembly GCF_003918875.1 of Haliotis rubra. Lineage (NCBI taxonomy): Eukaryota > Metazoa > Mollusca > Gastropoda > Lepetellida > Haliotidae > Haliotis > Haliotis rubra. The sequence continues at coordinate 171,129 of NW_025767588.1, forward strand.
ATCGAACCCGGGTCTTCGGCGTGACGAGCGAACGCTTTAACCACTAGGCTACCCCACCGCCCCTGAGGCTGTCTGTTGCCGTGGTGTAGATCGGTAAATGGCTATTTGCGGTTTTGCTTGTTTGTTGTTTAACGCCGCACTCAGCAATATTCCAGCTATATGGCGGCAGTCTGTAAATAATCGAGTCTGGCAGGCAGTCCAGTGATCAACAGTATGAGCATCGATCTACGCATTTGGGATATGATGACTTGTGTCAATCAAGTCAGCGAGCCTGACCACCCCAACCCTTTAGTCGCCTCTTACAACAAGCATGGGTTGCTGAAAACCAATTCTAACTTGAATTCAAAGTTTATGGCGTCAGAGTTCTTTTTTTTAAATGGAATTTTGTAGAATTTTCAAAATAAGCTGCAGATTCTGGCAACACGTGAAGTGGATTTTTAAAGAATTTTCATCAATAATTACAAAGAACTTCTAGTAGCTACAGACAGCTTCAGTTGGACAAACAATGATAATGAGAGATTCATTCAATAACCCTCTATGACATATCTTATTTATTCTTAACGCTAAGGACATCGTTATTACCTGAATGGTCAGTGGTTCCGGAGTGGTCCGTGGTTCCGGAGTGGTCCGTGGTTCCGGAATGGTCAGTGGTTCCGGAGTGGTCAGTGGTTCCGGAGTGGTCAGTGGTTCCGGAGTGGTCTGTTGTGCCGGAGTGGTCAGTGGTACCCGAGTGGTCACTTGTGCTGCCTGTTGGATTCACGGAAGTTGAAGCCGCTGAAATATGACATAGATAATCAGCACCACGTTACCTTTGTTTAAAGTATTCTATGACGCCAGGCTACTGTTTCAACAGGAGACTACCTGTAATCAGTTGATAGTTAACTGACAAGACGCTAAGCTTATCCATTCAATCTAAGCACGTGCATTACGAATAAACATGTGCTTGTCACAACGATTAAATCGCACCAGTTACAAATTGGTTGAAATACAACACGTATATTGAAGCCTAAACTTAAAAATTCTCATGTATTACGGGGGCCGTTGGGTAGCCTAGTGCAGCGTTCGAAACTAACGTGAGTCCTTAGGCCCGAAGCCGACTGAAAACCACTCGGTTCCACAGCTGTTATTTTCTGAAGGTCCTTATGGCCGGCAGCATTTTCAACCCAGTTACTAAGGGTATTAATTTTCAGAAAATACCATTCAGTAATTTCTAGTTTTCATAATGTGTTGTATATGAAGACAATTCAGTCACTAGAGTGAAATTAAACTCTTTAACTCATTTTGTTAGTTGTCACATTTTTGTTTGCTGGGGATTACTTATATTGTATCTAAAATATAGGGCCTATACACATTCTGATCAGGACCTAAAATTGAACTTTTAATGGTTCTGGGTCCCTAGAGCCTGCAGCTTTTCAGGGTTAATTGCAAACACTGGCCTGGTGGTTAAAGCATACCCTCATCTCTGTTGTTCCCCAATGTGACATTGCTGGAATATCTCTAAGCCCATACTAATTCACTCACGTGTTGCGAATATACTGAGGGGAAATTCAGTACAGCATATATGTTGTACTTAATTTGATATATTTAATGACCTATTCGTATCTGTGATATTGTACATTCTGTATACATGATGATACTTGTGAGTTCAACCACAGACAAACTGTAGCGCAAATAGGGCTGCGTAACAGAGAGAAAAATCGCCAGTCATTCTACATGCGAGCGAAGGAAGACTGGTCATTTTCTCTTTGTTGTGCAACCCTATTTGCGCTACAGTTTGCCTGTGGTTCAACTGGCTCGTACTTTATTTGTCACGGATGTTCTTTTAAGTCTTAGCCACCCAAATAATGCAGCAAAACCATACATGGAGAATACATGGACTGATGGTATTATTTCTCTCATAATGAGACCAGAGAGTTTCTTCATTTACAGAAGTCTAGACTAGCTACATATTTTAAAGTCTCTCTCCCTGTCTCTCTCAAAAACAAAACAAAACAAAAGGAAAAAACCCAACCAAACAACAAAAATAAAAACAAAACAAACAACAACAACAAACAAAGAAAAAAATTAAAAATTGATGCACGGAGCATTTGGATATGTCCTTTACTTCCTTCTCACAGCGTCCTACGTGAACATCAAAGAACAATACGCGTTGAGGCAGTTGTAGAAGTGTTGTAAATGTATTGTGTGATCTATCTACATGAAGCAGTCAATATTTAGTGACCCACGTGTACCCGGTAATATATACCGACTGCTCGGGAGCTGACGGACGGCTCACAGTAGCTGTCCGCTACGTACGCGACCTGATCGTCTATCAGTCTGATAATGATAATAACAATACTGCGTCGCAACTGTGTGTTCAAATCATCGCGACCAGGAGACTAAGTCGCTACAACTACCGTATTTCATCCAATATGCGCATATCACATTATCAACAAGTTTCCAAAACCGAAGGTGAGTGAGTGAGTTTAGTTTTACGCCGCACTCAGCAATATTCCAGCTATATGGCGGCGGTCTATAAATATTCGAGTCTGCACCAGACAATCCAGTGATCAACAGCATGAGCATCGATCTGCGCAATTGGGAACCGATGACATGTGTCAACCAAGTCAGCGAGCCTGACCACACGATCCCGTTAGTAGACTTTTACGACAAGCATAGTCGCCTTTTATGACAAGAATGGGTTGCTGAAGACCTATTCTACCCCGGATCTTCACGGGTCCTAAACCCGAAGGTAATTGGAGACCAGGTTTGGCAGGATTAAACCAGTCCCCCTAGGGTGACCTGATCAAGACCCATATCAGGTCCCATATACTTTGAAATTCCTGTACGATCAAATCACGCCCAAAATCAATTCCATTTAGTATGAAATCGGACCCCACCCCCTCCGAAAAAACCCGCAAAATATAGAATGTTTCATCTGGAAAAGATGGAGCTGAAAAGGTATACAAAAAGATACAGTACTTATCAGGAGAGTTACTATTGGATTGTGTGCGAGTCGTATGGATGTCAGTGGTTTTTCATGTTGAAGAATCGTACTTCCTCATTTAAAATACATTGCGCTATCTCCAAGCGAAAATACAAACCACGAGTCATTTTAACAAGTCGGGTTTTAAATCATGTTTGTGTTTTCTGCGAATCCATAGATATATTCAATTGAAGTAGATTAGCAATCTTTTTTAGAAATGTATGACATATAACTCACCTCAAACAGTTTCACAGATACGTGTAGTTATATAGCTAATTATAGTTTGTTTGTCGTTCAAGGCTATACTCAGCAATATTCCAGACAATCCAGTGATCAACATCATGAGCATATGATCATAGTTTAGGATCGTTTTTGGACCGGGGTCAGGGTGCTGTTGCGCAACATAAGAGGTCTATGTTAAGGTATAGTCGATCACCTTAGCACTGAGATTGTTTCGGACAACGGTTCACGGGAGAACATTGTGTTTATGCTGCCTCCGACCGGGTATTTTTGGAGACAATACGGTAGATGTGTGACATTTAGCAATTCTCTAATTTAGGAGTCCCAAACATATATTGATATTCACGTTCATGTGTAAGATTAGACGCGTGGCGGTTATCAGTTCAATTGTTTGTCCACCCCAACATACCTGTACGACAATGACTGATAGCGTTATCAAAGCGAATTGCACGGAGATTGTTGAAAACAATAGATTGTTGAACTATGAATTATATTGCACGATTTCCTTCCCTGCGAAGTTCTAGGAAATTTGGAGGTTTGCATATATGGATATACCGGAACTGGGGCAGGAAGCACTGTGTATTCAAATTATCCCCGAACACAATATATCTTAAAGTACTGTCGGAAATAGAAAAAAACTGTTTTTAGGCTGTTACTCTGTATCCCTAAAATTTACACAATTGCAAATAGCATATGTCGAAATAACCCACTTCGGCCTAACTGGGCGTTCAGTGGGATGTGTAGTACGATATCCAGAAAAACATGTTTACTCGTAAAATCGGGCAAAACTTAGAAAGAATACGAATAGCTGCTGAAAACAATAGATCAGACTATAGATGGCAATTAGATCGCTCAGCCAGGTATGACGACGGACCGTCGACTCACCTGGCATGAAATGCACGTGCTGCCTACAGGCACAAGGGGTCATCTCAAAGATATTTTGGGCTTTTTCATGTGTGATGACTATGTCTCATCTATTGATTAACATCTTACGTGTCTTTCTTTCATATAGTTTCATATAGTTTATGTTGAGATATGTAAAAGAGTATGATACCCGAAAACCATAGAAACGCATCGTAGTATATAGGTGGCATGACCACCCGAAGATCGACAGGACTGGATATTATTTGTAAATTGTTATGCCGTGTACCTCCCCAGTATAATTGCCCTAAAGGATTATCTTATCTTAGCTGATATCTCTATCCCCAAGCCCGACCCCAGGTTTTGCTTTGAGACGGCCCCTCCTATCTGTTTCTTTTCATAGTGACAGTGAGACTGCATGGCAGCTACATCCTTAATAGTTTCGGCATAAAAGTTATTATTTTTTACGTCAGCTATCGTTTATAATGAATCTACGTCTAATTTCAGATTGTAATACATTGTAATACAATATCGTCGCACACTAATTTGCATAAAGCCATGGTTTGTTCCAAATAAGTCTTTTTGGACTTCGAAAAAAACTGCATTGCTCATTTCTGCACTAATTTCCCCTCAGTAAAGTCCTTTTTCTCCGTTTCCTAGCTCTCTACCACCAAAACTGTAGTTAGGCCGAACTTAGTTTAACAAATATTTCACACTTTCACATATCAACTACATAAATTGTAGAGATAAATGAGAAAATACAGTTTTTTTCTATTTCCGACAGTACTTTTTTATAGCAGGAACAATACAACCTGTCTGTACTGGTCGAGTATAACACATCAGTACTGGTCGAGTACAACACATCAGTACTGGTCGAGTACAACAGATCGGTACTGGTCGAGTACAACACATCTGTACTGATCGAGTACAACACATCAGTACTGTTCGAGTACAACATATCAGTAGTGGTCGAGGACAACATCCTCGTACTGGTCGAGAACAACATATCAGTACTGGTCGAGTACAACACATCAGTACAACATACTCGTACTGGTCGAGTACAACAGACCAGTACTGATCGAGTACAACACATCAGTACTGGTCGTGTACAACATATCAGTACTGGTCGAGTACAACATATCAGTACTGGCCGAGTACAACACATCAGTACTGGTCGTGTACAACATATCAGTACTGGTCGAGTACAACATACTCGTACTGGTCGAGTACAACACATCAGTACTGATCGAGTACAACATATCAGTACTGGTCGAGTACAACAGATCAGTACTGGTCAAGTACAACATACTCGGTCTGGTCGAGAACAAGATATCAGTACTGGTCGAGTGCAACACATCAGTACTGATCGAGTACAACACATCAGTACTGGTCGAGTACAACATGTCAGTACTGGTCGAGTACAACATACCAGTACTGGTTGAGTACAACACATCAGTACCAGTCGAGTTCAACACATCAGTACCAGTCGAGTGCAACAAATCAGTACTGGTCGAGTGCAACACATCAGTACTGATCGAGTACAACACATCAGTACTGGTCGAGTACAACATGTCAGTACTGGTCGAGTACAACATACCAGTACTGGTTGAGTACAACACATTAGTACCAGTCGAGTTCAACACATCAGTACCAGTCGAGTTCAACAAATCAGTACTGGTCGAGTGCAACATATCAGTACTGGTCGAGTACAACATACTCGTACTGGTCGAGTACAACATACTCGTACTGGTCGAGAACAAGATATCAGTACTGGTCGAGTACAACACATCAGTACTGGTCGAGTGCAACACATCAGTACTGGTCGAGTACAACATATCAGTACTGGTAGAGTACAACACATCAGTACTGGTCGTGTACAACATATCAGTTCTGGTTGAGTACAACATACTCGAACTGGTCGAGTACAACACATCAGTACTGATCGAGTACAACATACACGTACTGGTCGAGTACAACACATCAGTACAACATACTCGTACTGGTCGAGTACAACATACTCGTACTGGTCGAGAACAAGATATCATTACTGGTCGAGTTCAACACATCAGTACCAGTCGAGTTCAACACATCAGTACTAGTCGAGTGCAACATATCAGTACTGGTCGAGTACAACACATCAGTACCAGTCGAGTTCAACAAATCAGTACTGGTCGAGTGCAACATATCAGTACTGGTCGAGTACAACAGATCAGTACTGGTCGAGTACAACATACTCGTTCTGGTCGAGAACAAGATATCAGTACTGGTCGAGTGCAACACATCAGTACTGATCGAGTACAACACATCAGTACTGGTTGAGTACAACATGTCAGTACTGGTCGAGTACAACATACCAGTACTAGTTGAGTACAACACAACAGTACTAGTCGAGTTCAACAAATCAGTACTGGTCGAGTGCAACACATCAGTACCGGTCGAGTTCAACATATCAGTACTGGTCGAGTACAACATATCAGTACTGATCGAGTACAACAGATCAGTACTGGTCGAGTGCAACACATCAGTACTGGTCGAGTACTGTACCAGTCGAGAGTACTGGTCGAGTGCAACATATCACTGGTCGAGTACCAGTCGACTGGTTACAACATACTCGTTCTGGTCGAAACAAGATATCAGTACTGGTCGAGTGCAACACATCAGTACCGGTCGAGCAACATATCAGTACTGGTCGAGTACAACATACAACGAGCACAACACATCAGTACTGGTCGAGTACAACACATCAGTACTGGTCGAGTACAACACATCAGTACTGGTCGAGTACAACACATCAGTACTGGTCGAGCACAACACATCAGTACTGGTCGAGTGCAACACATCAGTACTGGTCGAGTACAACACATCAGTACTGGTTGAGTACAACATGTCAGTACTGGTCGAGTACAACATACCAGTACTAGTTGAGTACAACACATCAGTACTAGTCGAGTTCAACAAATCAGTACTGGTCGAGTGCAACACATCAGTACCGGTCGAGTTCAACATATCAGTACTGGTCGAGTACAACATACACGTACTGGTCGAGCACAACACATCAGTACTGGTCGAGTACAACACATCAGTACTGGTCGAGTACAACACATCAGTACTGGTCGAGTACAACACATCAGTACTGGTCGAGTACAACACATCAGTACTGGTCGAGTACAACACATCAGTACTGGTCGAGTACAACACATCAGTACTGGTCGAGTACAACACATCAGTACTGGTCGAGTACAACACATTAGTACCAGTCGAGTTCAACAAATCAGTACTGGTTGAGTACAACACATCAGTACCGGTCGAGTTCAACATATCAGTACTGGTCGAGTACAACATACACGTACTGGTCGAGCACAACACATCAGTACTGGTCGAGTACAACACATCAGTTCTGATCGAATACAACACATCAGTACTGTGTCAAGTTTGGTGAACCTATCGTGTAAAACGTGAAGAGATAATATGCTCCGGACAAAGTTTCGGGACGGAAGGACGGACGGAAGGACACAATGAACGCTATTCATAATTACTTTATTACCACACTTATGTGTGTGTATATACTAGTTTAGAAAGGCTGTTTCTCGGTTTCGTTGAAGCTCTCATAATGTTTAACTGTCAATGAATATTTGTAGTTATTGTAAGACATCAAAATCTTGTATTTTATTTTATAAGAACAAAGACTTACTAGAAGATGATAATCATTGTGTGAGGTTGATGTCCAGCATATAATGATGTCAGAGCTACATACCCAATACCTATTTCTACCACAAGATGCGTTGTATTGCCTATCAGCGCTATATCGAGGAGCTGGGACCGTTTGAACAGTTAAACCGAGGAAAAATCGCACACCCGGAAAAAAGATAGTATTACCAAAATCAATGGGATCTGTATTTGGATCAGGTCCAACGCATGTTCTTATTTCTGTATATGAGTACATTATATCGCTTATACAACTTATTTACATTGGGATTTCTTCCTGGCTAGAGAGTAAATAGGGTTTTATAAAAAAAAGTTTAGCATGAAATGCATGTGGACCCGTTTTTTTGTAAATATCTCTTCATCCAATGATCCAATCGATCTCAAACTGTACAAGTGGATGTTTTGTCAGACAACCTAATCACATTGTAAATCACCGATTTTATGCATTTGTATTAAAGAATCTGTCTATGTAACTGTCAACAAAATAAACAGCAGAACGCAGACGGCTTGCAGAGGGAGGGAGCCAATGACCTGGAACAGCGGCAGTGTTGGGTCATAAAGGTGAGGTGAGGTGAAATTGGGTTTAACGTCGTGCTTGAGAATATTTCGCTCATATGACGACGTGCATGCGTGTGTATGTGTATGTGCGGCTGCTTGTACTAGCCCAGACTGAAGCTGGTTTTATAGTGCTAGCCCACTGAGATACCATGCCGCAGTGAGGCATGAATACCCCACTCAGACACATTATACTGACTCCGAGCCGACCAGTCCTTGTTGTACCCATTAATGCCGAGCGCCAGGCAGGGACCAACAAGTACCATATTTTAACGTCTTTTGGTATGACGCGGCCGGGGATCGAACCCGCGACCTTCCGCTCTCCGGGCGGACGCTCTAACCACTACACCACGGAGGCGGTCGGTTCATAAAGGTAAATGCACGTGCAGTTCATGATAGTTACCTGTGCACTGCACAGTGATAGACCGTTTGGATCATTCACATTGACTACTTCTAGTTGCCATCATGAAAGCTTATTCAGATGATGCTAAACGTTTAATTAGAAATGTGTTGAATTGTTTTTAAAAAGAGAGCAAACGTAGCAAACCGATTTATAAGGTGTCGGTTTTCATGAAATTCATGAAACAACTTTTGCTCTTGGCATGAAAAAGAACATCGTGCTAAAATTGTGAAAGATAAACCAACAACCAAGAAACAAAACCTTGTACAAAAAGGTAGGCATCCAAAGTTAGATTCTTTTGACAACAGGGTCATCAGAGATGTCAGTCGCCGGCTATGTGCTAGAAATGAACACCTGTCCACAAGAAAGTTAAAACACATCCTTGCAGAGGATCACGACATTAATGTTTCTAGGTTTATGCTAAGCAAACTACTGCTCAAATTTGGATACAAGCACAAGAAGGTAGCAAACCAGAAACTTGTAATGTGTGAGAGATCTGATATTGTGAAAATAAGGTGTAACTATCTGAGAGAAATTAAGCAGGCAAGAGAGGATGGGTTCGAACCTATATATCTGGATGAGACCTGGGTCAATGCAAACCATACTGCTGCCAGACAGTGGCTACCCACTGATCCCAGTGATGGTAGGAAAATACCAACAGGCAAAGGTGAACGTTTAATCGTTCTTCATGCTGGTTCCCAACGTAGATTCATACCTGGGTGTGATCTGGTATTTCGGTCAAAGAGCACAGATGGTAGGGACTATCATACAGAAATGAACTCAACGGTTTTCACACAGTATGTTGAGGAACAATTGTTGCCAGCTCTACCTTACAAAAGTCTTGTTGTCATGGACAATGCTCCCTATCGCAGTGTTCGAGATCCAAACAATAGGTGCCCAACTTCCAATACAAAGAAGTCAGATATGCAGCAATGACTAACAAATAACAATATACAATTTTCAATGAAGGCCACTAATCCACAGTTGTACTCTTTGATTAAACCTAACAAACCTCCGGCCACATATAACATTGACAACATGCTACGCCAACACGGCCATAAGGTCTTGAGATTACCACCGTACCACTGTGATCTCAACCCAATCGAACTTATCTGGGGAGACCTTAACAGTACAGTGGCCCGGCAAAAACAATCATTCAAATTGAATGATGTCAATCACATTGTCAACACTGCTGTATGTGACATTGACATTGCACGCTGGCATGCATGTGTTGAACATGTCAAGAAGGTGGAGAAAGAGTACTGGCTCAAAGATGGCTTGAAGGAGCAAACAGTTAATCCAGTTGTCATTCGTCTGAACACTGATGACTCCTCTGTGGAAGAATGGAGTGAACTTGATGAAGTTTAATTCTGTTATTATATTTACAGATAATAATAGTATCCAGCCAGATATGCTCAAAGAAATATAACTTCTTTTAACAATGACAGCACTGACTAATTCCAACGACTTATAGTGTAACATGAAACACTCATTTCACATAAAATTATCATGAAAATATAAATATTAACTATCTATATGCTTAAAGCTATTAGAAATGCATTGCTTAATTTGGAATGTGAACGACATCAAAACATAACACTTTTGTCTTCATTGTATCTTTTCTTCAATGAGTGTGCATGATTGTGTGTGCTTGTGTCCGAGGGAACGCGGCTTTAACAGTTGTTGAGTTCTAACCATAGGTGGTCCGATTAATGATTTAGTGTAAATATACTTTCTGTGTTCTTTAAATGCATTTCCACTTAGGTACTGCACAAACAAAATATGACATTAACATTACAAATTTAAAGATTTTAACCTACAGAATAATTCTCACTAATGGGTTTTGTGGTTAATGTTGAACGACTCAGAGAAACAAACTCCGTATGATGGTTAACAGTTGGCACCCATCTTACCCTATTCACGACCTGTGACACCTCTTCATACCTGTCACGTGCATAGCTGACCTACATTGACGAACGTTGACCTTTATGACCAAACACTGCCGCTGTTCCAGGTCATTGGCTCCCTCCCTCTGCAAGCCGTCTGCGTTCTGCTGTTTATTTTGTTGACAGTTACATAGACAGATTCTTTAATACCAATGCATAAAATCGGTGATTTACAATGTGATTAGGTTGTCTGACAAAACATCCACTTGCACAGTTTGAGATCGATTGGATCACTGGATGAAGAGATATTTACAAAAAAACGGGTCCACATGCATTTCATGCCAAACCATAGGTCGCTTTTAGATTGGATTGGTTTTGTTTGTTCAGCGCCGCACTTAGCAATAGTCCAGGTGCGTGGCAAGCGCCTTAATTAATATTCCAGCAAAATCATGGCTGAGGACACCAGAAATGGGCTTCACAGACAGAACCCATGTTGGGAATCGAACCCGGGTCTTCGGTGTGACGAGCGAGGCACTTGCCGCAATGGAGCTCTGGGAAGGAGAGAGAAGTTGAATGTGGCTTTGTTAACTTTTTGTGGACGGAAGCCAGTGTATATAGTATTTACTACTGACAGTCCCCTATGAAGATCAGGTATATAACTGCCTTTATCAACCCATAAATGCCTTATGTCGAGTTATAACATCTTGGTCAAAACTTACAGAAATGCACTCTGGTAGAATACCCAAAAAATCATATGACATGTCAGAATATTTAGATAACATTGGGCAAAATAATTATGCTTCTCATATTCATAATATACTTTGTATGGTTAGCACAAAGTGTAGGCAATAAGGTTGATTTTCTTAGATGTTTTAAAGATGTACGTGTAAATATCTTTTACCAATCTGGGCATTGTTCTCTCGACAACAGTTCACGCTACAATTTGTATAGAGAATGTAAGAGTTTACTAGAACCTGAAAAATATTTAAGTGTTATACATGAAAACAAATATCGTAATATTCTTATAAAATTCCGAGCAGGCCTATTACGATTAAAAATAAACGAAGGAAGATGGTTAAATATTGATGCATCTCTACGCACATGTCCTGTTTGTAAATTCGGTATAGAGGATGAATTCCATTTTCTTTCAGTATGCAAATATTATTCTGAAGAAAGATTATCTTATTTTCCACATATTTACAACCGCATTCCAAATATATTTATATTCAAAAGCCTGTTAACTTCTGCTCAAATGAAGCATTATTAAATCTATGCAAATTCATAAATACTGCATATGGGCCGGTGGCCTTCATGTATAATGAAGATCTTTGACTTTGACTTTGACTTTGAATGTCATCCCATCTCAATACCTTAGAAACGAGCTCGTGCATGTCTCGATCATCTACACACTGCCATGAATAAGGTGTTAAACAACAAACAAACACACCTAATATTAGACGTCTTTAGTACATATCAAGTGCACTTGTTTACTTGGCTTGTTACTTTAACGTGTATATGTGTACGCGTGCATGCGTTTGCTTGAACTAATCCAGATTAATGCCGGTTTTATATTGCTAACCTACTGAGATACCATTGGGCAGATAAACATGGATACTCCTCTGATGAAACTATATACAGCCTTGGAGCAGACAAATACTGTTTATCCCTTTATGCAGGGTGGAAATAATTTTTAAAATTGGTAGTGTACTCCGGTACAGTGGCACATGTAAAATCACTTGCCCTGATAATTTTTTCACTATACCGGCCATTTTCTCGTTGATTTTTTAAATAAACAACATAATTACCATCGGAAAGTCAACTGGACACCGGTACAGCATCATATACAAATTTGCTTGCCCGACAGAAAAAACACTGGACTCGGACGTCGGGCAATGGGTTATTTCAACCCCTGTTATGCCGAGAATCAGCACGGAACGTCTTTTAACCGTCTTCTGGTCGCGTTGGTCCGGGGATCGAACCACTGTTCGTGTTCGGACAAACGCTCTATCCACTGGACACTAGACCAAAAATGTTTGTGCACGCGTGTGTGTGTCCGTGTGCGTGTGCGTGTGTGTCTGTGTGCGTGTGCGTATGTAGTTCACATCTATTTAAGTACGGGAAATCAAAAACATCCGAAGACAAGGTTCAGATATGAAAACTAGAGCCACTGTAAGGGAGTATATGTCTGTCTTTCTTTGGAACTTCTAACGGTAGAAAGGTGTGTTAATTTAATCCTGTTAGTGACGAATGCATCAGACAGGTGTGAGTGGAGTGTAAGTATCCGTACGTCACATACCACCTGCTAGTGACACGGAGTAGTCGTTCAAGGAAACCGATCGATGTTCCAACCTCAAGCGCTGATCTCAGCTTCAGCTGGTAACACAGACTCATCCAAGAACGTTCTGGAAGGTTTAGGTTAGCGAGACCAAGCCACGTGGTGGAAGTTCACTACGTATTTTTCCATTTCTCCTGATTAGCATCACCTAGCTAGACTCGGTCTGGGAACCTACACTGGCGACATTATGATGATATTCTTATAAAATGGGTTTTATATTGTCAGTAACGTTCTTTAAGCATCTTTGATTCATTAACCTTTTCCGCGTGTTGATAATAATCGATGACTTCGCCAAAATATACCTCTATCGATTTCTTAAGTGAGTAGCATTCTTGGCGACACGATAACCAGCTATACAGCAAGAATATCGCCAACAATTGAAATCCCATTTTACTAATTCTAGATAAGACACCTCCATTTTATTCCAAACATATAAAAACGTCAAATACAAAATCTCTATCTGCAAAATATGGTTACATTTAGTTACAAGAGATGAGTGAGTTTAGTTTTACGCCGCTTATCATTGTTCCAGCTATATCACGACGGGGCTTCACACATTGTACCCATGGTGGGAATCAAACCCGGGTGTTTGGCGTGACGAGCGAACGCCTAAACCACTAGGCTACCCCACCGCCGGTTACAGGAGGAGGTTGGTAACCTGTTATCGCTAGATCGCTCTGTTCGACTTCTTCGCGGTTTTTACTTACACTACTACTGAGAACAAGTTAATGACCATCCGATGTAATATTACATATTACATTTAGTAACAGGACAATAATTGGGTGGTCTTCAACTTGTTTTGAATAGCATATCTGAGGAAAGTGCGAAAAGGCGCGTGTCTAAGACTACTTTTAAAATGTGTGTGTGTGTGTGTAGTATATATCTTATGAAGAACACCGTTTTCTCCGTTATATAATGAGCTGTTATCATGATATTGTTATCATATCATTTCACCCACATGGGAATCGAACATGGGTCTTCGGCGTGACGAGCGAACACATTAACCACTATGCCACCCCACCCCCCCCCACCGTCCTGTATTCAGAACATGAGTTAATTCTACACTTGCTGCTTCATTTAGGGCTTAAGGCTTTGCACTGCAGAAGAGGTGGGCGGAAGGTAAATGATGGGTTCAGGGTCAGTGAGACAGACCAACACAAGAACCTACTTACCTCCTATTTAGCAACGTTATCAGTAGATGTCGATGAACCTAAGCATTGTCTACATCTATCGCTGGGTTACAGATACAAAGATATTTGCTTGTGACAGGACCGTATTTCAAATAATATACAGCAGTCTCTACAACGCATATTACTATCACTGTACACAGGCCCTCGTGTATTTGCGAGGATTAAAGATTTTTTAAAAATATATACAAATTTGAGATGACCCCGACTCGAAATGCTTCACAGTAAAATACACGATGACGCTTGACATGATTTATTGTACTGTGAAGCATTTCGAGTCGGTGGTCATCTCAAACATATATTTATTTATTTCCTCCAACCAAGGTTAAAATTATCTATCCGGTTACACATATATTCGTTCACTGCGCATTGCAGTGTTCCAGTGGCGTTGGGGTAGCCTAGTGGTTAAAGCGTTCGCTCGTCACGCCGAAGACCCGGGTTCGATTCCCCACATGTGTACAATTTGTGAAGCCCATTTCTGGCGTCCCCGCTGTGATATTGCTGGAATATTATTAAAAGCGGCGTAAAACCATACTCACTCACTCATTCCAACCAACAATGTGTGTCATCCCCATACATCATAGTGAGTGAGTCTAGTTTTACGCCGCACTCAGCAATATTCCAGCTATATGGCGGCGATCTGAAAATAATCGAGTCTGGACCAGACAATCCTGTGATCAACAGCATGAGCATCGATCTACGCAATTGGGTTACGATGACACGTGTCAACCAAGCCAGCGAGCCTGACCACCCGATCCCGTTAGTGAGAGAGAGAGAGAGAGAGAGAGAGAGAGAGGAGAGAGAGAGAGAGAGAGAGAGAGAGAGAGAGAGAGAGAGAGAGAGAGAGAGAGAGAGAGAGAGAGAGAGAGAGAGAGGTTTATTCAAGTCGCCTCTTACGACAAGCATAGGTTACTGAAGATAAATTCTAACCCGTATCTTTACGGGTACCATACATCATAAGTATAAACTTTGTGTATTGTGTATTGGTATCAGTAATTCATGTATAGACTTCCCCTTAAATCACCCACTCACCCACCCCCTCCAAAAACAACAAATAAGTAAAATTAATATATTATAAAATAAAATAAATATATCAAAAGCAAATGTATGTAAAATAGAGGTATATCTGAACGTATGGAATATTATTATTTTTTATTATTGTTTTTCAAAAGAAATTCTAACAAAATGTACCCGAGTGAGTATATTACAAACTTAACATCGCAACGAGGACACTGGAACGACTTCATATACTGTACAGTGTACTCAAACTGTATGTACAGAATCGGATAAATTGGTCAATAAACTCAGAACTGTGCCTTCTTAATCATTCATTGAGACAATATTGCACCACACAACGGAAAACACGAAGAGAGGCGGCGTCATCCATCAGACAAGTGTTGATGAGGAATGTGTCGTCTGCCTCAGCGAGCAGAAATCTTTCAATCACTTGACACCGAATCAAATTAACTAATGCGAAACATGAATGAATAAACACATAACTGTATATTATTTGGGGTTTCAGAAACGTACTGGTCATGTCGAGCACTACAGACAGCAGGCAAATCACACGGAAATCCATCGCACTTACCTTTGACGAAAACGCCCCCAAAGCCGAGGCACAACAAAGCCAGTGGAATAAAACACTTCGGGTTCAACAAATACGCCATGTTCATCAGATGCGTGTGGAGTCGAGCGAATTAACTAGCCTAGTGTTCTGGTGAAAATCCTTATATCCGTTTATTGCCGTTTTCTGCGAAATATCTTGTGACTGTTGCTCAGGCGGTACAGCGCATGGCCAATGACACTCGCTTGTCATCCAGTTCCGGGCGACAGTGTCAGGTTTGGACAGGTAAGATATGTAAACATAGGCTCCTCGCTATAACGCAGCCATTCGCCTGTGGCCAACAAAAAATGTCTGTTGTGTGATTGTCATTGAGGGATGTGAAACAAGGGGCAATTCGATGCAACCAATCGCAAGCGTCCTCTTATAAAATGCTATCGCTGCATAATATATTGTTATCGTCATTGTGAGCGGTCATTGTGGGTTATATTTTTAAAAGATAATTGCACAATAAATGTAGAAATTGTGTCAGTGTGTGTGTGTGTGTGTCTGTCTGCCTGCCTTTGTGTGTATGCCTGCTCGCCCACGTGTGTGTAATTTTGTATTCAAAAAGGTTATTTTTGTTTTTTCTTCTTCTTCTTTATACTGCGTGCAATACAGTCAAGATCGATATAACAACAAAAATATCCTTGGGATTTATGTGACAGAAAAAAACATAAATTAAAAATAAATACATTATCACCATACCAGACAAAATCACACTTGATGGTGAATGCAAATCATTTCATATTTTTTTTAATCTTCCTACCGGCCAAATGTTTCAAAATAATAAATTTTAAAAGTCCTGACACCAACAAAGATAAATCCCTAACCTAAGCTATTAATGCCTTGCATATATTATATGGTTTTCACATACGCCAGTGGGCATAGGCACTTTGTCCCTATTGTCCATGACATTAAGAGCCGTAGCTTATTCGTTGCTTTGTTTCAGCTGTCGGCAAGAGGTTAACCTCATGAACTCATGCCATAAACATGTACGGTATGTCTACGACATGTCGTAAAAATAATTATGATGGTTGCGTTTTTGTTTTCTCTATTTGTATTGGTTGGTTGGTTTGTTGTTTAACGCCACACTCAGCAATATTCCAGCTATATGGCGGCGGTCTGTAAATAATCGAGACTGGACCAGACAATCCAGTGATCAACATCATGATCATCATTCTTTGGAAAATGCATATGTAGTCGTATATATTTTATGAAGAACACACACACACACACACACACACACACACACACACACACACACACACACATATATCGAGGGTTTGGAGCAGCAAGGTACCAAGTGCATATTTCATCATTCTGAGAAAATCGCATTTGAAGTTTTCAATGACCATATCTGTTGCTCTGTATATCTTAGCTTAACCAATACATACATGTTCAATAGAGGTGGTGTGAATGTATCAAATGCTCTGATGCCATTCCTAATGAAGCCTTAATTTCTTAATTACATCAATTATTGTAGATGGTACACTTTGAATGAAGAGAATTTGTTCAAACATTCCGGACAGCAAGGTACCAAGTGGCACTTTGTACCTTGCTGCCCCAACATTTCACCAATGTTCAACGTAAGTTTCAGAGCTGCAAAGGACCAAGTGGCACTTGGTACCTTGCTGCCCCAAACATTTATACAGTCATTTTTGAATTGCAATGTACCAAGTGGCACTTGGTTCTTTGCTGCACAAACCAGTTTACAGTAAATATAGGGTTGCAATGTGCCAAGTGGCATTTGGTTCTTTGCTGCACGAACATTGCACAGTAAAGATAGTGTTGCAATGTGCCAAGTGACGCTTGGTACCTTGTTGCCCGTAGCATTTATGCCATAAAGTTTGACTTAAGGAGTACCTAATGACACAGGATTCATTGTTACATAAGCATTTGACTCTATATCTATTTAATATGGAAATTTGACACTTAGCAAACTGCTGCCGGTGATGTTAATGAAATATGTTTGTCTAGAAAATCATATTGTTACGTATTGTCAACCTTAACTTGTCAATCGTATATCTGTTTGGTGAAAATGTGCGATTTGTTTTTTATCTATTACATATCTCAGATGCTATCATTGTATTAATTAATTGCGATGTAAAATATTGGGCACAATATGAAAAACAGACCTTCAAGTTTTATAAAGATAAAACTATTTACCATATTAACACAATAAAAAATAAAAATAAGACATGATACTTTTTATTCCAAACTAAACTATTTTGCAGCGATTGAAATGCCATGCTTTCCATTCAGTTTGACTTGATACATATTATTTGAATTTCTTATAATACAAAACATCAAAGTGAATATATTGTTACAGAAATCATAAAGTGACTATGTTACATAAATTGGTTACGGATTTAATACATTGTATTTGGCAATCACTGAAATGGCCTCATAATTAGTCTCTTGCTACATGATTGTCACTAATAGTCCTAATCGTCCCACTCCTCATCGCTGGCAGGCCCCGGAAGCCGATCAACAGATGTTGCTGATGTTGGTAGAGATTCATAGTAAGGGTGGAACTCTGTCGGGATAATTTCTTTTCCACACAGAGTTAACAAATCCTGCTTCTTTGCAACAGAAATTGACAGCTTGGAATTGTAAGCAGGTGTTGGAGCTCTTGTCATTAGCGCTGCTGTTTGAGATTTCCTCCTAGTCCCTGAGATAACCTTTGATCTCCAGGAAGTCATCCTCCTGAAAACCATAGTTGACAAAGATTGAGTTCACAGCTTCCCGTCGGACTTGAATCCATTTGATCTTCAGCCAGTTGATTCACTCTCCTCCAACCGAGATCTTCATATTTGATAGGAACATTTTACAAATTCCTTGAAATCAAGAACATCTCCGAATTTCAATGGAATGGTAATATATCTCTTACCTCCCCTGGCCAGAGATATCACCGTGCTCCATTGCACAGGTGCAAATACCTGGGTTCTTTTCTTAGCTGTTTCAATAGCTGAATGGATGGAATCGCATTCCATTTGAGAATGACCTGATGTCAGAAATTTGTGATTTAATTTGTGTAAATTTGAATTTTTTGAAAGGCTATAGAGCAAGGAGCCTGCAACAAATTGGTTTCGATTTTGGCCGCCACACGAGTCCGAGAAATATGTCACTTCCTTCACATTTTTGTTCGATTGACATACGGAAGAGGTGTTTTTTAATAAGCATGTGGCAATTTCTGTTGGCCCCTCTTTTCCATTTGTTTCATCCCACAGGTGACATGTTCCTTGTTGGTCCCCAAGAGAGTAGAAGGAAAGGTTATAGACAGACAATTTTCTTGCATAATACAGCTCCCCAACAAGACTGCATGGAGTATTTAGAACAGCTTGCAAATCAAACGTTGCCACATAGTGGGCTTTATTTAATTTGGCTTCGACTTTGTCTCGTTCTTTTTCATTTCTGGCTTCTACCTTGTCCTTCTGATGTTCCTCATACTTACTGAGAATTTCTTCGTTGTCAATGGTACCAGCCAATTTCTTTCCCTCATACAGACTGCATTTTGAACATTGATCCTTTTTCGGTTTAAAGAATGAAATATTATATTCTGTACAGAAGATTTCTCTATACTTGCTCTCCTTGACATAGTTTGAACCTGATTCTTGACATTTTTGCTTGTAAAGCATGTGCATTTTCTTTATATTTAAGTCCTGCGAGAGATATTTTTTCACAGTGTCCTTCCGCGCATAGTGTGATTCCATTTGTGGAAAGGAGGTTATATGCCGTCTTATGTTGTTTATTGTTTCAAGGTCAATTTTGTTCCCAGATGCAGTGACACCTCTTCTGTCTTCGCCTGTATACACACCATGTTCTTTTCATTTTCAATGCATGATCCACACAACCTTCCTCCCAATATTGAGTGTTGCAAGAAAAAAGTCCCGGCACACACGAATCTTCTTCTCCTCATAGACAAAATGATACTGTCGAGAAGTTGTTTTCTTCCCCTTTGACCTTACCGGTGACAAGGAATCCACCATCTGACACACAAAACTTCTTTGCCTTTCATAGGATGGTAGTTGGTAATAATTCTCAAAGATTGCCTGCCTTGTTTCCGAATCTATGTTTTTGGAGCACCCAAAACGACACCTATCACAACTGATATCTTGCACGTGCTTTTCTTCTACTAGTTTCCCTCTACAGGATACATAGGCTTGCCCTCTGCAGCGCTTTGCCTTCCTGATATTTTTCTTCCATAGTTCTGGAGCTTTGAGCTTCTTCCTACTTGAAGGCCTTTTCTTGGGGCTTCTGTAGTCAGCCCTTTTGTGAGGAGTTACAACCGGGGATGGCACTGATGTAGATGTTGTGACTTTACATGTTTCCACTTGAGTTTCCATGGTCTTCTCTGGGGATTGCAGGGGTTACTTTAAGAGGAACTATGCCCTCGTAATGTTCCTCACCGCGTACAGCAATATAGCCAAGACTGAGGCAGCTATCTTTACTCAGTGCTATGTCCGGTTCCACATATTGGACAGGTGTGGAGACACTGCTTGAAAAAATCCTCACCGGCCGCTGAAACATATTGGCAATAGCCAATGGCAGACAATCTCCGATTGGACATTTCCAACTCCCATTCCCTGATATTTTGTTCACCTCGTGTCTAAAGAGAGTGAATTGGTCTTCTTTATCTAACTGCCCTGTGGCAAGGAAACCCATATAATTTTCATAATTGTCAAGGAGATGTTCGCACGTTCTTTCTCGCAAAGACTGTGGATCAGACGTGTCTTGCAAACTTGCGATTACTGCAGCAAAAAAACAATTTCCGTCTGGTGGTACTGCTGACACTTGTAACTCATTGCTGTTGAGGAGAAGGTCAAGTCTCTTGTTGTGAAATCTTCTGGCAAGAATAAGCAGATTTTGCATTTCAGCACTTGTTTGTTGAGCTCTTTGCATATAATCGTTTTTGCAGGATGTGGAAGACGTACTTGCTTGAATGTCACAACTGGTTGATGCTGAGGTTCGACTGGGGCTTTTCTTCTGTCGCTTTCTGAACTTTACAGGGCTGCTTCTTATTCTTTTCCTAGAATCCCTTACCAGTATGCTTGACTCACTGGAATCAGAATCTGAAGATGATGCAGGGTGATATGTTTCATCAATCCCAGAGCTATCTATATCGCTTAATTCTGCCATGTTGTGCACAGGGAGTAACTGTGCTAATGGAACATCCTCTTCATCGTCTGTTTCTGATAATGCACATTGTCTGTTTGTGCTATTGAGGGGGCAGTCGTTGTCTGCAGATAAGTTGCTTTTCAAATTTGATTTTGGTACGTCATCTTCATTTCCGTCTGATAGAACTTCAGTTGATTGAAAAATCCTTTTTTGTCCATCTTGTACTTGATCTGCAAGGAAAAAGTATAAATATCAATGAATTCAAAAGCCACCATATAGAAATGGGTGTAAATTGATTTCTTTGAAAACCAAGACGGTAACATGTTTAAATGCAACGCGTGATTGTGAATGAGTTATTCATAAGCCCTTCATTTGCTCGTTATCAAGGTATCAAACATGGTTATGTACTATACCTGATTCATCAATGTACATGGCACACAGTAAGTCATCATCATCATCGTCTGGCCAAAGATCATTGTTTGCCGAATCCTGTAAGATTAGAATATTATCATACTTCAACTGCTGTTCAATATAAGGATACAAACTGTACATCTTCTTGTTCATGCATGTGAAATAGGAGAATGGAATGTACCCTTCACTACATTCATATTGTACCACCTGGATCCTATTATCCATGCAATTAAAGCAATACATTTCATATACCTGTCTGTTATAATGTATTCCCAAAGAGAAAATATACCATGGAAGAACATCCCAGTGTATAACATCTTTTTAAAGTCCAAAGAAACTTTAACGATACATTTGAGGAACCATTCAAATGGTAAATTGTTTTTCTGTAACGTAAGTTTTATGTGATATTCATAATTTATGTATGCGTCGTGGTTCTTCTCACTATGAAAATGATGTTACTAAGCAAACTGAGAAAGAAATTCACATTTATAGTCCAAATTATTCTTCTGATATCCACATGATTTTAATGTTTGTTTTCTTTTTAAAACATCAGTTCCCGGTGACATTGACACATTCTCTTCTCAATTATATAAATAACAAAATCATAAAAGAGAATAACACTTACTTTTACTTTGTCCATGTTTTCCTCAAATCGGTGTCCACGTGTGAATATGTCTACAACCATGCGGCAAATGAACCAAGTTAAGGTTCCCATCCCTAAGAAGGATGTATCAAGTAAACTAACTGTCAATTCTAGTTTCTTATCATGAAATAGTACTTCACAGATATCTATGTGTATAAAACTCAACAACAACATAGGCAGGACCCTTAGTGGAGCAAAGGCCCAAGTGCCACATGGCTAAAAATAGCCAGTCTTGACGCGTGAAAGCGTGAGTGCAGCAAGGAGCCAAGTGGCACATGGGCCCTTGCTGCCCTAAGCACATAGCACTTGGTACCTTGCTGCCCTAAACATTTCTAAGTTATGCACTTGGTACCTTTTAACATAATTAAATATCTCTGCAATTAATTAAAAAACAGCCTTGATTTTTTTACAGAATATCAATGACATCACAGTGGTCAATAATCTTTAAAAATGTGAAAATGTCCCAAAAGTGCACTTGGTACCTTGCTGCCCTAAACCCACGATATATATATATATATATATATAGTCGTATATATTTTTAAAGAACACGACTGTGCTGTTTCCGCTGTTTGATGTACTGTTATAATGATATTGTTATCATTAATAGCATGAGTTGTGTATTATGTTTGTTCCAAATGGAACTCATAAGGTTGTCCGTATTCTTATTTTTTCCCAGTCTCACGCCCGCCCTAATTTTCATTCCGCCGTAAAATGTTGAAAACTTTTCTCAGTTCAATTTTCCCTGCCCCAGTGGAAATGTATGCCCAGATGTGATACAAAAAGTACTCTTACCCTTCCACACTCCTAAAAAAACACAATTCAGATTGATCTTCCTTAATCGATGTTTATCAAGAAGTTTCCGAAGCAAAGTGACTAGATATATACCAATCATAACATAAGTCAAAGACAATTACCAAGTGATCTAAATTCTAAATTTTCTTAACATAACTTGCACAATTAGTCACAAACATTTGATATTCCTCTATTTATATATATCCTTTCGCCCGCCGCTCTCTTGCTGCTGGTGGTTAGAGATGAGAACACAAAAATTCCGGATGACATAAGACCTTGTACGTATGCATGTAGGGCCGTCTTCGTGGTGTAGTGGATAAAGCATTTGCCTGGAGAGCTGAAGGTCAGTGGTTCGCTTCTCACCCGTGTTATACCAAAAGACGTTGAATGGTACTTGTTGTTACCCAGCCTGGTGCTTGACTGGTCACGTGTCTGTGTGCTTGACGTAAAGGGATATGACTGGTCAGCTACGAGTAAGTATACTGTGTCTGTGTGCTTGACGTAAAGGGATATGACTGGTCAGCTACGAGTAGGTATACTGTGTCTGTGTGCTTGACGTAAAGGGAATATGACTGGTCAGCTACGAGTAAGTATACTGTGTCTGTGTGCTTGACGTAAAGGGGATATGACTGGTCAGCTACGAGTAAGTATACTGTGTCTGTGTGCTTGACGTAAAGGGAATATGACTGGTCAGCTACGAGTAAGTATACTGTGTCTGTGTGCTTGACGTAAAGGGAATATGACTGGTCGGCTACGAGTAAGTATACTGTGTCTGTGTGCTTGACGTAAAGGGAATATGACTGGTCGGCTACGAGTAAGCATACTGTGTCTGTGTGCTTGACGTAAAGGGAATATGACTGGTCAGCTACGAGTAAGTATACTGTGTCTGTGTGCTTGACGTAAAGGAATATGACTGGTCGGCTACGAGTAAGTATACTGTGTCTGTGTGCTTGACGTAAAGGAATATGACTGGTCAGCTACGAGTAAGTATACTGTGTCTTTCTGCTTGACGTAAAGGGAATATGACTGGTCAGCTACGAGTAAGTATACAGTGACTATGTGCTTGACGTAAAGGGAATATGACTGGTCAACTACGAGTAAGTATACTGTGTCTGTGTGCTTGACGTAAAGGGAATATGACTGGTCAGCTACGAGTAAGTATACTGTGTCTGTGTGCTTGACGTAAAGGGAATATGACTGGTCAGCTACGAGTAAGTATACTGTGTCTGTGTGCTTGACGTAAAGGGAATATGACTGGTCAGCTACGAGTAAGTATACTGTGTCTGTGTGCTTGACGTAAAGGGAATATGACTGGTCAGCTACGAGTAGGTATACTGTGTCTGTGTGCTTGACGTAAAGGGAATATGACTGGTCAGCTACGAGTAAGTATACTGTGTCTGTGTGCTTGACGTAAAGGGAATATGACTGGTCAGCTACGAGTAAGTATACTGTGTCTTTGTGCTTGACGTAAAGGGAATATGACTGGTCGGCTACGAGTAAGTATACTGTGTCTGTGTGCTTGACGTAAAGGGAATATGACTGGTCGGCTACGAGTAAGTATACTGTGTCTGTGTGCTTGACGTAAAGGGAATATGACTGGTCGGCTACGAGTAAGTATACTGTGTCTGTGTGCTTGAAGTAAAGGGAATATGACTGGTCAGCTACGAGTAAGTATACTGTGTCTGTTTGCTTGACTTAAAGGGAATATGACTGGTCAGCTACGAGTAAGTATACTGTGTCTTTGTGCTTGACGTAAAGGGAATATGACTGGTCAGCTACGAGTAAGTATACAGTGACTATGTGCTTGACGTAAAGGGAATATGACTGGTCAGCTACGAGTAAGTATACTGTGTCTGTGTGCTTGACGTAAAGGGAATATGACTGGTCAGCTACGAGTAAGTTTACTGTGTCTGTGTGCTTGACGTAAAGGGAATATGACTTGTCAGCTACGAGTAAGTATACTGTGTCTGTGTGCTTGACGTAAAGGGAATATGACTGGTCAGCTACGAGTAAGTATACTGTGTCTGTTTGCTTGACGTAAAGGGAATATGACTGGTCAGCTACGAGTAAGTATACTGTGTCTTTGTGCTTGACGTAAAGGGAATATGACTGGTCAACTACGAGTAAGTATACTGTGTCTGTGTGCTTGACGTAAAGGGAATATGACTGGTCAGCTGCGAGTAAGTATACTGTGTCTGTGTGCTTGACGTAAAGGGAATATGACTGGTCAGCTACGAGTAAGTATACTGTGTCTGTTTGCTTGACGTAAAGGGAATATGACTGGTCAGCTACGAGTAAGTATACTGTGTCTGTTTGTTTGACGTAAAGGAATATGACTGGTCAGCTACGAGTAAGTATACTGTGTCTTTGTGCTTGACGTAAAGGGAATATGACTGGTCAGCTACCAGTAAGTATACTGTGTGTGTGTGTGTGCTTGACGTAAAGGGAATATGACTGGTCAGCTACGAGTAAGTATACTGTGTCTGTTTGCTTGACGTAAAGGGAATATGACTGGTCAGCTACCAGTAAGTATACTGTGTCTGTGTGCTTGACGTAAAGGGAATATGACTGGTCAGCTACGAGTAAGTATACTGTGTCTGTTTGCTTGACGTAAAGGGAATATGACTGGTCAGCTACGAGTAAGTATACTGTGTCTGTGTGCTTGACGTAAAGGGAATATGACTGGTCAGCTACGAGTAAGTATACTGTGTCTGTGTGCTTGACTTAAAGGGAATATGATATTGTGACTGTGTAGGGGTTCAGTATACGGTGTCTGAGTGGGGTTCTGTGTACTGTGTCTGTGTGGGGTTCTGTATACTGTGTCTGTGTGGGGTTTAGTATACTGTGTCTGTGTAGGGTTCAGTATACTGTGTCTGTGTGGTGTTCAGTGTACTGTGTCTGTGTGGGGTTCTGTATACTGTGTCTGTGTGGGGTTTAGTATACTGTGTCTGTGTGGGGTTCAGTATACTGTGTCTGTGTGGTGTTCTGTGTACTGTGTCTGTGTGGGGTTCTGTATACTGTGTCTGTGTGGGGTTTAGTATACTGTGTCTGTGTGGTGTTCAGTGTACTGTGTCTGTGTGGGGTTCTGTATACTGTGTCTGTGTGGGGTTTAGTATACTGTGTCTGTGTGGTGTTCAGTGTACTGTGTCTGTGTGGGGTTCTGTATACTGTGTCTGTGTGGTGTTCAGTGTACTGTGTCTGTGTAGGGTTCAGTATACTGTGTCTGTGTGGGGTTCTGTATACTGTGACTGTGTGGGTTTCTGTGTACTGTGTTTGTGTGGGGTTGAGTATACTGTGTCTGAGTGGGGTTGAGTATACTGTGTCTTTGTGGGGTTGAGTATACTGTGACTGTGTGGGGTTCTGTGTACTGTGTCTGTGTAGGGTTCTGTATACTGTGACTGTGTGGGGTTCTGTATACTGTGTCTGAGTGGGGTTCTGTATACTGTGTTTGTGTTGGGTTCTGTATACTGTGACTGTGTAGGGTTCTGTATACTGTGACTGTGTGGGGTTCTGTATACTGTGTCTGAGTGGGGTTCTGTATACTGTGTCTGTGTGGGGTTCTGTGTGCTGTGTCTGTGTAGGGTTCTGTATACTGTGACTGTGGGGTTCTGTGTACTGTGTCTGTGTAGGGTTCAGTATACTGTGTCTGTGTGGGGTTCTGTATACTGTGACTGTGTGGGGTTCTGTGTACTGTGTTTGTTAGGGGTTGAG
This sequence comes from Haliotis rubra, assembly GCF_003918875.1. Classification (NCBI taxonomy): domain Eukaryota; kingdom Metazoa; phylum Mollusca; class Gastropoda; order Lepetellida; family Haliotidae; genus Haliotis; species Haliotis rubra. The sequence continues at coordinate 197,541 of NW_025767588.1, forward strand.
TATACTGGGTCTGTATGGAGTTGAGTATACTGGGTCTGTGTGGGGTTCTGTATACTGTGTCTGTGTGGCGTTCTGTGTACCGTGATTGTGTGGGGTTCAGTATACTGTGTCTGTGTGGGGTTCTGTGTACTGTGTCTGAGTGGGGTTCTTTATACTGGGTCTGTGTGGGGTTGAGTATACTGTGTCTGTGTGGGGTTCTGTATACTGTGACTGTGTGGGATTCTGTGTACCGTGATTGTGTGGGGTTCAGTATACTGTGTCTGTGTGGGGTTCTGTGTACTGTGTCTGAGTGGGGTTCTGTGTACTGTGTTTCTGTGGGGTTGAGTATACTGTGTCTGTGTGGGGTTGAGTATACTGTGTCTGTGTGGGGTTCTGTATACTGTGTCTGTGTGGGGTTCTGTATCCTGGGACTGTGTGGGGTTCTGTATACTGTGTCTGTGTGGGGTTCTGTATACTGTGACTGTGTGGGGTTCTGTATACTGGGAGTGTGTGGGGTTCTGTATACTGTGTCTGTGTGGGGTTCTGTGTACTGTGTCTGAGTGGGGTTCTGTGTACTGTGTTTCTGTGGGGTTGAGTATACTGTGTCTGTGTGGGGTTGAGTATACTGTGTCTGTGTGGGGTTCTGTATACTGTGTCTGTGTGGGGTTCTGTATCCTGGGACTGTGTGGGGTTCTGTATACTGTGTCTGTGTGGGGTTCTGTATACTGTGACTGTGTGGGGTTCTGTATACTGGGAGTGTGTGGGGTTCTGTATACTGTGTCTGTGTGGGGTTCTGTGTACTGGGATTGTGTGGGGTTCTGTATACTGTGTCTGTGTGGGGTTCTGTATACTGTGACTGTGTGGGGTTCTTTATACGTGGACTGTGTGGGGTTCTGTATACTGTGTTTGAGTAGGGTTCTGTGTACTGTGTCTGTGTGGGGTTCTGTATACTGTGTCTGTGTGGGGTTCTGTATACTGTGTCTGTGTAGGGTTCAGTATACTGTGTCTGTGTGGGGTTCTGTATACTGTGTCTGTGTGGGGTTCTGTATACTGTGTCTGTGTGGGGTTCTGTATACTTTGTCTGAGTGGGGTTCTGTATACTGGGACTGTGTGGGGTTGAGTATTCTGTGTCCGAGTGGGGTTCAGTATACTGTGTCTGTGTGGGGTACCTATGTTAAACCAGGTTATCTAGCACTAGCACTATAGGAACCGTTATTGGCCTGTACGAACCACACCACCCCTAAATCCACGAGTATCTATATATCTACGTCACCAAATGCAATAATCTTGAACCATACCAAGTATACGTTATACTCCTTGTATCCACTAGCATATGACAAGTCAGCGATGATGTGTGAGTAATCTACATTCTGTCCAGCTATCATCCAATTGCACAGTGAATTTCGCAACATGTCACGCAAGCCGTTCACGTAAGTGAATGTTCCGATAACATTTCACAACGATAACACCCACGCATGCTCAAGTTACAATGAAATTTAATCACTAAACCGAAACCCCGATAGTCCGGATCTTGTGAAATCGAACACCCACCTCCCAGAGCTGTTTTGTAACATAAGTCGGCACCTATATACGTTAATCCTGAATGTTGTCTATCAGACCAGATTTATGAGGATTAGCGATATATAGTCATCCATGGCTGTTGATATTTTCGTTGTCAAATACTAGCGTGATCTTGGTATTATATTCCATAAAGTATTGCTATCCGCTAAGTATGTCCACGTAGTATGCATTCTTGTCACCTTTATCTGGTCCGCGATTTATTTATTCATTCATTCGTTCGTTCTTTAATTTATTCATTCATTCATTCATTTATTTAGTCCCATGTTTGTCTGTGTGTGGGGGTTGGGGTGGGGGTGCGCAAGCATTTGTTTAACGCCGCACTCTGCAATATTCAAGTTAACGGACAGAGGTCTGTTAAAGAGTGTTGTGTGCAAGTTGGTGAGTGAGTAAGTATGCGTGTGCATGCATGTGTTTAGTGTGTGTGCGTGCCTGTGTGTGTGAGTGTGTTTAATTGTACCCGCCCGGCCTAATTGTCCATTGAAGTACAAGTTCAACATAAGTACCCATTTTAAAAAAATACCATATTGACTCCGTGTCGACCTGCCCGTCATTTCATCTCAAACCTTCCTCTCTCCGGGCAGATGTACAATCCAAGAGGCCACGAAAGCGGTGTCGTTTTCAGGATCGACATGTGCCGGTGACGTGGACGCTGCAACGTTGTATATCATGACCACCCGACCCTTGCGCCATCTCGTACATCATGCATTCTGACACATATAATCCCCACAATGTTATCAACGATCCTGACGCAATAGTCGCTGTTCAAAGGGGCGTGACACAGTTCACTCACACATTGTCTCTCTCAAACAGCTGTCAGTGAGCACGGTCTATAAACAATGGAGGGTTATCTGGAAGGCTGTATTCAATAGTGAGTGAGTGAGTGAGTTTAGTTTTACGCCGCACTCAGCAATATTCCAGCTATATGGCGGCGGTCTGTAAATAATCGAGTCTGGACCAGACAATCCAGTGATCAACAGCATGAGCATCGATCTGCGCAATTGGGAACCGATGACATGTGTCAACCAAGTCAGCGAAACTGACCACCCGATCCCGTTAGTCGCCTCTTACGACAAGATAGTCGCCTTTTTATGGCAAGCACATGGGTTGCTGAAGACCTATTCTACCCCGGATCTTCACGGGTCCTGTATTCAATAAACCTGTCCTAAATCAATATGTTTACACAATGAGGGAGTGAATTTAGCTTTACGCCGCTTTCAGCAATATTCCAGCAAGATCATGGCAGGGGACACCAGACATGGGCTTCACACATTGTACCCACGTGGAAATAGAACCCGAGTCTTAATTAGGCGGGACGAGCGAATGCTTTAACCACTAGGCTACCCCACCGCCACCGTTTGTGAAATGAAGCCGTGGTATCAGTGTTCATTTAACGCGTGTCTGTGGTGGTTCCAGAGCCCCGTGGGGAGGCCTGTGTAGAATACGTTCCCAGTTATAGGAGCGCCATTATGGTTCGGGGGGTCAGGCTCTGTAATCTGAGTGATAGCGTCATCGTCATCGGATCACGTGCTGTCTTTGATGAAACAGACGGACCACACACTTCTTGCGTGCGTGCGCGTGTGTGTATGTGTGCTTCTTAATAAGTGCCGATTGAGTTGTGATGGTCATCTGAGACACCACACCCGTTTAACATGGATACACAACTACCTAGACAGTGTACTGACCCACCAGTCCTGGTTTAACCCCTTAGTGCCAAACGACAGGCAGAGTAACAACAAGTACCATCTTCTGGCGCATTTGGTATGGTGGGACCGGGGTCGAACCTCCATCCTTCCGCTGCCCAACAAACCACGGAGGCTGTCTACTAGATGATAAAGTAGGTGTAATGAAAAACAAGAAGTTTGCTGGCATATTTTATTGATATCTCTTCTGATCAAAATATTCAACTCCTGGATTTCCTATTCATTATTTAAGTCTTCCTCGAGCTCTTTTTTGCAAAGATGGATCTGAAATGAAAGAGTTGACGCTCATACATATATACACATAAAACATGTATATATTACCATAGGTCCAATACTTCAAGCTATATGGCGGCGTTCTGTAAATAATCGAGTCTGGGCCAGACAGTAGAGTGATCAACAGCATAAACATCGATCTGCGCAATTGGGAACCGATGACATGTGTCAACCAAGTCAGTGAACCTGACCACCCGATCCCGTTAGTCGCCTCTTACGACAAGCATGGGTTACTGAAGATCATTATTCTTACCCGGATCTTCACGGGTACACTGTGTTGGAATAACAAAATTACCCGGTCCATATCGTATACCACGCTGTCCCATTTTAAATATGGAAAACCATTTGTTCAGAAACTACCGTGGCCTGGAAACAATTACAATGGTGTTGAAATTGATTTTGCTTTCTTCTGATACCAGCAAACAGCCCAAATGTTTTTTCAGTGAGCGAGTTTAGGGACACCAGAAATGGACTTCACACATTGTACCCAAGTGGGGAATCGAACCCGGGTCTTCGGCGTGACGAGCGAACGCTTTAACCATTAGGCTATCCCACCGCCCCAAATGGGTTTTCAGCATGAATAAGAAAACTATAGGTTTGTAATCCGTAAATGAATCTGATATGGAGAGTTTGCTCATCACTTCGCAAAGACTTTTATGTGTGAAAACTATAGGTATGCACGGACAAAAATGTTTTAATTGTCCAATTTATTCTTATACTCTGGACTGTACATCGAGTGTGGACCAAACATCTGATAGATAGATCCACAGCATCGATCTACGCAAATGACGACATGTGTCCACCAAGTCACCCATTCTTACCACCTGATCCCGTTAGTCGCCTCTTACAACAAGCATGGGTAGCTGAATATCAATACTAACCCGGATATTCACCCAGTTTAACTTATTGTAACCCGGTGCTTTACAAAAAAAATTTTTTTCACACATTTATCCACTTTTCAATTTCAGGAATCCGAAAAATAATTTTTAAAAACATTCCTGTATTCTATTTAGCACGAGAGGTTGTACAAAATATTTTCTATTCTCACCCAACAGACTGAGGCGTTTGTTTGTTTGTTGTTTAACGCCGCACTCAGCATAAATCCAGCTTTATGGCGGCTGCCTGGACTAGATAATCCGGTGATCAGCAGCATGAGCATCGATCTATTGGGATACGATGACATGTGTCAACCAAGTAAGGGAGCCTGACCACCCGATCCCGTTAGTGGCCTCATACGACAAGCATGGGTTACTGAAGACCAATTCTAACCTGGGTCTTCACGGGTTCATGGTGGGGGGAAGCCTGAAGTGATTCAAACCATACATACCAACCATGTTCTTGAAGGCCACAAGCAAAGATATGCAAGGTGATGACAAATAATTGTAAATATGATATCAAGGTACATTTGTGAGAGAGAGAGAGAGAGAGAGAGAGAGAGAGAGAGAGAGAGAGAGAGAGAGAGAGAGAGAGAGAGAGAGAGAGAGAGAGAGAGAGAGAGAGAGAGAGAGAGAGAGAGAGAGAGATTCTTGCGCTGATCCTTTACACGTGCCAAAAGCCAAAAAGTTGGGTTGTTTCAAAAAGGTTCTTGTCTCCGGTTCCTGGCAGTGAGTAGATCTTGTTCAACGACGCAACATTCGAACTCCATGACGCACAGAGTTATAGTTTGTAAATAGTTACATGAGAACTTGAATCAAGTGATCGAGATCATGAGCATACATCTTTGCATCTTGGAGTGAGCGAGTTTAGTTTTACTCCGCTTTTAGCAATATTCAAGCAATACCACGGCAAGGGACACCAGAACCTGGATCAGCGTTTTGTATGGGGAATCGAACCCGGATCTTCAGCGTGACGAGTGGAAACTTTAACCTCTAGGCTACCCACCGCTACCCCACCTAATCCGCTTAGTCGTCTCAAGAAGTATGGGTGGCCGAGGATGACACTACCACATCACCGGATCTTCACGGGACTTATAGTCTGTTTGCATTGAAAACGTACCGATGAATGTCAATTTAAACAAAAAAGTAAATCGAATAAGATGAAATTAAGATTGCGAATCCTCATAATTTTACCTTGCCAACTGAAAATTTAAATCTCAGAATTGTATTCAACTTAGGATAAAAGTTGTTTAACAAACGATCAGAGTTTCAAATCGCTATTATTGGTTTGTATTATAAGGGTGTATGCACATTAAATGAAACACCGAGAACAAGTAGAGTTGGTCTAAGTTAACGCTCATCACGAACCGCACGTGCATTTGTTTCACTGTTCCATCTACTGCGCTCACCCCCTTGTAATAGAAACCAATAATAGCGATTTGAATGTATGATCGTTTGTTAAACAACTTTTGTCCTATAATGAATAAAATTCTGAGATTTAAATGTTCAGTTGGCAAAGCAAATTTATGAGGATTCGCAGTCTTAATTTCACTTTATTTGATATACTTTTTTGCTTAAAGTGAAATTCATCGGTACGTTTTCAATGCAAACAGACTATAGTGAGTGAGTGCGACATACAGTGAGTGACGTACGGCTGACACATGTATATCGATACTGCCGAAGCTTCGATACATCCAGGTTCGTATGCTTTTGCTCTCTCGCTGTCTTTTCAAACAGCAGCTTTGTTACGTCACGACTCCAGGTTTTTCAACCCTGTACAGTAACACCAACTATCGGGTTTCTAGGTTAAGCTGAAAACTGTGTTGACTGTTTGCGGAAAGAGACGGCGAAAGAACCCGACGGTTACTATACATGCAACGTTGCAGGTTTCGTGTTACCGACCGTCATTATAATCGACAAGTGAAGATCCGGGTTAAAATTGGTCTCTATGGCAACACATACTTGTCGTAAGAGGAGACTAACGGGTCAGGGTCGCTGACTTGGTTGACACATGTCATCGTATCCCAGATGCGTAGACTGATGAGCTCATGTTGTTGATTGCTTAATTGTCTGGTCCACATTCGAGTATTTACAAACCCACCAGTAGACTCGTAAGCATATATGTACATATCGACTGATGTGTAAAATCAATTCACTTGCTCATTTGAAACATTTAATTTAAGTCTTTCACATTTGCTGTTCATACACATATCAAAACAACACTAGACTTACAAAAATGTGTTAACATATAATTTTGATAGAAAAGCAGCTCCATATTGTCATTGCAAGGAGAAACTGGAGGTTCGCAGCCTGCACCTGAGGTAAGTCTAGACATGTTTCGGGGGCGGTGGGGTAGCCTAGTGGTTAAAGCGTTGGCTCGTCACGCCGGAGACCCGGGTTCGAATCCCCACATGGGTACAATGTGTGAAGCCCATTTCTGGTGTCCCCCGCCGTGATGTTGCTGGACTATTGCTAAAAGCGGCGTAAAACTAAATTCAGTCAGTCAGTCAGTCTAGACCTGTTTCATGTTTGGCTTTTTGCGTTGCAAGGACCGGACAGAAGGAAAACAATGTGGTTTACGACTGTAACACAGTCTAGAATGACAGCTTTACGTATGGAAACGCTTAAGTTAACACAAGGAAGATTACAATTGGTCTTTTCCCAGCTTATCGTCAATTCATTTCCTGCGACAGTTGGGGAGGAAGTATATTGTTGTTATCACCGCTTAACATCACTACAGTTGTAACGCTGTGTGCCAGGTTAATGTGAGAGTTAATGTGAGCCTTTAAAGCCGGGAAAGCGACATTCCAAATTATATAGGGAGAATATAGTGGGGCTTTACTGGCCATAGATTTGGTTCAGTGATATTTAATTGTGGCTTTCCCGGCACTGAGTACGACTGACTGACTGAGTTTGGTTTTACCCCGCTTTTAGCAATAGGCCAGCAACATTACGGCGGGGGACACCAGAAATGGGCTTCACACATTGTACCCATGTTGGGATTCGAACCCGGGTCTCCGGCGTGACGAGCCAACGCTTTAACCACTACGCTACCCCACCGCTCCTCACTGAGTAAGAACATCAGGGACAATACAATTTGAATGATTCAGAGTTATATTTATCCGTACCGTAGTTAATATTAATAAATTAATACTATAGATACAGCATATATTTGAACTGATATATTTGATACAACCATGTGCATATATTTGAACTGATATATTTCATACAACCTGTGCATTAGCCATTTTAGAAACAATCATTGCGTCACTTCATATTTATAGAGATGAAACTGTAAAGATGAACTCAGTGTCAATTTATAGTTTACATAACAACTGACTGTCTGAGTTTAGTTTTACGTCGCTTTTAGCAATATTCCAGCAACATCACGTCGGGGGACACCAGAAATGGGCTTCACACATTGTACCCATGTTGGGATTCGAACCAGGGTCTTCGGCGTGACGGGATTTCAGCATGGGTTTTCAGCATGAATAAGAAAACTATAGGTTCGTAAACTGTAAATGAATCTGATATGGAGAGTTTGCTCAGTACTTGGCAAAGACTTTTAAAAAGACTTTTAAAAATGTTTTAATTGTCCAATTTATTCTTATACTCTGGACTGTACATCGAGTGTGGACCAAACATCTGATAGATTAACATCCACAGCATCGATCTACGCAAACGACGACATGTGTCCCATTACATAACAAAGTAAAAAACTGTTTGATATTTTGTTGTATCAAACTATCTGATCTATTGTTTTAGAAAATAGGTAATAAGCCATTGCTAAATCGCATAACCATAAGATATATTTATACTTGCACTTTGAAGAGAATAATTCAAAAAGTTAATAATATCTTAAAAATTTTGAAAGACATTTACACGGTTGAAAAATACGTATCCAGACGGAACAATGATTTTGATAAATTTTCAGACAAATGGTTTCCTTTATTCTCAATATTTCATTTTTGACTTAATCTTTAATTGAAGTTGAATGAGGTTACTGGAATTTAATTTTATTTCTTTATATGCTTGCATTCAACTATGGGAAAATTGGATCAAACAAACTTCTCACATGTTTGTTTAACATACCAAAAACATGTTTGTATAACATGCACACAGGAGGACCGAAGCCATTTTTAATCATGGCCACTGAACTCATTTACGGTAATCTGACGTTAGCTTTGCAACGATCGTGTTGACGCTTTCCCGGCAATACCCTAAACTGAAATGGCGCTTTCCCGGGCCGACACCAATTTGAGAGGAATCCCCGAAGTGACGCACACATATGTGACCCACAGTTATAGGCTGCTGGCTCATTTATTTGTAGTCATTTCGAAACCGTTTTTATTGTCCTGTCGACAAATGCAAATACTTCCGGGTACCCACGATAGTGCGGGTTGATAACCTTGAACCGACACAATACACAATACTCTGTGAGGATGTGATGTGCATGTGTGCGTTTGTGTGTATGTGTGTTTTCGAAACTGAACGACCAGCTGCCTAATCCATATGAGCGAGCGAGAGAGAGAGAGACAGATAGAGACAGAGAGAGAGAGCGAGAGAAAGAAAATGAGCGAGAGAGAAAGTGAGAGAGAAAGGGAGCGAGAGAGAAAGGGAGCGAGAGAGAAGTGAGCGAGAGAGAGAGAGAAAAAGTGAGCGAGAGAAAGTGAGAGAGAGAATGTGAGCGAGAGAGAAAAGTGAGCGAGAGAGTGAGCGAGAGAGAAAGTGAGCAGAGAGAGAGAGAGAGTGGCGAGAGAGAGAAAGAGAGATAGAGAGAAAGGAGAGATAGAGAGAAAGTGAGCGAGAGAGAGAAAGAGAGCGAGAGAGAGAGAGAGAGAGAGAGAGAGAGAGAGAGTGTGTGTGTGCATGTGTCTGTCTGTTTATCAGTCAATCTGTGGCTGTATGTCTTTACTCGTTCGGACTAATACGGATTTTAGCGTTTATTCTTTTGATTTGTTTTTAAGATACAGGGTCACAGTTTGACACTTACACCCCACTCGGACACAGCATCAACTCCGAGTTGCCCTCACCTTGTTTATTCCCAGACGAGGCCGAGTTCCAGGGAGGGTAAATCAAATAACAATAATTCCGCTGTGTATTTGTATGACGCGGTCAGGGATTGAACCACGACCCACCACTTTCCGAGTAAACACAGAAACAATGTTGTTTTCGGTATCTTGTATTTCTTAACTATTTCGTTCTCTCCAACGACAAGTATTATAAGAATACACCATGCCTATTAGAAAGTGGTCAAATGCAACACGTGTCTCATTAGCCGCGATGGCTGAGGTGGTTAGATCGCTGACTTTGTGTGCTGGCATTACTGGTGCCTGACTCTGACAGTGTGGGTTCGAATCCCAGATGGGACTCAACCCCCAAAGTACTAAAATCTGTGTTTTACTGAGAAAGTGTAATCCCTAATGTAACATATGTGACAATCATTCTGACATACAATCCCAGTGAGTGAGTGAGTATGGTTTTACGCCGCTCTAGCAATACTCCCGCAATATCACGGCGGGGGACACCAGAAATGGGCTTTACACATTGTACACATGTGGGGAATCGAACCCAGGTCTTCCCCCACTGAGTTATCAATGATGCCAACACTTACCTTTACCGTTCCCTGTTGAGAGCACCTTTATACAGCTCGCTCACACATTGCCGTTCTCTAACGTCATCAATGCGCATGGTGTATAAGCAACGCAGGGTAATAATGAAGACACCATTCCACGAGCAGACTGTCCTAACAAAACTATCAAAAGATGTCCACAGCCAAGAAAGCATTTTTGTTTGATCCCAATTGATCGATGCTCATGCTCTATAAATCAAGAATTAACTCTATTATAAGTAGTTTTTTGTTTAAAAATACTTCATGCAATATATTGCAATTCATATCGCAATACATGCTTTCGCATCGCAATGTATCGCAATATGAAAATTCTCTGCAATACCCACCCCCTACTCATGCTGTTGCACGATCACTTGATTGTCTGGACAAGACAATTATTTACCGGCCTGAGCCATGTTGCTGAAATATTGCTGAGTGCGGCTTTACACAACAAACAAACAAACAAACACGGATGTCTTCAAATTGTCCATTCGCATGTGCTTGTATATAATGGGACGTCACGTGCTCTCCATGCCTTTGGTATATAAAGTGGACCACATGTTTTGTTCAGCGTTTTGTATTCCGAGTTCTTGTACAGAAAAGATGAGAAATAAGACATTTTAGTGTTAACTAAGGATAAAATATAATCATGAATAACTTCCTTATTACAACAGGAGCGACGTTTCGGTGGAAGCATTGACACCGTTATCAAACAAGTGATTTACACATCATAGGTTGAGGGACATATAAACAAACAGGGGGAAGTTGCTTTGATTAGATTCAGGTTTCGATAGATTTGAGAAACCATGTGCAGTTAACTACAAAATGGGTCAGCTCATAGTTTTAAAACAATGTAGTACACTGTATTTATAAACATACATGATTATGGTGGAATATTTAATGTGTTCTTTGATGAGTCGATGGCGGTGGGGTAGCCTGATGGTTAAAGCGTCCGCTCGTCAGGCTGAAGACCGGGTTCGATTCCCCACATGGGCAAAAGGTGTTCCCCGCCGTGATGTTGCTGGAATATTGCTAAAAGCGGCGTAACATCATACTCACTGGCCCACTCACTCATTGATGAGTTGATGATAACCTGGGATGGGTGTTTTGAGATTTAGTAAATCTTGTGTCGATCTGATATTCAAAGAAACATACACGTTTTCAAGAGTGCAGATGAACTGGTTTACATGTTGTATAGTCTGGGCCTGTCAACTAGTGAATGTAATACGGTGAAACATCTCACGAGTCAGTCACGCGGAATTTTTTTTTTTTATATTATTATTATAGGATGTTTATATAGCGCACATATCCACGCACTAGTGCATGCTCAAGGCGCTGGTATTTTTCCCCTCGATCATTGGATATCAATCTCAACTCCCTGGGGAGTATACAACTCTTGCAGCCACTAGGCGCACCGAGTTATTGTTGCTTCCTCATCCTAACGAGGTACCCATTCACAGCTGGGTGGACTGGGACACATAGTCACAGTACTTTGTCCAAGTTCACTGCACGTTGCTGTACCCGCAACTAGGTCTTCGTAGATGGTAGCCGCCCGATCCTTATGTCGTCCTTTACCCTGAGATCCGGGTTAGAATTGGTCTTCAGCAACCCATGGTTGTCGTAAGAGGCGACTAACGGGATCGGGTGGTCAGACTCGCTGATGTGGTTGACATGTCATCGTATCCAAATTGCGTAGATCGATGCTCATGTTGTTGATCACTGGATTCTCTGGTCCAGACTCGATTATTTACACACCGCAGATATAAACCTGAAATATATCTGGTGTCCACCCCCCCATCCCCGCTGAGTGCGGCGTAAAACTAAACTCACTCACTCACCCCTTACTCTAACGAACCAACTCAGCGTCAGCTAGAACCAGGCTGGTACGGGTCATGGGTAGTGTTATTGTACAGGATGGAAAATGTTGACCAACAAGAAGCCGAGGAACTGATGGCGAGACGAGACGCCCAGACCTACTTCCACATGCTGATGAAAATGGTGAAGACGACATCTTGTGATTTATTTAATACTAATCAATAGTTCTGTTCCCAAGGAGGTCCACCTGCGAAATACGCATTATTTCTCCAAATCATCATCATCATCATCATCATCATCATCATCATCATCACCATCATCATCATCATCCATGGTGTGGTTCAATTTTTTCCCTAGGCAGTTCATTGAAGCTATCGTGGATGAGAAAACTGTTAAACGTCACAAAATGTATCAAAGTAGAAAAGATTGCTTTCCCGGTTTTTTCCGTACTGTCAAAATCTAGACGTATTTGGCAATGATTTTCTATTCAAAGCATTAATATAATCAATCATGTTTTTTGGTTGAACCCTGTCATTGCCTTTGATAAGTACTAAAAACAATACAGCCTTAATCATTTCATGACGTTCTAACTGAATCCATTTTTTACAACAGACTCCAGCGCTGGTAAATGGATTATCTTTTATTGTAAATGGTTTGATAGAAGTCTTAGCCAAATGCGAGACTTTATAAATCCCGAAGGAACCTACCTATCACTTGAGCAATTCAAATACACTTTTGCACTTGTCAACTTCCTTCATTATCAAGGCTTAATCCAGGCTATAAAGAAAAAAACAAGATACCTGAAAATAAATAAACCCACATCTTCTATCCAACTGGAACTTACCAGAAAACTGCTATCAGTTACGAAAGGTGTTTATTATTTATCTTGAATGCATTTGATACTCACCTTAAATATAAACATAAGTGGGAGGAATGTGTTCTCCCTGAATTAGAGCGGGGAAAATACCACTTAAACCACTTTATACTACTTTAGATACTACACGGGTTCGGTTCTGAATTATTCACAGGACTATATCAACTAACTTATTTTGATAAAAGATCTTAACCCATAGCTATTTCTGCTCTTGTATGCTTTTGTAAAAGTGAGGTTGAAATAATAACCCACTTATTTGGGGAGTGAAAACAGGTTCAAGGCTTCTAACAATCAAACTTAAGCCTGCATTATGAAAATCCATAATTTGAAATTTGACCTGCAACTTAATCTGTTTGGCTTAAAGTAAAATATACATACTGTTGATAACGTAACGTCTATATATATATATATTTATAAATTAAAGTTTTGACTAGTAATTCTTGATTACTTAAATTTATGTGACAATATTAAAGCTTGTATGTGTTAGTACAGAATGTATGTGAATCTGAGTATGAATGGGGCGGTGGGGTAGCCTAGTGGTTAAAGCGTTCGCTCGTCACGCTGAAAACCCTGGGTTCGAATCCCCACATGGGTACAATATGTGAAGCCCATTTCTGGTGTTCCCCGCCGTGATGTTGCTGGAATATTGCTAAAAGCGGGGTAAAACTCACTCACTCACTGAGCATGAATGAGAGCGGCTATGTCATTGTTAAGTTTAAGAATATCTGAGACTATATAATACCTATGCTTCTAATATGAACCTTACTAATAGAACTTACATGCATAACAACAGCTTTTGGAACTTGCATTTGTTTAATAACCTTGCTTCTGCGTTGTAAAGTTGTCTGTACATGTTTTCTAATTTGAACCAAGCACCGTTCGTAACAGGAACACAGAATAAAGCATTAATTACAAAGAAAAAAATATTTCTATTCCCTGAAAACATTTAATACTTCCTAAATTGTCCATAGGTCGCAAACCCCGAAGGGTTGGCCTTATTATATCAAAATTCAAAAAGTTAGCATTTAATTATCAGAAACTACATCTTACTGAAACCTAAAGTAAGAAGTTCTCATCACCTCAGCCAAAGCGATTGTACTCTTGGCATTGAAGCATCCATTACTCCGGGGAAATGGATTTAGGTAATTTTAAAAAACAGCAAGTAAAAATGAGGTGTTTAAACATTGGTGGTAAATTATTCCACAGGTGTGATCGCCATATTTTTTATCTCCTGTTTTTGTGTTTGATTTTAGATGTTTGAAAAAGTCTCTGATCCTCAGATCGTAGAGATCAAAGTTCATAGGCCTGAACGAGGTAAGCAAGATACACTGGCGCCGGTCCGTACAGAGAATTGTATACATGTATTATGATATGGGTCTTGGGTCCAAGTGAGGGTTCTGGTGAAACCCCTTACCTAACTGGCGTGCTGGTCTGCTTGGGGGAATTAGCTCAGCAAAGAGTCCGAAGTCACAAGAAGCTAATTACAGTTTTATTAACAAGAACAAAAATAACATGGGGTGGCCACAGAGAGTCGGTACAACCCTCTGGGCTGAGGGTTAGAGCTGACCTGTGTTGGGAGTCTAAACCCTACTGACGAACAAATGGAGTTGGTGACTATTTATCTAAAATTGAAACAATAAAAAGATTATGATTCGTTGAATGATACAAAATGGGTGTTCCCTATACTAACCAATGAAATACAGAATATGCGGTATGGGGTGTGTCCTACAAATGAAATGACCAGACAGGGGATTACTTAATCCTGCTAATCCTATTTCAACTGGCACTTATTGTGTTGACACATGTCCTGGAAGCTTCCTAATTTAACTGGCACTAATTGTGCTGACATGTTGCTTGGATGGTTATCGTAAATAATGAATTTTCGTATGAATTATTATTCCATGATACATGAATGAGAACCTTGAAATGGATACCTTCTGTTATGGGCAGCCGAGGTAATGTCATCATTAATTCAAAACTGGCACTGGAACGGACTTCTACGAATGCAATAATTCTGAATACCGAGTGAAAGCCTGTTTCACTGTAATTATGAAAAGAATACAAAAAGCACATTCAAGTTGATTTCTTTTAATCCAGTATGAAAAATATACAATATTTAAAACTATATGACAATGCAAAGAGATCCAATAAAAACTAAACGATACAATATACACCCACATTTTTACAGTTCTGTTGATTTCAAAGTTACCTCCCCTCCGTGAAGCCAATACAATAATGATCTTCATTAAAAGGAGTTACTTGCATCAAAAATGATACATAAACCTTTCACATAGACTTGTTATTTGTACCAATTCCACGTCTACAGCTGTAATGTGTCGGAATCTATTTATAGCAAACAACCATGTTGGGATTGCTCTTTTCTTTTCTCTCTTCTCAGGTGTACACATAAATAGACATATATGTACATCTTATTGTATCATGGTTTAAAATATAAACGTAAAAAACATGATCTGAATTTCGGCTTATCAATTGTAACTTATGTCAAGAAAATCTTTCAAGTGATCTCAAAACTCGTAAGTGCAGACTCCGCAGTCAGTGACTCTGATCTCCTGGTTGGGTCGCTGGTTCATCGCCTCCTGCTCCTCCATCTTGCGTAACGTCTCTGTGCCTTCGATCACCTGGCTGCAACATGCCCACATCAAAATCATCATTTTAATGCCATGAAAATGAGATAACCCATTTAACATGCCAATCATTGAGTGAAATACCAAACAGCATGTGTTGTCCATTGATGATCACTCGAACATGGACTAACCATTTGATAATGCCAATACTCTTACCATGCTTACTGTACCCTTCATAATGCCATCAATATGTACAAACCACTTTCTAACTAATCCTAAAATGATGCAATAAAGTTCGCTTAATTCTACACAAAAAATCCATGTTTGTATTTCAAATTACCAATACTGTGATGATAACTTTTCATATACGTGACATTCAGTGCGTATTCTTGATATGGGAGCATGAATAACTTTCCCAGCTTCAAAAAATGAAAGTAAATTGATGCGTATAAAAATCTAACCCGATATTTTCTCCATGCGTCACATTCACAACAATCAATATTTTGTTAATACTGGATAACAAAACAACCACCAATAATGACTGATTATTATCACATAACCACCTATCACGAGTTTGAACCCAAAACTTATAGCAAAGGGGGCGATAGAGTAGCCTAGTAGTTAAAGCGTCTGCTTGTCACACTGAAGACCTGGGTTTGATTCCCCACATGGGTACATTCTGTGAAGTCCATTTCTGGTGTCCCCTGCAGTGATATTACTGGAATATTGCTAAAAGTGGCGTATTAAACTAAACTCACTCACTATGGCAAAGACAATCAGTACCTCACGCTTTTTTACTTGTTGGTGATGGTGTTGGTGCATATGCTGATGATGATTATTAGTATAACAATTATATACTTGATCATTATGTATACTAGTGGTGGTCCGATTAATTGAAATAATTGAAGATTGGTCGGAGTGCCTAAACGACCAAGCAAGCGATTGTGTTTTCTCATAATCGAACACAAACAATTTTGGAACACTTGTTTGCATCAACAATATTTTACACAAGGTTGGTTTTGTCTGTGTCATTAAATTTACATTTCATAAGCACTACAAGCTCGTTCCAAGTCATGATTGAATTTATCTTAAAGAATCTAGGAAATCTGTGTTCCTAACATACTAATCATCCTTTAAATATGCGAAATTTGCCAATTGATTTTGTGCAATTTGCAAAAGACCCAATTGCAAATTACTACACGTTTTTTCTTTATTTTTTGTGTGTGCATTAACAAAGATAACAGGAACATTTGATAAATGACGCAAACCAATTATTTTCGATGATTGATAGGTTGTAATGAACCAATCATCAATTATGAGATTTTAACCAATTCCCAACACTAATGTACACGCAGAGCAAGTACCATTACTATCCATGTGAGTGGATCAGTGTGCATTCAATTTTGTATTCCCAACTCCCTGGGGAGTGTACAAGTATTGCCATGCTTTCACTCACCCAAATGCAACATATTTGGTATCCATCCATTTAGCTGGCTGGAGTGTGATGAAGAACTGGGAGCCGTTCGTGTGTCGATCGTTGTTGGCCATACTGACTATCCCTCGCTTGTTGTGGGGCACCGAGAAGTTTTCATCTGTAAATATATCGCCAACAGAGTTGCTGTATTAAAACATTAACAAGTCTGCAGTCACGGTACAAAATACACGGTACTGAAACCTGGACTTGGTTAGGCGATTGGCATAGCGACCAATTCACGGCACCTCTTGATGAATATTACAATTAATTCCTAACTAAAGGCTAATATAAAGGTAGCAATGATATAAATGTCTTGAAGCATTTCACTGTCATTGCTTATATGATGGTAATCCCCATTTCAGTCCTCATCTGACCATCGTATTGACCTTCTACACTCTGCAACCATGGACCAGCAGGGCACATCATGTCACTCCCCACTAATTACTAATGTTAAGGAGTACTGGTCACTCCGGGCTTGTTTAGTGGTTAAAGTGTTTGCTCATCATGCAGAAAACACTAAATTATCTACCCTTGGACTGAGGCAGCAAACAAACATACTAAGTTAGTGGTCTGTAGGTCAGACAGGTCATGAGAGTATACAAGGCAGGTCAAACATTAGATTTACCTTCAAAGACTGGCCCGAAGATAGACTCGCCTCCATTGCCTCGCCCATGGTAAATATCTGATGGAAAGTAAACAAATATAAGTGAATACATATCAACATTATACTTGGCCCAAAAGAAATTATGTACTGGATTTTGTCAACTGAATTTAGGGAGAATTCATAACTTATCCTCACCCCGACCCTAGCCATAGATTATGAACGGTCCCAATTACGTCTTGTGCTGAAATACCCAAAAGCACTTACCTAACCTAAGCAGAGCTATCAAATAAATCCACTGAGAGATAATTAGCATATCTGATACACATACGCACATTAGTGAGTATGATTTTACACAGCTTTTAGGAAACTTCCAGCGATATCATAGCTGGGGACTCTTATAAGAAATGGGCTTCACACATTGTAACCATGTGGAGATCAAACCCTGGTCTTTGAGTGAATGCTAACTAGCCACCACTGCCTGGCTATTCCACCGCCCAAAACTTAATAAGTTGGATAATATTTGAGGATCAAATTATCAGAACAGAATGACAGCTTGCCTTGATAAGCAGAAAATAATTAATTCCCCATTGTTTAAAGATGATCTTTTGCAACATTATAATGACATTTGTTTCTACCGAGTCTAAAATTGTGAGTCACAAGTATTAAGTGGAAATGATATTGTTGTCATGGCTGGCTGTAGACTCTTACAAAACGGTTGCTATGAGACAAGGTTTTGGTGAATGTGCAGTGGAATGAATTTAAACTTGCTGGAGTTATCTCCCTTTATTTCCTACAAAATATACAATCTCTTTGTCAAACTCTTCATGTTCCACTTCAAATGTAATATTAATCTGCTGCCAGGCTGCCAATGGCTCTAAACACCATTTTTTCAGAACATTTGTTATGCTATTATAAAGCACTGATATTAGCTAGGCTTACTAAACCAAACAGAATTTGAGTCAGACTTATTATATTCAAGGCTTCAGATCTGAATTGCAAAAATCTCAAAATGTCTTTTACTGAAGCAATTTTCAAAGGAGAGGGAGGCAAGTGGTTCTAAAATTGATAATTAAGTTCCAGTTTAACCTGTCAAAAATGAGCCTGTCATTGTAGAAAAAAACACAATGTTCCCTTTATTGGAGAGCTGAGTCACAGAGTATTGAAGTATTGAGAAGTTAAATTTTATTTCACAATTAAACTATTACCTGACCATCATGTAAAAAAGATTTTATGAAATTGTCCAAATAATACATTTCTTTATTTGTTTAGAAACAAAACTGACTGAACATCTGTTCGTGTTGGAAAATGTAGTCAGACATGAGTTACCTCCTCCTTGAATCCAGCCATTGGGAACGATTCTGTGGAACAAGGAATCCTTGTAAGAGAGCTTGTACCGAGTCTCAGGTGACTCGCCCTTCTCCCCTGTGCACAAGGCCTTGAAGTTGGCACACGTTCTGGGAACATCCTCTGTGAACAGCTACAATAGGAACGTTGCGATTAGTGCATTAGTCAGGACATCACTGGAAACATCAGCAACAGAATTATAACTAAACATCTTATAAAACAGTATAAACAACTATAAATCCATTAACCATTTTCACAAATACCTCACAGGAAAGAAAAGTTTTACATAAACATACGCAATTTCTGGCTCCTGCAAAAATTATAAACATCATAAACTAATAAAGATTTTCTTAGTCAAGTTTTTCTGGTCTTTTTTGACACATTAGGAAAATAGTTGAAACTACACAGAGTGAGTATGGTTTTATGACGCTTTTAGCAATATTCCAGCAATGTCATGGCTGGGGACACCAGAAATGGGCTTCACACATTGTACCCATGTGGGGAATCAAACCCAGGTCTTTGGCGTGACGAGCCAACGTTTTAACCACTTGGCTACCCCACCGGCCCTAATGTATATGAAGGCATGTTTTACTTACTTCTATAACTAATCTCCCAGCTGGTTCCTGGCCTATTTTTATATCCATGTACACAAAGTCATGCTGAAAATGCAACAAATAATATCATGTGAGACTGACATTTGTTTGAATGATCACATGCTTTTGTCTACAGTGATGATGTGTCAATAGTAACCTTGTTAATCTGAAAACCCACTTTTATGACAAATTATCACAGGAACATCTCCATGCATGCAAAGTAATTAATCCAGTCAGTTTTATGCATAACAGTCACATTACTTATTGAGAGTGAGTCATGGGAGTATCACCCACAATCTCAGGGGTGGAAATAACCCATTGCCAGACCCCCGAGTCCATTGTTTTTTTCTGTCGGGCAAGCAAATTTGTATATCACACTGTACCGATGTCCAGTTGATATTCCAATGTTAATTATGTTGTTTATTTAAAAAAGAAACAAGAAAACGGCCGGTATAGTGGAAAAATGATCAGGGCAAGTGATTTTACATGTGCCACTGTACCGGAGTACACTAGCAATTTTAAAGTTATTTCCACCCCTGAATCTAAGGCTGAATAAGGAAAAAATACACATATTAGGGATGGGTCATGTAAAAAATGGAAATTTGAAGATATAATTTTAAAATATGATTTTATAATTTGTAATATGGCAAACAGTTGGTGAGGGTAATTATTTTCAGAGCATCAAAACCCCCTAGCCCCTGCCCAGACCACCTGTAATTAATGACTGGTCCCTTATATATTTAATACTTGATATAAGAATTAACAGGAGGAAGGAATCATGTGCATATTCAGAAAAGAAGAAAGTTTAAATCCCACTAATAATAATAATAGTAACACTTGTAATGCGCATATATCCATGAAACTAAAACAGTATCATGGAGCTAGTATTTACGTTAGTTGAATTGAGGTGAGTTTTGTATCCCTCCTCAGTGAGTGTCTGATACAGAGGAAGCGGCCGGAATTCTTCAAAGCTGTAGTTGTCTTCGGCCCACAGGATGAAGTCGTCCGGTCCACCAATCAGTTGACCACTCACAAATGCTATTGCTTTGTCTTCAAATACCCACGCCTCACCCCTCAACTCCTGAAACAAATGGTTAGATATCTTCTGTGAATATGGTGGACTAAACTACACTGACAGCAATATTACAGTAATGATATTCATGGGATGTCAGGTTGATGATGTGTTTGTTTGTTGTTTAACTCCACGACGGTCTGTAAACAATCAAATCTGGACCAGTTAATCCAGTGACTGACATCATGAGTATCAATCTATTCAACTTGGAAACTAGTCTGTATCACAGTCCCTGAACCACATTATTTTCCCTTCTGCCTAGCCCTCCATGCAATGCTAAAGCCCTAAATGAAGCAAGTCTACATTTCCTCTGAATCTCTGGTCTCCCTTGGGCTCCTTTTCAATTTAAATGGGTTTATTTGTTACAATCAAATTATATATTCAAAGAATAAGCCTTAGTCTACTTGGAAACAATCACATTCACCAACGAAGCCGATCCCACCAGTCGCCTCTTATGACAAGCGTGGGTTGCTGTAGACCAATGGATCTTCACAGGTTGATGATGGGGGAAAGTCTGATGCAAGTCATACAAACCATCCATGTTTCTGAAGCCCAAGTCAAGCACAGATTATGACAAATAATCATAATCATGATAATCAGGGTAAATCTGTGATATATACCCATAATCATTGGACTGGAATATTTTTTTTGACCTGGAGACTCAGAACAATTTTAGTCTTACACTCATCACTGAATGACGAGTCTAGACATACCAAAATTCTCGCCAGTTTAGCAACTTTTACCATTTTGAAATCCTTTGTTCGCAATTCTCTTGCAGAACAAAGCTGCTTTTCATATCACAACTATATTTACACTTTACCTTTTTCTTTTCAGTAATGAAAATGTCCCAGTCAAATTCCACCATGCCATAAATAACTGGCGCTTCAAACACCTGTGAATCCTTCTCATACAAATCCTGGAAAGTAACAAAATGAAAATACATAATACTATTGTATCTGTACTATTTCTTCAAAATGGATAATAAAACTTGTTTTGAACACAAAACCAGGACATTAAATAAACAGGTGCACCCACAGAATACCGGACACCTACCAGCCATATTGTTTAGTGTCATGTCACCCTAACCCTAACCCTAACCCTAAACCTTACCCTAACCCTAAAGCTTACCCTAACCTTAAGTAAACTCTCGTGCTTTCAAAGATGTCAGAAGGTATCCGGTATTCTGTAGTCTTACCAAATAAACATATACCAGTACCTGTATGGATATTTCAGTAAGAATGCATTACACCGGACAGTGGCCTTCCGTAATATTCCATTATTCACAGCTTTGGTCAAGTTATTTTATTTATTAGGATAACTTTGAGGGTTTTAGGGTTAGGTTTAGGGTTAGGGAAGAATGTTAGCTAATCAAATACAGTAGGTATGTGACCAGTGTAATGAATGTGTACTGATATATCTTTTGTGCTGTTCAGTGAATGAATCAACTAAATGTTTCCGACATTTAAACCGGTGATATATAAGCCAAACCTTTAGAATTCTGCAGCAACCGTTGAGCTTTAGACACAAATCTGTCATTCAAATCACTGATTTCAAGCATATGGCATAAATATAGCATCCTGCAGCCTAACTGAGAACTCATAATAAATCCAGTCTGAAGGTTTCAAAAACATGCAAAGATGTGTGCATGATATTGCATAATCTGAGTCTACAAATGCAGACATGGACGTGATTTATATTTATCTAAACAGCAATTGAATATTCTCAAGTTCAGATGATAAAAATCAGATGTTTCGACATCAGTGTTCAACTGTTAGAAGTGTTGCCGTTGAACAGTTACTGTTATGATTCTAAGTTCTTGCTGATTCGCATATATTTATTCTTAAAATCTTTTTAAGGTAGTAATATAGATTTCATATTTAAATAAAATACATTTACAAACCTCTGCACAACATTTTGCTCTAACAAAATTGATATCATTCAGGAGACCAAAAACTTCGATCCTCATTGCTTCGCCGGACGCCATGATTGTTGTTGTCCTTGGAAACAATGGGCGGACAACTCTAAATTCCCCCCAGGGTTCACCTTGACAACTTCCTGTAAGGTCGAGTGAAAAAAGCGCACATAAAATAACATGGTCGCTACTTTGACAAGCGGTAGTTTTCGCACTTCCTTTCAAACACAAACAGAAGTAAGTATCCATTTATATTGTGTGCCTGAAATATTCCCTTAATGGGACTCCAGATTTCAGTTTTATTTATTAATATGAATATACATTAATTATGACACGGAGAAAAATTGCAGTACAACTGAAGTACAAACAAACAACTTATATAGGTAACTTTGTTAATTCTTTAAAAAAACACACCCCAAAACAAGAAATCAACAGCCTGTAAGCATTGTGATTTGGCCGTCGGTACTTCAATAGACAGTCAGTAGAATCACTCGTTCGTCCTGGGCAGACCTTTCTCGGAAACCCTTAGTAACACTCGAAAGGCAGCCATTGATGTCCACTCCCTGGGAGCTGAGTATTCCAGAATCGTAATGTTTCTGGGTTTTGACATTGTTCACGCTTTACCTGTGGTTGCGAATTTTCCCCCAGTAAAGTGACACGCAATGATAAGGGGGCTTCACTCACTCACCCATACACCCACCCATGTACTCGCTCACTCACTCACTCATTCATTCACTCACTCACCCACGCACCCATAGGCCCACCCATGTACGCGCTCACTCACTGACTCACTAATCGTTTACCTCACCCTGAATTCGCTCACTGCTGGTCTAGTGAGAATGTTGCCGGTTGCATTGTAGTGCAGGACTGCACACACTCACTCACTCACTCACTCACCACCAACACTCTCACTCAACACCAACACTCAATAGCCAACATTTAAAGCATACCCATAAAATACCCATACCATCCAGCAATTTATTTGGGAAAGTAAGACACTTGTCAGGGGCGCTTCTGTACGGGTGATACATCAAAGCCCCCGTTATCAGCTATATGAGATGGTATTACCCGGCTGTTGTGTGGCCGACACTCGGGTTAAACAGGGATCAGCAGCGGATCTATAGGTGAATTATGTTAGCAAACATTTACTCAAGTGCATTGGCCACATCATAACCAGCAGTCCCGATGCCCAAAAGTTGAAAAATAGGTTAGCCCGAAATCTGTAAGTAAAATAATGTGGTGTGAACCGTAAAGCAACTAAGAATTAAAACTTTACAAATCAAATCAAACCAAAGGTGAGGTGAAGTGAAATTGGGTTTATCGTCGTGCTTGAGAATATTTCGCTCATATGACGACGTGCATGCGCGTGTATGTGTATGTGCGGCTACTTGTACTAGCCCAGACTGAAGCTGGTTTTATAGTGCTAGCCCACTGAGATACCATGCCGCAGTGAAGCATGAATACCCCACTCAGACACATTATACTGACTCCGAGCCGACCAGTCCTTGTTGTACCCATTAATGCCGAACGCGAGGCAGGGACCAACAAGTACCATATTTTAACGTCTTTTGGTATGACGCGGTCGGGGATTGAACCCGCGACCTTCCGCTCTCCGGGAGGACGCTCTAACCACTACACCACGGAGGCGGTTTCAAACCAAAGGAATAACAATGGCACTATAAACTTGAGTGGCGGTACAGATTCAATAGCAGCATAAACACAATGACACTGCAGTATAAAGTCAGTGATGATGGTATTCACCTAGCTGTAATAGTATTCAGGCTTCCATGAGGGAAAGTGGTAGTGGTGGGGTGGGGGGATTGGAATGTGATGGTCGGGGGTGGTTTGGTTTCACCCATTTTGTTCTGGGGAGGTATAGGGGGTCATCAATTTTGTTTGCATGCACTGTGTTGGGCAGTCATTGAATTTGTACATGACAAGTAGTGGGTCACTTACTTTGTACATACCATTTTTGTGTGTGTGTGTGTGTGTGTGTGTGGGGGGGGTCATTCACATTGTACATGCTACTCAATAAAATCATCATCCCCCCACCCCCACCCCCACCACACACACATCTCCAACCTCCAACCCCTAAACCATCCAGCGCCATATCTATTCATCCATTCACTCACTTTTCTGTTCAACCTTCCACCCGTCCATTCAATCATTCATCTATTCGTGAAACCATCCACCGCACCGACATATCTCATCATCCCATCACTCACTTACCTATTTATCCATTCATTTATCTATCCATCATTTCTTCTACCGACCAGTCCTTTCAATCATTCATTCAGTCAGTCATCAAACCCCCCACTAAATTCAATCTGTTCATCCATACACCCACTCTCTCACATATGTATCCATCAAACCTTTCACCGGCAGGTCTATTCATTAATCCATCCATCTATCCACGCATTCTCTCACTCATGTATCCACCAATTCTTCAAATGACCTATCTATTCATCCATCCATTCAGTCACTCATTCATTCATCTTATCCATCAAGTCACCCATCGACTTAAACCAATTCACCCATTCCTCCATCCACTCACTTATCTATCAGTCAATTATTCCACCAACATCGATCCGTTTACCGATTTATCTATTCGCCGACTCAAAAACCAAGCAATCCATCTATCCACCAGTTCATCCATCTATCTATGCATTTACACAACCATCTCCGATATATTCCAGTCATCCCAAATGACAGAGACTTGAGGTTCTACTCCTGGACCGCAGTGACTTGTACCTTATACTGATGTTACAGTCGTGTCGTATTGAAGTGTTGTTTTACGCCACACGCAATATTCCAGCTACATGGCGGCGGGCTGTAAATAATCCAGTCTGGACCAGATAATCCAGTAATCAACACCATGAGCATCAATCTACACAATTGGCATACGATGACATGTGTCAACCAATCCAGCGAGCCTGACCACCCGATCCCGTTAGTCGCCTCTTACGGCAATCATAGGTTACTAAAGACCTATTCTAACCCGGATCTTCACGGTTAGAGAGTATTTGAAAGACTTAATATAATCCAGTGATAACATGCGAAAGGTACTGCATGGTGCGGTCTGTATGTTGATATGGTTGTCTGTAGCCTGCGACAGTGTGAACAATGGTTCCTCTTAATCCGATTGTCCTCAAATTTCATCAGAGATAATTTGGCCCACAATGCATCTCCACAGCACGTGTTCTTCAAAATCCTTTCTAAGTACCAGTGGCTAAGATTCACCTAACCCCAGGACCTGCACGTTGTACACAGATCTCTAGCCCTAGGACCTCCACGTTGTACACAGATCTCTAGCCCCAGAACCACCACGTTGTACACAGATCTCTAACCCCAGGACCACGACGTTGTACACAGATCTCTAACTCTAGGACCTCCACGTTGTACACATATCTCTAGCTCTAGGACCTCCACGTTGTACACATATCTCTAGCCCCAGGACCTCCACGTTGTACGCACTTTCTAACCCTAGGACCTCCACGTTGTGCACAGAGTTCTAACCCCAGCACCTCCATGTTGTATAGATCTCTAACCCCAGGACCTCCACGTTGTACACAGATCTCTAAACCCCAAGACCTCCACGTTGTACACAGATCTCTAACCCCAGGACCTCCACGTTGTACACATATCTCTAAACCCCAGGACCTCCACGTTGTACACAGATCTCTAAACCCCAGGACCACCACGTTGTACACAGATCTCTAGCCCTAGGACCTCCACGTTGTACACAGATCTCTAGCCCCAGGACCTACACGTTGTACACAGATCTCTAACCCCAGGACCACCACGTTGTACACAGATCTCTAACTCTAGGACCTCAACGTTGTACACATATCTCTAGCTCTAGGACCTCCACGTTGTACACAGATCTCTAACCCCAGGACCTCCACGTTGTACACACTTTCTAACCCTAGGACCTCCACGTTGTGCACAGAGTTCTAACCCCAGCACCTCCACGTTGTACAGATCTCTAACCCCAGGACCTCCACGTTGTACACAGATCTCTAAACCCCAAGACCTCCACGTTGTACACAGATCTCTAACCCCAGCACCTCCACGTTGTACACAGATCTCTAAACCCCAGGACCTCCACGTTGTACACAGATCTCTAACCCTAGTACCACACGTTGTACACGGATCTCTAACCCTAGGACCTCCACGTTGTACACAGATCTCTAACCCCAGGACCTCCACGTTGTACACAGATCTCTAACCCGAGGACCTCCACGTTGTACACAGATCTCTAACCCCAGGACCTCCACGTTGTACACAGATCTCTTAACCCCAGGACCTCCACGTTGTACACAGATCTCTAACCCTAGTACCCCCACGTTGTACACAGATCTCTAACCCTAGGACCTCCACGTTGTACACAGATCTCTAACCCCAGGACCTCCACGTTGTACACAGATCTCTAACCCCAAGACCTCCACGTTGTACACAGATCTCTAACCCCAGGACCTCCACGTTGTACACAGATCTCTAAACCCCAGGACCTCCACGTTGTACACAGATCTCTAACCCTAGTACCCCCACGTTGTACACGGATCTCTAACCCCAGGACCACCACGTTGTACACAGATCTCTAACCCCAGGACCTCCACGTTGTACACAGATCTCTAGCCCAAGGACCACCACGTTGTACACAGATATCTAACCCCAGGACCTCCACGTTGTACACAGATCTCTAACCCTAGTACCCCCACGTTGTACACGGATCTCTTACCCCAGGACCACCATGCTGTACACAGATCTCTAACCCCAGGACCTCCACGTTGTACAAATACCTCTAACCCCAGGACCTCCATGTTGTACACAGATCTCTAGCCCCAGGACCTCCACGTTGTACACATACCTCTAGCCCCAGGACCTCCACGTTGTTCACAGATTTCTAACTCCAGGACCTCCACGTTGTACACAGAGCTCTAACCCCAGGACCTCCATGCTGTATACAGAGCTCTTACACCAGGACCTCCACGTTGTACATAGATATCTAAACCCCAGGACCTCCACGCTGTATACAGAAATCTAACCCTAGGACTTCCACGTTGTGCACAGAGCTCTAACCCTAGGACCTCCACGTTGTACACAGATCTCTAAACCCTAGGACTTCCACGCTGTACACAGAGCTCTAAGGGTCACCTGTTTCCCGAGAGCTGTAATCCTAGGACACTTTTCTGTACAAAATCTACTCGAGGCTCAACAGAAATGATCCAACACAATATGCCCATGTCGAATGTTTCTGTATGAGCTGAGTATATACCTTCTATGCGTAAGAAATCTGCATCAACTCAGTAACACTGTCACCGGGTCAGAAAGGGCGCTGGCAATGGTTTTCCAACTGGTGTTAATTTGTTATAACAGAGGAAACCTTGGGATTAAACACAGCGGGCTAATCGCGAGCACTGTATCGATTCCCCAGAGTTCAATAGAGTTGTTCTTTACTTGACGATAAATGTATTAACCGCCACCCTTCGTTCTTTTACCCTCGAATATTTGAAACTCGTAAAGATAACGAACATCAATCACATATACATTGTTCATTTCAACTGACCCGTTTCTCTTCACACAATGAACAGCGTGGGGGGCACGACAGAGATTGTTCACCAGCCGGACTCACCCCTGAAGACTTGATAAGAAATAAACACGATATAGACAGCGTTTGAAGTGCGTTGACAGTATGAAGCCTGCGGTGATATATTGTCTGGTAATGAAATAAACATGCAATATACACCACAGGAACACGGACAGTACCTTGTTTCGATTAAAACAGACACATTGAGCCCAGAGCAAGCAGAAACACCATCCTGGAGTTGAAATTAGAACACATCTGTGACGTCATTCTATTCTTTTCAAAAGTGCTCCATTATTTGACTGGACAGCAACTAAATGCAATCGTAGCGCTACGATTGAGGAACGGGGCCCAACTTACGTCAACTTCTTTTTTGTGATGGACACTTCGGAGTATATTCTAACTCATTCACCTGATGAAGGAGTAAGAATATACACCCGAAACATCGTGTCCATCACAAAAAAGAAGCTGACATTCATGAAATTCTTGACTTTATGTGTGTCACTTCTAAAGGCCATTCAAAGACTCTGGCTAGTGACTGTTGGTTTTCACTGCCGTTGTTGCGCATGCGCGAAGCTCCATCGCGGGCTGAGCTTTGCAATGCATTGTACACCTCTTGTTCTTTTTTTCGTTTGAATTGAATATGGATGTGTTTTGACAAGGGGAATGTCCTCGTAGCTCTCAACCAAATATTAATATCAGTTTTTCAAATACTTTCAAACCATATATTGTTTGTTTGGTTGGTTGCTTTGCTTTACCCGCCGCGTACAATATTCCCGCTGTATGACAACGGTATGTGAATCACAGGGGCTTGTATTGCTGAAAATAATACGTCCTGGGTCCTACAAGAGTACACTGATATCCATATACATATATATCCTTCTTTATATGTATATGGATATCAGTGTACGCTTTATATGTATATGGATATCAGTGTACTCTTGTAGGACCCAGGACGTATTATTTTCAGCAATACAAGCCCCTGTGATGTGAATAGCCCAGTCGCGACCAGAAAAGCCATTGATTGACATCAAGAGCATCGGTCTACGCTGTTTTGAAATGTTGGCATCCAGGTTCCAGGTCTGCAAACTTACCCACTCGATTCTGTTAGTTCAACCTTATGACATAATAACGTCTGTGGTCTTCTGTGGGGTTTTTTCATTATCATGGCTGTGAGGTAGCCTAGTGGTTAAAGCGGTCTGTCCGGGTTCGATTCCCCACATGGGTACAATGTGTGAAGCCCATATCTGGTGTCTCCTATAGTGATATTGCTGGAATATTGCTAAACTGTAAACTAAACTCACTCACTCACTGTTCCATAACCACGACAAATGAATTACTTTAAAATTTATGCTCATGCCTGGTCTCTCACTTTCTGGTCGTTTATGTAAGATTTGTACAAGAGGCACACTAAAAAACCTTCAAAACAACATTAAACTTGTTTTAAACGATTGAAAACGACATTCATTACAGTAAACCCTATGAAGTTCTGAATCACTGGATTGTGTGGTCCAAACTTGATTTCTGTCACGCCGCCTCAAAATAGCTGGGATAATAGGTTCGGTGTTAAATAATAAACAAACACAGAAACCTCGCCAAAACAGCAATGTGACAACTATATAAAAGTTTCTTATTTTTAAATTTTGAATTTGATAGTCTGATTTTTCAGTTGGAATGACGCCGTTAGTCAGAGGTTTCTGCTGACGCCACTTGCTCCATGGCAACCGAAGCTGAACAATAAATACTAAATACGTCAAACACCGTTGTATCGAACATCGGTTTACTCGAACAATTTACTTTGGTCTTTTCAAACACAGTGTTTGACTGTAATGTAACATCTAAAGAATACGAGACCAGTGAGATTCGAGTTAGAATTGGTTTTCAGCAACCCATGCTTAGGGCTAGCGGGATCTCTGGTCAGGCTCGCCGACTTGGTTGACAAAGGTCACTTGCGTAGATCGATGATAATGCTGTCAATCACTTGATTGTCTGGTCCAGACTAGAATATTTACCAACTGTCACCACATAGTCGGAATATTGCTTTATGCAATAAACCACTAAACAACAAACAAAGCACTGAAATCTCAAGAATATTTCCCTGCTCTCCAACTCATTGGACTACCGACCAATATAATATGATTTTTTGGTGTTCTAAACAATCCAACAAATCTCGTTAACATGATCACCATATAAAATTACTATATTTTATCAATAACAATATAACACGTGACTTAATTCTTAACTAATAGTGGGACCGTTACATTGCAAAATCACAGTCTTAAAACCATTCAATACGCGTCGCTTTCTTTACTTCACTCTGATTGTATCACCAGTTCTCGAGAGTTCTAAAGCATAATTGCCCCTCGAAGCACATTATACAGACTATGGTAAAGAGTACATTTTGAGTCAGTTTACACATGATTGCCGTAAATTATCTGCCCCCCGCTGAGAACTGCTTTAACAACAAAAATCAATATCGCGTTATCGAACTAAATTCTGCTGAACGCCGATTATCCGTAGACAGTCAAACGGCCATTAGTTTACCATTAACTTTTAAAAAAGTGGAATAAGTCCATTAAACCCATAGCATAAATTAAAAACCGCCATTGTGGGAAGCTGAGCCACTGGTACATAGAAAGGATTTTGGAGAACACGTGATGTGGAGATGCATTGTGGGCCAAATTATCTCTGATGAAATTTGAGGACAATCGGATTAAGAGGAATCAATTTTCACACTGTCGCAGGCTACAGACAACCATATCAACATACAGACCGCACCATGCAGTACCTTTCGCATGTTATCACTGGATTATATTAAGTCTTTCACATACTCTCTAACCGTGAAGATCTGGGTTAGAATATGTCTTTAGTAACCTATGATTGTCGTAAGAGGCGACTAACGGGATCGGGTGGTTAGGCTCGCGATTGGTAGACACTTGTCATCGTAGAGCATTTGCGAAGACCGGCTTGACCACTGTTGCAGCGAAGTGAAAATTACCATCCTCGCCTTCGTTTGCTTCGTTAATGTCGGTGCCACTCTGTTTCGGTCCGGTCACAGTTGACTTGCACCATCTGCAGCACTGTTTCACTATACTGCAATATAGACCCGTTAGGACTGATCTTCAGTAACCCATGCTGGTTGTAAGAGGCGACTAACGGGATCGGGTGGTCAGGCTCACTGGCTTGGTTGACACATTTCATCGGTTCCCAATTGCGCAGATCGATGCTCATGCTGTTGATCACTGGATTGTCTGGTTCAGACTGGCTTATTTACAGACCGCCGCCATAAAGCTGGAATATTACTGAGTGCGGCGTAAAACTAAACTCACTCACTCCCTCACTCTCTAAACACCAACCCCCCACCACTGAATGAAGTGGTGGGCCGGTCCGTAATGTGCCACCGCGATGCCTCTATGCTGATGCCACTCTGCGCTTCATGGATACCTATTCCTTCTTAACTGGTTGTATAACAGGTTGTATTTTACTCTGTAACGACACATATATGTTTTTATTGCTTGATGATTTTACAGTTCATACAAACTTGGGTGGCATGTACAATATCAACGTAATGAAAGCTTGTGGTTGATATAGCTCAGAGTAAGAGCATGACTCATGACACTTTGTTTACACTTGGCTTACATCTTGTTTACGCTTGGCTTACTCTCGGCTTGCACTCAGTGCACACACTTGGTTTACACTTGGATTACATTTTGCTTACACTTTATTTACTAATGGCCTACACTTTGTTTACATTTGGTATACAGTTGGCTTACATTTGGCTGACACTTTGTTAACATTTAGCTTACACTTGGTTTACACATCGGCTTAAGGTTGGTGTACACATGGTTTACACGTCGACACACCTATACATTATTGCATGCATCTTTCCTGGTCAAAATCTGATTCATTATCTCTGTTGCTATGTTTGGTCATTAACAACCTCTTCATTTGCGTCGTCGTCTGCGTCATCATCTCCATCACAATCTTTGTCATCAACCACGCCTTCATCTACGGCGCCATCTCCATTTTTTTATTCTTCGCCATGATCTCCATCACCACCTGTGTCACAGACAACCTACTCCTCTACATCGCTATCTCAGTCAACATCTCCTTTTCCTCGTTCCTCCTTCATCTGTACCATCAACTCCATCACCATCTTCCTTGTCGGCATCATCTCCATTTTCCTCGACGCCATGGTCTCTGTCACAATCTGTCAACCTATGTACCGGTGGAAACTCCAGTCCTTGTAATTCATCCTAAAGATCCAGGGCGGTGGGGTGGGATAGTCTTGTAGTCAAAGTTTTCGTTTGTCAAGCCAAAGGCCCGGGTTTGATTCTCTATATGAGTACAATATGTGAGCACGTTTCTGGTTTCTTTATGACGCTAATAATGCATACCGGTGCCCTCTCTACAGTCAGATGAACAAGGATACGAAGCGCGGGAGTGCCGCCTTCATTACATGCTCCAACATATCCATCTGCTTGGATTGTTCACAGCATCCAGCATGACAGCTAATGGAAGCTGTGAAGAATCCGGTCAGGACCAGAAAAACCAGTGATTGATATTATAAGCATCGATCTTGTTCGAAGACCCAAGTAAAGCAAATGATGGTGCCTGACCACCCTATCAATTAAAGCTTCTCTTACTACCAGTAGAGATGGTTAGTTGCCGCTCTCAGCAATATTCCAGCTTTATGGCGGTGGTCTGTAAATAATCGAGTCTGGACCAGACAATCCAGTGATCAACAGCATGAGCATCGATCTACGCAACGACAGGTATAGATAGGTGGGAATGAATTTCCCCACTGGTGGCCTTATGTGAACTCAAATATGGTCCTTCTTCAGTTGAAATACCTTTTCTTACCCCACTATGTCAACACCTTGAGGGGCGGTGGGGTAGCCTAGTGGTTAAAGCATTGGCTCGTCACGCCGAAGACCGGGGTTCGAATCCCCACATGGATACAATGTGTGAAGCCCATTTCTGGTGTCCCCCGCCGTGATGTTGCTGGAATATTGCTAAAAGCGGCGTAAAACCAAACTCAGTCGGTCAGTCAAGACCTTGAACATGATCATTTAATTAAAGTCCAGACAACTGTGTATAAATCTACGATCGAGGTATTCAAGACACCCTTAAATTGATTCAAATTTCAATAATGTCTTTCGTGGTATTCCTGTCATCCCCACACAGGACCATTAAATGATCACGATGCCAACCTGGGTGGTAACGGTGATTGTTGTCACTGACATAGAGTTTACAGCAAGATGCATACATCTGACTAAATACACCTACCCCCTTGCTGGCTTCGGAACATTTAAGAAGCCGTGCAGCGAGCATTAATATCTTACTCCCAGGTCCGAATCTGCATAAAAATAATGATAATCCAATACAAACCACATTATCGATCGTTTGCCTGAGGATGATTTGATAAGGGGTCACGTCGTATTAACCTGGCAGTTTAATGTGAACAATGCGAGCAGTCATGGATAGATGTTGTGGAACATGTTCGATTTTACGTCGCAACATCTTCATAGTAAGCACATGAAATCACCCAAAGGCTCCCCGAGGCTGTTATACTCAATAAACCCGTCACAGTTGTGCACACAAGCAGAAGCCAAGCACACAATTAATCAGAAATCGATCTCCAGTTCCTAACCACTGTGGAGACTGTAAGTTAACACCAGCGATTCATATCCATCCCAGTCGATCAGATCAATATATGAAAATTGAGAAATACTGGATATCGATATGAATGCTGATCATGCGATCTATTTATACACTATCTCAGTTAGGCGTAACCCACTCCAAACTACCTTCCTGGCTGGAAACGTTTGAGAGGGTATCTAAGCGTTGGGGAGATCTTTCAGGGGATCGTATACTTTCTCCACCAGGGCTTAACGTTCCCGCCAGGTGAACCTTTTAGTTCCCTGTATCCCGGAGACACACCACGTTGTTAAGCCGCTTTCGAGAGCAGATGTAAATCGCCAACAGCAGGGAGTGCACGCACGTCAATCGCCTTCCCCGACATTTGTCGTCTGCTGACAGCAGCGCGCGCTTTGTCATGGAGCAGACGACATGTTAGGAGTTGGGAGATAGGCTGTGCGATAGCGTGTTCATCTTGATAAACCCCGTACTTACCTTCACCAGGTACGTTTTTTAACATTCTTGCGTATTCTGAATTCCGTTTGATTTGGTTTATGTTTTTATTTGGGACAGTGTTTCTTTCTTTTAATTTGGGACAATTTTGTGTATGGAAGTGGGGCTATGTTAGACAATACAGGATTTGTTTATGGTGACGTTGAAGTGTAGAGAAAACATGTGATGACGAAATGCTGTAGATGATTGTGAAATTATTTCTTGGACGTATACAAAAACACGTCTCAGTGGGGATTACGTCGCAGAATAAATCTGTAGACAATATCTGTATGTGAATGGTTCCTGGATCGAGTGGGTCGGTGTAGCAGTGGGAAGTTTGGCCTGGGTGATTGTATGTGATCGTGTCTGAAAACTGGCCTATCACAGCCTACACTAGTGGTCAAGACTTAAACAGTTATATACAACCATTGAGCTGCAAAATATATTCACTCACTCACTCAAAGAACATCCACCCACCTACTCACCCACCCATTCTAGCGCTCGTTCAATTACATCCTCCATACCCTTGTGCATCTCCTAAAACAAAAAATATTTCGGTAACCAATGACAACAGTTTGGGTTTATAACAAAGTTCAACAGATTTAACATTTGAAATACAATCCAATCTCTTTGTCTTCCAGGCAAATCTAAGGCTATCGAAGGACAACAGGAAAGATTTAGCGTATAACCCTAGCTTTCTGGCCAACCTACCAGAAGGCAACAAATAGACCGTCAATACGTGCACGCTATAGTGTTTATGTTCATTTGTGCTGGGCAATAATAGCTAGCACGACACCAAGACCAACACGCAAGCTTCAAGTTCAATTAGTTCTCTGACCGCTGGATGATAATGTTTAAGACGCACTGAATTCCACGTTGTGGTGAAAAACCATGTCCATTGAGGAAAACAGGTAAATAGAAACGGGTAACGATTATTTTTATTGGCTTGACTGTCAACGAAGGCGTGACTGACAGTGTATCCGTTCGTTTCTGGACATTGAAATTGTTCAAGTAAAAAGCTAAACACCCTTTCCTAGATCGAAAATGGCGGACAGGTTGGCAGTGACCAATAGGACATCCCGACGGAGAGGGACGCTGAAGAGATTCACCACAGTTAACAACGGAGCAGTGGCTCAGACAGGAAGCAGGAGACCCGCTCAGGAGAACAGGTCCGATACCTCGGAGAACCGCCAAAAGCGGGTCAGCCTCCACGTGGAGAACACTTACAGGATGCAGCCTTCATCGGAGGAGCGGTTCTCCGTGACAAAGATGGAGAACCTTATGTCGGAAATACTGGACAGCAGACTCAAAGACACTACGTACAATGGCGAAAAATGTTCTGAATTGGCCAAAGAGCTTGTATGTACCATTATTGCAAAAACTAAGGAGTTCCAGTGGCAGAGGTATAAGCTGGTTGCTCAGGTCCATATAGGCCAGAATGACAGTCAGGCGGTTCAAGTCGCCAGCAGGTGTATCTGGGACCCTAGTTTGGACAGCTATGCCTGTGTCTCATACAAGAATACTTCTCTGTTTGTTGTTGCATCTTGCTACGGGATATACTTTGAGTGATGAGTGATCAGATATTTATTGCAATATTTATATGGTATTTGATTATAGGGCATTGTTTCAATGCTATCTTCATGATTCCATCATCTATGAGCTGTCATCTCTTGGACTTGGTTTCGGCTTCATAAAGACTTACTTATGTGAAGACGGAAATGGGAATAAAGTAAAATTCACTATCATTATTATGTATTGTGGTATATATGGAGTCTCTGCATTAAGTGGAACTAATTATACAGTCCCGACCAAAAATAGGCATGTGTTTATATGAATAACTGTTAATTAGTGAAGGTTATCTGATTTTGCCCCAGGTGTCACGCGTTATGAAGGAATCAAACTCGTTGAAACGTTTTGCTAACACTGATCAAACAACCATTGGGTAACAGTCGCATAAAATCTTTTAAATCTTCGAAGAAAGAGCATGCTGGACTGTACGTAAAAATGTTTGCATATTGTTCAAACTAAAAGGACAGTTGACTGCTGAATAATGGGCGTCGTCCCTGTAGTCATACAGTGTTGCAGATAATGTATTGTTCCTCCGTTTGCATGGACCTATTTACTAAATAGATCAGCGAGTTTAATTGATTCCTAATATTTCGAGACCATGTGGGTAAGGGGGCGGTGGGGTAGCATAGTGGTTAAAGCGTTCGCTCGTCATGTAGAAGGGCAGGGCTCGATTCCCCACATGGGTACAATGTGTGAAGCCCATTTCTGGTATCCTCCGCCCTGATGTTGCTGGAATATATCTAAAATCGGCGTAAAACGCAGCCCACTCACTCACTCATGTAAGTCACTGAAGGTGGACTGGCTATTCATGGTTACTGGACGCTACCAGATCATCGAAATACCTGATGCTTCCAGTACATTTCTTGTGTTTCGATTTTATCATTCCTGGAAATTTAGATTCATTATGCATAAACAGAGATGAGAAAGGAGCACAGTTGTTGCCAGACGGATACTTTGCAAACTATTTTGACCTAAATTCTTCAGGAATCTGTTGCGAAGTCCAACATTTCACAGACTGCTTCAGTCTCATAAATCTTCGAATGACAATTGCCTCCAGTATGTTGATCGCGTTTAGTAAATCCAAAACGTCAATGCAAAAAGAATGCCTACACCCCCTTAAATAATTCCAGTTTGTTGGCCAAAGAGCTGTGAAAGTCATATGAATGTACCACTGAAAATCTGTGATGGTGTCTTCACCGTACCGGTAGCACCCGCCATTCACCCATTTTGCCTGAAAAGTAAGTATTTACACCCGACGTTACACAGCAGTGCTCCTGACATGTGAAACCAGACAATCAAGTGATCGATGAAAATCCAGTTCTTAAATGACCAATGGACCAAGGAATGACATTTTCAAAACAGTTTGTCGTTTGAAAAGATGGATCTTGGTTCTTTTCTGAAGTTTTCTGAACTTTTAAGATAAGATGTGTCAATTACAGTGAAACCTGCCAACACCGGCACCTGTCTAATCCGGCACACTGTCAAAACCGGCATAAATTTTTGGTCCAGCCATTTTACAACGATATTATGATCATTAAACCATTGTCTAATCCGGCACCTGTCTGTTCCGTATTCCGGCACAAGCCATTTTAACTGTAATTAACACTGTCTAAACAGGCCGGGGTATGAGCATAGGTATTATAGAGATAAGGAGATTGACGAGTGTCAATGGCAGCCATGTTGTAAAATAATTGTCACTGTCTAATCCGGCACCATGTTTAAACCGGCATTTTATTTCGGTTCCGGTTTAGACAGGTTTCACTGTATGTTTATTTTAACCCGCAAGAAATTGAAATGTTTGTTTGTTTAACGCCAGTTGTATGACGGCGGTCTGTCAGTACAAGTACAAGTACAAGTCTAGACATCATTGACATCATGAGATACGATGACAGAGCATGTGTTTATGAATTACTATAAAATAGTGATGATACCAGGTGCTCGCGAAAAGGTATCCCGTATCCCGCCTCACTGGAGGCACCCGTCATGAACATAAGCAATTGCAAGTCAAATATTCACCTGAAAAATGTCAAGAACGCATTGTACAAGTTAAAATAGTAAATTGCATTGGACATCATGTTTGCCAATGATGCATCGAGCACGTTGAAATGGGATGACAAGAAGTCTTGTAATACACTGCAACATGACGACTGGATGTGGATCCAGTGAGATGTATTTACTGTTTATGGCTTATCTGGTCGAGGAAGAAAGGAAGCTGAACGCATACAACAAAAACGTATGAATTGTCAGATGAAAACAAGTTGTAAGTTCGGAAATTCCCAGCCACGAAGTTCTCCAAGCATTATGCAGTTCATAGCAATTCAGTGTTATTCCATCTAACAACCATATCATGTTAAGTGAGAGAGTGGCAATGTAAATATGGTCAACTCAAGCATCCATTAATATACTCAAGGGTAAAGTTATTGTGACACAAAAACATTCAGAATCATTTTGCAGCAGCGAATGAAATTTTACTACACGGAAAGACAAACACTTTAATCAAATCTTTGAAGGGCATTTAGAAGTGGAAAGCGTAAGGAAAGCAAGATTTATGAACTTCTTTATTGTGAATAACACCACGTTTCTGAGTGTATGCTTGACGAAGGAGCAATGCTCACCTGATGAAGGAGCAAGCATACACCCCGAAACGTCGTCTTATTCACAATAGAGACGTTGAGATCCATAAATCTTGCTTTTCTTAAATTATTTTAATGCATGGTAACAATCAACGTCTGTCAACGGCAAATGAGGAACGATACAAAAAAGGGGTATCAACCAAGTTCACATTGTCAGTAGCGAGAGTGTCCACCTCGTGCAATGGCGGATCGGGGGTGAGGGGTGGGTGGGGGGTCCTTTTGAAAATAACTAAAGACCACATTGAAGTTAATGTTTAGCATTGGCGGAGCAAAGGGGGTTCACCCACCCCCCTTTGAAAATTCCAGGATCCGCCTATGTCGTGCATGGATGCATCTGGCATCCTTGCCTCATGAGGCCACTCACTACACGTGGATGAAGTCTTGAGGATGATAATTCCGTATCCGAGGAAGGATTTGGCGGAGTTCCTGAAACGTTGTTGGATTCGGGTAGTGTCGTAACCGACGTTCCATTTCATTCCAGGCGTGTTCAACGGGCAACAAAGCAGGGTATCTTGCGGTCCGGGGCAACACGTTGATATTGTTGGTATTAAGGTACTGGTCTGGTATCATTGTGTTGAAGCGTCACCGCATGGTCGTTCTGTTGCAAAAACCGTGAGGCGGTCTTTTGTAAATCTCGTCTCAGTATCTCACAGCAATAAAGTACCCCTCAATCACAAACATTGGCACCCTTGCCGCAGCTGGTATCCCACCCATGAGAGCCTCTGGGTATATAACATCAGTAATTTGTCGAGGGACGGGCTGGGACCGATCTGCGAAACAGTTCTGAATGCGACAAGCAAACGATTTACCCACCGAGCTACCAACTGCCTTTTATGAATACACCATCAGTGGAATTTGTGTGTAAATCATTTAAAGACAGTTCACTCTGACAGTTGTGAAAGTTGACAAAGTAAAACACCACAGCTACGTAAACATTCACTGTAACTTAGATAATTCTGCCCTTGCATACACTCAATGGACCCATATATCATCTTTTACACCATCGACAACCAATGTATAACTTCCCCTGAGTGGACCCATCGTCAGTCTAGGCGGACTGTTGCTCAGAAGCACTGTCAGATATGAGTAATGACCCATTTGGAGGGTGTGTTCCATTACAAGCTTTTATTATTCTCGAAAAAATGTACCTATTGATTGCTGTTGGTTATAAGGTACCCTGCCCGCTTAATGAGTCTTCGTTGATGTTTGTTCTGGTGTAATACTGGATAGTACAGGTGTTAATGATATTCGGGATGCACCTAGTGGCAGTTTGATAAGAGACATACCTGACGTGTCCGTGAGGCTATCGACTCTAGGATCTAATCTCCACTGATCAATTAGCGTGTGAGCATTACTAGACGTGCAGCGGTGCCTGTAGAGCTGTGTGCAACACACTGGGTGAATACAGGCTATAAATGACAAGGGGTTACGGTGACATCTGTGTACATTATAATATACGGGCGTGTGGTTACGAGAATGACATTTCAGGGGTTAACACCTAATTTGAGACTGTAACAAGAACGATAATATACCGTTGATATATTTACCGTACTGATGGTACAGGGTCGAATATTTACTGTTATAACATTTACAGCACTGCTGGTACAGGGGCGAGTATTTACTGTTATAACATTTGCCGTACTGCTGGTACAGGGGCGAATATTTATTCTTATAACATTTACCGTACTGCTTGTACAGGGGCGAGTATTTACTGTTATAACATTTACCGTACTGCTGGTACAGGGGCGAATATTTACTGTTATAACATTTACCGTACTGCTGGAACAGGGGTGAATATTTATTCTTATAACATTTACCGTACAGCTGGTACAAGGGCGAGTATTTACTGTCATCACATTAGCCGTACTGCTAGTACAGGTGGCGAATATTTATTCTTATAACATTTACCGTACTGCTGGTACAAGGGCGACTATTTACTGTTATAACATTTACCGTACTGCTGGTACAGGGGCAAATATTTATTCTTATAACATTCACCGCACTGCTGGTACAAGGGCGAGTATTTACTGTTGTAACATTTACCGTACTGCTGGTACAGGGGCGAATATTTATTCTTATAACATTTACCGCACTGCTGGTACAAGGGCGAGTATTTACTGTTATAACATTTACCGTACTGCTGGTACAGGGGCGAGTATTTACTGTTATAACATTTACCGTACTGCTGGTACAGGGGCGAGTATTTACTGTTAAGACATGTGCCGTACTGCTGGTACAGGGGCGAGTATTTACTGTTATAACATTTACCATACTGCTGGTACAGAGGTGAATATTTATTCTTATAACATTTACCGTACTGCTTGTACAGGGGCGAGTATTTACTGTTATAACATTTACCGTACTGCTGTACAGGGGTGAATATTAACTGTTATAACATTTACCGTACTGCTGGTACAGGGGTGAATATTTATTCTTATACCATTTACCGTACAGCTGGTACAAGGGCGAGTATTTACTGTCATCACATTAGCCGTACTGCTGGTACAGGTGGCGAATATTTATTCTTATAACATTTACCGTACTGCTGGTACAAGGGCGAGTATTTACTGTTATAACATTTACCGTACTGCTGGGTACAGGGGCGAATATTTACCGCACTGTTATAACAAGGGCGAGTATTTACCGTTGTAACTGGTACTGCTGGTAGGGGCGAGTATTTACTGTTATAACATTTACCGTACTGCTGGTACAGGGGCGAGTATTTACTGTTATAACATTTACCGTACTGCTGGTACAGGGGCGAGTATTTACTGTTATAACATTTACCGTACTGCTGGTACAGGGGCGAGTATTTACTGTTATAACATTTACCGTACTGTACAGGGCGAGTATTTACTGTTATGGTACAGGGCGAGTATTTACTGTTTGCCGTACTGCTGGTACAGGGGCGAGTATTTACTGTTAAGACATGTGCCGTACTGCTGGTACAGGGGCGAGTATTTACTGTTATAACATTTACCGTACTGCTGGTACAGGGGTGAGTATTTACTGTTAAGACATTTGCCGTACTGCTGGTACAAGGGCGAGTATTTACTGTTAAGACATGTGCCGTACTGCTGGTACAGGGGCGAGTATTTACTGTTAAGACATTTACCGTACTGCTGGTACAGGGGTGAGTAGTTACTGTTAAGACATTTGCCGTACTGCTGGTACAGGGGCGAGTATTTACTGTTAAGACATGTGCCGTACTGCTGGTACAAGGGCGAGTATTTACTGTTATAACATGTGTTTCTTGGTATGTATGTAGCAATGTTTTAACGAACGTTGTAATGACTGAATGTATAAACATATTTGAAAGAGATCGAAACCTTCTCTCCCCTAATGTTCGAAGCGGAGTTAATCATAACCCACTCATTTGTATCATTTAGAATACTGCGCAGACCTCCCCTCAACGTTAGTGTTATGTACTGTACTATGCTGAACTAAACTGTAGTGTGCTGTACTGTATTGTGCTGTGCTGTGCTGTGCTGTGCTGTGCTATGATATGCTGTGTTGTGCTGTACTTTGCTGTGCTGAACGGTACTGAACTGTACTGAACTATGCCGTGTTGTGCTGTACTGAACTATGCCGTGTTGTGCTGTACTGAACTATGCCGTGTTGTGCTGTACTGTACTGGACTGTATTGAACTGTACTGAAATGTGCTGTAGAGAAATGAACTGTGCAGTACTATGTTGAACGTTACTGTATTGAAATGTTCAGTA
Source organism: Haliotis rubra (assembly GCF_003918875.1). Lineage (NCBI taxonomy): Eukaryota > Metazoa > Mollusca > Gastropoda > Lepetellida > Haliotidae > Haliotis > Haliotis rubra. The sequence goes on from NW_025767588.1 coordinate 239,477, forward strand.
CCGCACTGAACTGTATAGTGCTGTGCTGTACCACATGATGATAACTAAATATATGTACCCGCTTCATGCATCCAGTAATAACAACACACAAATAGGTTTGCTGTGTACACTGTGACAAGCTATCGGCAGGCCAAACAGGTCACCCTACACGTGGCGAGATTTGTTAACGACACGATTGCGTGTGGAGGATTATTTGAGACCAAGCCATGACCGAAGTGGGAAACGTTATACGTCTTGGGGTGAAGGTCAAACTGTTGTGCTTTCTTCGTCAGGGGCATGACCGCAGATTATCCCGCTTGATGAACTTAAAACATTGTCTTGTGATCCAAGATAGTGCGTGAGTGAGTGGTTCGGTGAGTGAATGAATACGTTTATGAGTGAGTGAGTGAATGAGCGAGGGAAGGAGTAGTGCAGTGTGAGTGGTTTAGTTAGTAAGTGGTTCGGTTATGTGGGTTGTTTGATCAGTGTATGAGTGAGTGAGATGGGTTTAACGCCGCTTTGAACATGTTGAGGTATATGTCGTATTGTAGACTGAGTATACCAGTTAATAACAACCCCCCAACAATAAATAAATGAATGAATGAATGAATGAATGAATGAATGAATGAATGAATGAATGAATGAATGAATCTTTTTTAATAAAAATGGAAATAGTTATGATCCCCATATTTATTCGTTCGCTATAGCTTGACTCCAGTGCTGAACCAGATTCATTCACTCGCCAAAGCAAACTGACATTGAATGAAGACTAAAACCTCAGCCCCCACCAGAGACGTCCTTGGGTGCCCACCCTGAGACTCCATGAAGCTGTTGGAAATAATACATACACGGATATCACTACAGGGTGTGATTATGTTGTGCCCAGTTGCAACAGATGGTGGATAGAGGGTGCGGACCTTACGCATTAATGAACACTTTCATGGCGTTGATAGATATTTTCCTTCTCTGTTACCGACGCGGGGGTTGATTGATCTCCGATTATTACCTCTATCGACTGATGTAATATCCCGGCTGATAATGAGGGCCGGTTAATGATTCTGTGCTGGAGCAAACACGCCTACGATTTCTCACGTTACATTTGCCGGTAGTTTATAACTCATTCGGTCCATTTCCCGTATAGCGACGGCCACTTTAAACAGCGTCATTCGCCTTGATCATACGCCGTGACGTCGAACGGTGACCACAGCGACATCATACCTGATCATTATCATGATTGTGCGGGGACGGTGGGGTAGCCTAATGGTTAAAGCGTCCGCTCGTCACGCTGAAGACCGGGTTCGATTCCCCACATGGATACAATGTGTGAAGCCCATTTCAGGTGTCCCCTGCCGTGATATTGCTGGAATATTGCTAAAAGTGTCGTAAAACCATACTCACTCACTCACTCACGCATGATTGTGCGAAATCATGATCATGATCATAATGGCGGGATATGATCACCTGATAATAATAATAATAATAGTGCATATTTATAACGCGCACATATCCACGCTCGTAAGCATGCTCTTGGCGCTTATCACTATTAGAGACTGATTGACAATGGCAAACAACTGACTGAGTTTGGTTTTACGCCGCTTTTAGCAATATTCCAGCAATATCACGGCGGGGGACACCAGAAATGGGCTTCACGCATTGTACCCATGTGGGCATTCGAACCCGGGTCTTCGGCGTGACGAGCCAACGCTTTAACCACTAGACTACCCCACCGCCCCCAATGGCAAACAAACCCGTAGGGAGGCCAGTTAAAAACGTAGGTCCTTAGCAAACTAAATGATCGAGTGGTCAGGCACATTGTGTGCATGCAGGGAATCTAACTCTTGTAGGCTACCCCAACGCCCCATAAGAAAGGAGTGAGTGAGTTGAATTTTAGCAATATTCCAGCAATATCACGGCGGGGGACACCAGAGACAGGCTTCACACAATGTACCCAAAAGGGGAATCGAACCCGGATCTTCGACGTGACGAGAGAACGCTTTAGCCACAAGGCTACCCCACCGCGCCTAAAAAGAAAGGACAATGCGTTTATATTTGTAGACAGGAAACTCTTTTCCTACAGAAGGAACATTAACGATTACAGTTTAACACTCACATCACCTATACAGCTATGTACAGATATCCCACAAATGGTGGCAGAGAGGGCGGTGGGGTAGCCTAGTGGTTTACATGTCCGCTCGTCACGCTGAAGGCCCGGGTTCGATTCCCCACATGGTTACAATGTCTGAAGCCCATATTTGGTGTCGCCCGCCGTGATATTGCTGAAATATTGCTAAAAGTGGCATAAAACTAAACTCACTCACTTACTCACTGTAGCAGAGCTATCAAGAAAGTTCAGGGCGGTGGGGTAACCTAGTGGTTAAAGCGTTGGCTCGTCACGCCAAAGACCCGGGTTCGATTCCCGACATGGGTACAATGTGTGAAGCCCATTTCTGGTGTCCCCCGCCGTGATATTGCTGGAATATTGCTAAACGCGGCGTAAAACTATACTCACTCAAGAAAGTTCAACTGAACAGACTATATGTTGTTAACGTGTACACGCTACACATTTTACTACCGCTTCAAACAGTCTGTGTTTATGGCTGCTTCTGCTGTTATTACAGTAATGTTTCTTAGTTCAAATGAATAACTGGACAGACAAATATCTGGCTTACGTCTCGAAAACGGCTCATTATGTTATTGCGCTAGATATAGACGTTTTTGATGGGATGCTTGACCTGGATCATGGGATTGACACAATGTGACCTGGTTCATCGGTTGGATACAACGTGTGAACCTGTTTGATAACGAAGATACTGTGTGTGATCTGTTTGATCGGGTGGCTACAATGTGTGCCCTGTTTGATAAAGAACATATTGTGTGTGACTTGTTTGATCGGTTGGAAACAGTATGTGTGTACTGCTGGAATGGGGAGGATACAATGTGTGGCCTGTTTGATAGTGTTTAAGAATGATCGATCTGGTTGATTAGGTGGTTACAATGGTTGATCAGATGTTGAATACTAGTATGTGACTTGCTTGAATCAGTGTGTCACTTTGTTGATCAGATGGACAAGATATGTGACCTGATTGATCAGATGTATGCAATGTGTGGGCTGTTTGATCGGGTGGTTACAATGTGTGGGCTGTTTGATCGGGTGGTTACAATGTGTGGGCTGTTTGATCGGGTGGTTACAATGTGTGGGCTGTTTGATCGGGTGGTTACAATGTATGGGCTGTTTGATCTGGTGGTTACAATGTATGGGCTGTTTGATCGGGTGGTTACAATGTATGGGCTGTTTGATCGGGTGGTTACAATGTATGGGCTGTTTGATCGGGTGGTTACAATGTGTTACCTGTTTGATCGGGTGATTACATTGAGTAACCGGTTTGATCGGGTGATTAGTGATTACAATGGGTGGCCTGTTTGATCGGGTGGTTCACATGTGTGACCTGTTTGATCGGGTGATTACAATGAGTGACCTGTTTGATCCGGTCATTACAATGGGTAAACTGTTTTGATCGGGTGGTTACAATGGGTGACCTGTTTGATCGGGTCATTACAATGGTGACTTGTTTGATCGGATGGTTACAATGGGTGACATGTTTGATCGGATGTTACAATGGGTGACCTGTTTGATTGGGTGATTACAATGTGTGACCTGTTTGATCGGATGGTTACAATGGGTGACCTGTTTGATCGAGTGGTTCACATGGGCCTGTTTGATCGGGTGATTACAATGAGTGACCTGTTTGATCCGGTGATTACAATGGGTAAACTGTTTTGATCAGTGGTTACAATGGGTGACCTGTTTGATCGGATGGTTACAATGTCTGACCTAGTTGCCCCTATGTCATACTTGGTTGGGTACATAATTACACCGACGAAGTAGGTCGATGCTGATACTATCAGTCACTGGTTGCCATTTCCATGTTTCATTCTTAACAGGTAATCTCAAATATGGAGGCGTTAAACTCACTCATTGTGGGTAGCCTAGCGGTTGAAGCGTTCTCTGGGTCCGCCCAAGACCCGGATTCGAGTCTTCACATGGGTACAATATGTGTAGCCCATTTCTGTGTCTCCCGACGTGGTATTGATGGAATATTGCTTAAGGTGGCGTCAATCCACACTCACTCGATATAATATCATATTATTCTTGCTTCAAAAACTGATCTATACATTCAGAAAATGATAGTATCTCTCAGTTTGAAAACGAAAACACAAATTCGAAATCACAATTCAGTTTTATTCCAATATGAAAGTGACAAATATATTTACGGTTACCGCCATATACGTCACAAATACGTAATACTGACACATGCTGATATTTTTTGAAAACCTTATTTTCCTTAAACGATAAAAATATTTAAAAAACCTTTCAGTCAAATAAACATTCTGAACTAACGTTTTAAAGAAAACAATAATTTCAAGACCGCATCCGCTAACTGTGGGTAGCTAATTTCTACAAAGATTCCTTCTGGCCGAAAATTGATTTAAGCTCACTATGAATTATTATCTTATCCATAAGTCACTAATCAAAACATTCGTACATACAGTCAAACATCCTTGTGTCGAATTTGACGGACCAAACTTCACAAAATACTTATCCACAAGTCACTAATCAAAACGTTAGTACATACAGGATATCCTTGTGTCGAATTTGACGAGTTGCGATACAACCGCAAAATGATGACTCAGGAACACGCAAGTCCGATACATCAAAGTTCGAGTGAGTGAGTGAGTTTAGTTTTACACCGCTTTAAGCAATATTCCAGCAATATCGCGGCGGGGGACACCAGAAATGGGCTTCGCACTTAGTACCCATGGGGAATCGAACCCGGGTCATCGGCGTGACGAGCTAACGCTTTAACCACTAGCCCCTCAAAGTTCGACACAACAGTGTTTGACTGTATTTAGCACAAAAAAAATTAATATGTACAAAAGTAAAAGGGACACTTTAACAAATAATGGCATCTTTCCTTCATCAATATTATTCCAATGGATTACAGAATCTCTGCAATTTTTTCCATCTTCCTGTTTCAATCGGTAATGGATTAGAAGATGTTCTGAATGAAAGAAGTTTTATTGCCAAATACAAAAGTCAATAATGTAACAAGAAGGATCCTTTCCTTAGGAAGATAGGTTATTGCTTTCAAAGGGTTATACGCATACGATCTACGTAATGATACGCTTCCCAAACAATAAACATGGGTGGCAGAAATAATATTCCCGTTGAAATAGTGATGTACATACAGAAAGAATGGTTTCGACTTTGATTTCTGTGAATGATGACACGTTAATGGAACAAGCGTATGTATCTGGTGCAAGGTCTTTCGTAAGCAGGTGGTCGTCTCGCAAGATTCAGATCTAAACATAATATACTGTCCAATAAAAGAAACGCATAGACCAGAAATCTGTTGCGAAAATGTTGTATTTTCAAAGATGTATAACTCGTCCACAAATAGACTTTAGTGCATGCATTTTTTACACCAGTTTAGAAGAAGGCAATGTCTATACAACCAAGTGGATACTTTTAGATAACGGAGACGCTGAGCGCCATGGTGACAACGTAGCACGGTCCCGACGTCGGGCCTCCTGGCTCTCAGACCAATCTCTTTCAACCTGTTCCGTACAGTTTGACCGGATATCCTCCGAAGTCCAGGCACCCTGGCTGTTGTGCTCTCACCCGTGGCAGTACGATCACGCAAATGTAGTACCCGGATGTACCGATCTTGGGCTGCAATGGTAACTCGAGGTCTGCCTGTACGGGGACGGTCATTTGTTATACCTGTTTGGTTGTAACGAGCTGCAAGCCGTGATATCTTGCTCAGACTAACATTCAGACGCCTGGCAACAGAAGATTGGTAATCTCCAGCGTGCATTCTTTCAATGGCGATGTTCCGTGTCGCAGAGTCAAGACGTGACGTAGTGATTTGACCTTGAAACTACTTCAAAACGAATGCCAATTTCCGAAAGTAATCTGGAGTTTTATTGCCAGACAGTGCATGCTCTTTGCTGCACAATTTCAACTGGATGGTGATTTCTGTTGCGTTGTGGTGATGCCTTTTTAATCCTTGTAAGAAATCTCATCCAAATAATCATTTTCAGGTAAAATCGATGTTTTACTTGTGCAATTGTGCAAAATCATGTTATCAACAATTTTTGTTCAATTTTTGTTACATATTTTGACGATTGTTTGAACACAATAGGTAATTAATAGTCAGATTATTTGTTCTTTCTTATTTGTTGGGGGTTCGTCATTATCTGATGACTTTTGTCTTTTGAAACGCCTCGGTAGAATTTGGACGGGGAGGTAACTCTGGTCAGATAAGGCTTCTGATAGGTGAGACAAAGAACGTGTCTCGATAAGCGAGGTTCCACCATATACAACTGACAATAATTGAAACGAAACACTATAACATACATAAAAGAACATAAATAATACATATGTACATTATTTACACTTTATACAGAACTACAGGGCTTGGTGAACACAACAAAGAGAAGATTGCACTTTTGAGCACCTTGTGACGTCAGGTGAACACCGCGCCATCCATACTGGCCAGCATCTGCAACAGACAAATACATCACATCACAGAAAAATACACCACATGACATTATCATGCTAAAATACAGTTGATGTTAGGTATGAGGACACCCGTGAAGATACGAGTTAGAATTGATCTGCAGTAACCCATGCTTGTCGTAAGAGGCGACTAACGGGATCGGGTGGTCAGGCTCGCTGACTTGGTTGACACATGTCATCGTATCCCAATTGCGTAGATCGAGGCTCATGGTGTTGATCACTGGATTGTCTCTATTTACAGACCGTTGCCATGAATCTGGAATATTGCTGAGTGTGGCGTTCAACAACAAACAAACATGTATTTAGCCCTTAAACCTGCAATAATACAACACATGTACAATACTGCTGGGTTTGACGCCGTAATATTCCTGCTATATTGTGGCGGCTTGTAAATAACCAAGTCTGGATAACACAATACTGAGATTGCTAGTATGAGGAACGCTGTACGCCGTCGGGGTATAATGACACGCCAATAACGAAGACAGCGGTTGTGTCCCCCGACCGATTTACTCGCCACAAATTTGTGACCACAAATGAAACCACACAGTGTGAAATACGCAGAGGCATTTTACGGACCCTTGAGAAAGGTTCCAGTATGAGCGAATTTAGATTTACGCCGCTTTCTAGCAATATTCCAGCAATGGCACTGCGGGGGACACCAGAAATGGGGAATCGAACCAAGGTCTGTAGCGTGACGAGCGAACGCTTTAACCACGAGGCTACCCCTATCATGGTGTCATGACATAAGAAAAGTTTATCATGGCTGATTGTTAACCTTCCGGACCAGACAATCATGTGGTTTTAACGTGAGAAACACAAAACATGGCATGCAATGTTTTTTGTTCTTGTTTGTTTTTGTTTAACGCCGCACTCAGCAATATTCCAGCTATATGGCGGCGGTCTGTAGATAATGGCGTTTGTACCAGACAATCCAGTGATCAACAGCATGAGCACGATTTAAGCAATTGGGAAACGATGTCATCTGTCAACTAAGTCAGCGAGCCTGACCACCCGATCCCGCAAGTCGCCGCTTACAAGTATGGGTTACTGAAGATCCGGATCTTCACGGGTAGCATGCAACGAGCCAGGTCATAGATTGTGAAGACCGGATGGTGTTTGATCGAAGGGAATGTCGTGCGACAGAGGGCCACAATTTAGATCCAATAATTGAAATCCATGTTCTTAATAATTGCTGCCTGCCAAATAATAAATAACTTAACATCAAACAGTTAAAAAGATCATGACCAATTTGTACTTTCAGTTTCATTTAGTTGTCATATTAAATTATTTTAATATTAGATTTATTTAATATTGAATTTATATAAATTAAATATTATTTTAGAATTAACGCTGATTTCAGCAATACGTGGTGTGCAAGGGATTCGCGAAGTGATGCAGGTCCTGAGGAAACCTGGGATGCATCAGAACAGAGATCAGAGTTTGGATGAGAACAATCAGCGGATCCTGGCTCAACAAAAGGGGAACTTTGCAGAACGTATTGCAGCTCTGGTGGCACTTCTTCTCGCCCTGATGGAAATAATACGAACGAAGTGATAATCTTTAATAAATGCAAATAAATATATTCAGTAGCTCACCTTCCGTCAGTGATCACAGGTCATCCCGCAGCAACTCCTGACACACCGAAAGCTGGAGCCATGGCGAGTTGCGCAGTAGTGGTCAGTACGGCAACCGACATGGAACCCGGTACAGTGACAGGCAAACATCATTCTCCCCCATCTTTTCATCACGTTATGAGGCTGTTTAGTCTTCCGTGTGGATGTTTTCAGGATTTGATCTCTCAATGCAAATGCTGACGTTTCGGACAAGAGGGACACGTCATCTCTGTTGACAGGCGTGGATGATTTGCCACGTCTGTTTGGCACTGAATGAAAATATAATTCATTGTTATTAAATTGAAAAAAAAATAGTGTCAATCTTCTCACAAACAATAAACGCACGCGCGCACGCACGCACGTACGCACACACACACACACACACACACACACACACACACACACACGTCTTAAGCTCTGAAACATAATTGTGATACCAGCATTAAATACCAGTTTCTGGTATGTATCATGTTCAGCCTTCATCATAAAGCGGTGTAAACTTTCTTTTGTCCGTCAGTTTACTCAGAACAGATTGTCCTTCTGACATCGAGCAAATTGTTTGTGTAATACCACCTAACTCTATAAAGACGCATTGTTGATCCATACATTCAGCTAGCGACAACAATCTCAATGATATATATATAACATATATATTCCCTGTAAAATTCAGATTTTTAATATCTGAATACATCTTAACAGAAACCCATATCAGTAATCCATAGTTCAACAATGACGAAGTATTAAACTGTTGATACAAGATTTTAAGTGACTTATCGTTACATTAACCCATTATTTAGCGATGTACCATTTATGATAACGGTTCTAAGCTGTCAGGGGTATTGTTGTGGGGAAAAGTTTACGATGACAATAGCTGACTGACTGAACCTTTAAAGATATACTAGTTTACTATACAGAACTAGTTCACGAACCCTGCTTAACTAAACAACCACGTTTACCAAGGTCAAACGTTTCCTCGGCGCACCTCGGCCCTGTGAGTCATCTCGGCCATTTGTGAGGAGTCCATAGTGGAACAATGTTTTCATCAGTTTCTCTAACTAACGTGACTGTCACACGAGACGACTATTGCATATTTTTTGTTTTTCTTTATGGTTTAACTGAAATTCTATACCTTATAACCTAATTTCCAGTACCTGTTCTTAAAGGCGATATGGCTGAGATATTGCCGATGTGACGTTAAATATTAACTCTTAAAGGCGAACTTGTTATTTCACGCCGAAGGATTTGACGTTATGAAGTTACTACGTCATGAAGTTCACGAGTTAATACGATTGAATCCAAATGGATCCGAATGGACAAACGCAATAACAGAAGCAATGGTTTGGATTTGATTCCATTCTATTGTTTGTTTGTTAACGCCACACCCAGCAAAACATCAGCTAAAATATGGCGGTCTGTAAATAATCGAGTCTGGAACAAACAATCCCGTGGTTGACCTCATCAATATCGGTCTACGTAACTGAATACGATGACTATTGTGTCAACAAAGTCTCGAGCCGACCAATCCCGTTAGTCGCCTCTTACCACAAGCACGGATTCCTGAAGATCTATTCATTCATAAACGAACTGGTTTTACCGTTGTAAATTAGTTACAGATAGTTGTTAAACACAACTAAAGGTGCTTATTATTCGGAGGATTTAAATTAAAACCGTTTAGGCCAAACGCAGCATAGTGCCATTTAGGTGCGTACAACAGTAAGCCACACGTGCAAGTAAGTTATGGCTGAAAGTTATGAGAAGTGACCAGACGCTACTTTTAGCAACATTCTATCAATACGGGGGAATTCGGTTTCACAAACTGAACTTGGAAATCAAACCATGGCCTACTGTGCTACCCAACATTTTAGGAGGAATAATGTTTGTAGTTTTAATCCCTAGTGAAAGGTTGTCAGTGACCTGGGACAACTAATGGGATTTACAGTGGACAAAACCAGTGCCATATATATTGGGTCTGTGAGTTATAATTAGCCTAGTGGTTAATGCGATCGTCGTCCGCTACTCTTAAGGCCCAGGTTCGATTTAAAAATAAATTTGTAACACCGGTTCTCGTAGGTCCCCACCGGGATATGCGAATTCACTTGAAGCGGCATAAAACCATACTCATTCTACAAAACACAAACACCACCTATCGTCAACAAATCAAACAATTTTAGTTCTTTTTTTTTTTTAAGGTATTTTCTTTCCATGTAGAAACGTAATACAAACAATTGAATATTTAAGGACGGTGATGACATACCATATTGGCAAGATCCGATGCCTGAAGTGAGTGAGTATTGTTCTACGCCGCTTGTAGCAATATTCCAGTAATATCATAACAGAGACACTAAAAGTCGGCCTCACAAATTGGCCCGGAGAGCGGAAGGTCGCGGGTTCGATCCCCGACCGCGTCATACCAAAAGAAGTTAAAATATGGTACTTGTTGATCCCTGTCTGGCGCTCGGCATTAAAGGATACAACAAGGACTGGTCGGCTCGGAGTCAGTATAATGTGTCTGAGTGGGGTATTCATGCTTCACTGTGGCACGGTATCTCAGTGGGCTAGCACTATAAAACCAGCTTAAGTCTGGGCTAGTACAAGCAGCCACACATACACATACACACGCATGCACGTCATCATATGAGCGAAATATTCTCAAGCACAACGTTAAACCTAATTTCACCTCACCTCACATATTGTATCCATGTAGGGAATCGAACCCACGTCTTAGGCATTATAAACGATTGCATTAACCACGAGCTACTAACATTTCACCACCCAATATTTTCAAATGGATGTGGGAGATGTGGCATCCTAGTGGTTAAAGCTTTCGCTCGTCACACGGAAGACCCAGGTTCGATTCTCCAAATGGGTACAATCTCTGAAGCCCATTTCTTGTGTCCCCCGCCGTGATATTGCTGGAATATTGCTAAAAGCGGCGTAAAACCATACTCACTCACAAATGGATGTATGCCTGATTGGCCTACGAGTGCGTGGATGTGTTTAGTTTAACCCAGCTATTAATTCGACTATCCTTTAAACATTCAGGACCACCATTTTAGCCACATACTAATAAAATTTATAATCGACTTATGTTAAAGGTTTCTACTTACAAGCTTGTGCCATCATCAATATCGCGATGCAGAACCAGATGGATATTAACTGAGACATCGCGGCGCTTTTAGACAACCAGGTGATATTTCGTCTTGTTCGTGAGATGTGTCTTCTAACGGAGGTTGTACTCGAACCGTATATAGTAGGTGGGTTTGTAGTATACCAACCTAGAACGATAACGATTGGCCGAACGCTACCCCAAAGCTATAAACAGCCAATCGGGTGCCGTCTATCACGGGTTTCATGACACAGTGTTTGTCTTGCTGGCAGTGACTCAGAGCTGAAAGATTAACATGAAAAAGGCGGGTAGATGACTGACCTTTAGGAAAGGAGTGATAACTTAAAGTGTCGAAATATATTGACATATGAAGGCGCTACTCACGATTTCGTCACGTATTTAACTTCTATGTTCTCATTGTTGCGTTCGCCGGGGAAATGCGTTGTCATTTATAGTCTGTTTGCAGTGAAAACGTACAGATGAATTTTTAAACAAGACAGAAAATCAAATAAAGTGAAATTAAGATTGCGAATCCTAATAATTTTACCTTGCCAATTGAACATTAGAATCTCAGAAATTTATTCATCTTAGGATAAAAGTTGTTTAACAAACGATCATAGATTCAAATCGATATTATTGGTTTGTATTACAAGGGGGTAAGCGCAGTAGTTAGAACAGTGAAACAAATGCACGTGCGGTACGTGATGAGCGTTAACTTAGACCAACCCTACTTGTTCTCGGTGTTTCATTTAATGTGCATACACCCTTGTAATACAATAAAGATTTGAAACTATACTCGTTTGTAAAATAACTTTTATCCTAAGTTTAATAAAATTCTGATATTTAAATGTTCAGTTGGCAAGGTAAAATTATGAGGATTCGCAATCTTAATTTCACTTTATTCGATTTACTTTCTTGTTTAAAGTTAAATTCATCGGTACGTTTTCACTGCAAGCAGACTATAAGGGGAACTGGCGAACAAGTCATCTCACGCGCGGCAATTCGCTGAATAGAGTTGGGTGTTCAAGAAGCCTGTGAGATTGTGTTTGAATCTCATTGTCGCCATGCTAACGTGTCTGTGTCTCGCATACCCGTTTACCTGACCACGTTGTAAACGTCAAAGTCCTGCATCACTCTAAGCATTTCTCCAGCACTGCGAGATGACTGAAATGTCTTCAGCAACCCATGTAAGAGTGAGTGAGTGATCGAGTGAGTTTAGTTTTACGCCACTTTTAGCAATATTCCAGCAATACCACAGCGGGGGACACCAGAAATGAGCTTCACACATTGCACCCATGTGGGGAATCGAACCCGGGACTTTTGCGTGACGAGTGAACGCTTTAACTTAAATTACCCTACCGCCTCATGCTTGTAAGAGCTAACTAACCGGATCGGAACGTCAGGATGGATGCTTGCCACCGTAACCCTGGATTGTCTGGTCTAGATTCGAATATGTACATACTGTTGCAATGTTGGTGGAATATTGCCGAGTGCGGCGTTAAACAACAAAGCGGCGTTATACTCCATTCATGCTCTCATTCACTCACTCATTCATTCGTTTACCCGTTCAACTTAATTGCAAGCGATGTTTTTTTGGTTGTTTTTCTTTTTTCGTTTTATTTCATTTTTTATTTTTGTTTTGTTTGTTTGGGGGGTTTTATTTGCGGGGGTGGGGGATTGGGTTGAGGGAGTGTGTATACTCTTTTGTTGCTTTAAATAAATTTTTTAGATAAACGGCGATTTAGGACGCTTTTGACCCCTTTTGTACGCCGGATTCAGGGGTCAGTATAGAGCGAATTCGGATTCGTAATTTCCATATTTCCCAGGGGCGGTGGGGTAGCCTAGTGGTTAAAGCGTTGGCTCGTCACGCCGAAGACCGGGGTTGGAATCCCCACATGGGTGCAACGTGTGAAGCTCCCCCCTTTGGGTTGAGGATCTTCGGTATTACCCGTGTATGGTGTAATCAGGGTGACTACGTGTTGATAGCAACACTTATGATTTAAGACAAATATTTATGTGTTGTTTGATAGCTGTCAACACCAGGCACAACCAGACGCGACATCACGACACACACTCACGTTTCCGCCACGACAGTTTATGAACAACGTGGGCGGTAGCTACCCCTCCTCGGCACCCGTTATAAATTATACGGCGTTTATAACAGATTTAACACGCTGTTTGTGACTGTCTGTACGTTCTAAGTGTATTATTTTAGTGACTTGCATAAACACAAAAGCACGTTATATCACTTATAATGAGGCCGGTAAGGTAGCCTAGTGGTTAAAGCGTTCGCTCGTCACGCTGAAGATCCGGGTTCGATTCCCCACACGGGTACAATGTGTGAAACCCATTTCTGGTGTTATTGCTGGAATATTGATTAAAGGGGCGCAAAACCATACTCACTCACTCACTCTTACTCACTTATAATGGCTTATGTTTTGACCACTGGCATTTGCACAGCTCAAAACATTGTTGTGAGGTTTCTTTCCGGATAACATTTCATGACATCCATTTCGTTATTTTTTTCGCTTGAAACATTATTCATGACTGTTACTTAATATTAAAATAATGCTCAACTGCTCAACTCTCTGTCTTCGTTAATAATGTGCTCCAGTCACTGAGTAAAGTGAAACACAATTTCGCGTTGCTCGTTGAACTGGCGCTTGTCCGGTATGTGACGTCGCTTTGAGGATACAGTACAAATGCTGTAGGTGTGTTTTCGTCCTAAAATGAGGAAATAGAAATATGTAAATAAATCTTCAGTTTCTTATTTCGTTTATTTTGTATACTCTTATACGTCATTTCATGTATTATCTGATTGTGTAGTTCAGTCATTTTGCAGTCATCGTGCATAATCCTAATGGTCAATTGACGAAACAACTGAAAGTTGTCGTGATTTCACAAAACGACCGATTTCTATGACTGACTCCATCATATGCACGTTAAGTATCATGTAATCCAGTCTTCTAAGGCGCCGTAAGTTGCTATGCAGAGTTGCATCCCTTTGTTGTGCTAGAATCCTATGATCGTGGTTTCGACATTACGAGTGTTTTTGGTTTTCAGGGGAATTCAGCTGAGCTTTCACAACTCTTCGGACTTTCCTCTGTACCTATTCACAGCCTGTATCATTTACAGTGAGTGAGTGAGTGAGTGAGTGAGTGAGTGAGTGAGTGAGTGAGTGAGTGAGTGAGTGAGTGAGTGAGTGAGTGAGTGAGTGAGTGAGTGAGTGAGTGAGTGAGTGAGTGAGTGAGTGAGTGAGTGAGTGAGTGAGTGAGTGAGTGAGTGTACTTTTACGCCGCACTCAGCAATGTCAATAATCGAGTCGGGACCAGACAATCCAGTGATCAACATCATGAGCATCGATCTACGCAATTGGGAACCGATGACATGTGTCAACCAAGTCAGTAAGCCTGACCACCCGATCCCGTTAGTCGCCTCTTACAACCAGCATGGGTTACTGAAGATCAGTCCTAACGGGTCTATATTGCAGTATAGTGAAACAGTGCTGCAGAAGGTGCAAGTCAAATGTGACCGGACTGAAACAGAGTGGCACCGACATTAACGCAGTGATTTTAGCAACGAAGGCGGGGATGGTAATTTTCACTTTGCTGCAACAGTGGTCAAGCCGACTGACTGTGTGCTGTGTGCTTTTCAGAAGGAACAATCCTAAAATAACATATGTAACAGTGGTCAAGTTTAAAGCTTAAGCTACTATTACGGTATATTATTAATTTCTATCATCTATGTACAACACTTAAAGGAATATATTGTGAGCTCTGACTCTTCCTTCTTAACCTCCTACCCCAAGGGATTCACGCGTATATTTAAAAGTAGGATTGTGTAGTCTGGAGCCGGATTTGGCAATGATTATCTAACAAATCAAATCTGTAAAATCACCATAAAATTATTATTGTTAAATTGGTTAGAACCCTCTTAAATGTCAGTAGAATATATTAAATGCATTGCGGTGAATACTGGAAATGTTTCAATGCATCTAAGTGCATCTGTATTGTCAGTCATTTTCTAGCACCAGCTTAATGTAACTCCCCACAAAAGGAATCTCTGTATCTTTGTATCAACGTTCCCTTGAGAGGATAACAATAGTCACAATTCAACAAAAGGTGTTATCCATTGTTTCCGAGCTTGTAAACACCCCTTAATTCTGAAAACCCCAGGGGGATATTTGTTTAATCTACCCGCGCGTAAAGTCACCCCAACTGTCACCCAATCTTCTAGATACAATGAAATGTCAGTGATTAAATATTGCCGATCACATCTTTATCACTCGTTGCGATCCGTGCCGTGTTGACTATTTACCTGTCCCAGATTTAACTTTATAGACTTTGATTGTACTGACAATAGTACAATGAGCAAGTCGTGAAAATCTAGTCCTCCCTTAAAGCCGGTTAATAGAGTAGGGATTTGTTGGTTGCCTTCGTGGGTTAACTTTAATTCGACAGATTATCTTCAACAATTGATTGTTGAATCTAGGTTTGAACTTTCACTTGTGTTCATGCTCCTTTAACTGTCACCATGATATTGTGTATGCTCGTATTACTGCTGCGTAAGTGCGTACTAGTTGATCACGTATGGTCTGCACAAAGTATAATTCCACAAACGTTATAGTTATAGGAACACACCGGTACCATTCTTTCAGTTTACCGCCCAGTTAATGTTTCATGCCATGGCAGATTTACTATTATACTATGAATTATTGTATTATGAAAGAATCGGGTGGTGCCTAACCTTTTTAGAAGTATGCTTATGCATTATAACTAACCCGTGAAGATCCGGGTAAGAATTGGTCTTTAGCAACCCATGCTTCTCATAAGACTAACGGGATCGGGTGGTCAGACTTGCTGACTTGGTTGACACATGTCATGACATCTCAATTGAGTAGATCGATGCTCATGGTGTTGCTCACTGGGTTACTTGGTCCAGACTCGATCACTTAGAAACAGCTGCCATATAGATGGAATATTGCTTAGTGCAGCGTTAAGCAAACAAACAAACAAATAAACAACCTAGAATCAGTACACTGCACAACGTTTACTGTAAGTAGGGTGACCCAAGTGAGTGTGTTCAGTTTAACGCCAATTTGAACGGTATGTCAAAGAGGTGCGAGTTCCATACTGGAAGAAAGTGACAAGGTATGAAGTAAACATGGTACATTTACCACTTTGGTGCTGAAAATTCAAGAAACATAATCATGCCGAATCTGGGATTCGAACCCATGGTCATATTTTTCATCGCTGTACGGCACTGCAGGAGAGATGGTCGAAGTAAAGAGTTCTTCTCTTCCTGGAAGGATCCCCGAACTTGAATGTAAGGTGTGCTTTTGCAGGTTTACGCTAAAATCTAGGATTGGTCCTTGTTTCACATCCTCTGCCTGGACTTAGGTCTACTATCGGTGCTTGTTTCAGATTCTCTGCCTGGACTTGGGTCTACTATCGGTGCTTGCTTCAGATTCTCTGTCTACACGAAAGTAACGTCTAAAGGTCTAATATCGATGCTTGTCTCGAGCTATGGATAACTTGATCAAAACCCAATGTCCTGAAAACTTCGAGAGTCGACTTTTATCTGTATACACATTGGCAATGTACCATCGGTGTTGCCAAGGTATGTATGTTATCCCACGCAGTGACCACAGATGTTTGTTTCATGTCGGCTTTGTGTATGTCTTCATTTGATCATTATCACATGGTTTAGTATTCTACCATGCTTCTAGAAAATACTTGATTGTGATTTGTCCACAGAGGTTTTAAAACATGCTCACGAAGGAACAACAACAAATTTAATGTAATATTACTGCGGGCTTGCCTCTTTTTTACTTTTACAAAACGGAAATGTACGGTGGTTATATAAGTAGTTTCCCTACAAATTAGAATATTAGATTATTTTCACGTTTGCGTTCATGTAATGTTTGGTCGCTGTAATACAACGGGAAAAGTGTTTAGATCACTCACTCACTCACTCACTCACTCACTCACTCACTCACTCACTCACTCACTCACTCACTCACTCACTCACTCACTCACTCACTCACTCACTCACTCACTCACTCACTCACTCACTCACTCACTCACTCACTCACTCACTCACTCACTCACTCACTCACTCACTCACTCACTCCTCACTCACTCACTCACTCCTCCTCCTCACTCACTCACTCACTCACTCACTCACTCACTCACTCACTCACTCACTCACTCACTCACTCACTCACTCACTCACTCACTCACTCACTCACTCACTCACTCACTCACTCACTCACTCACTCACTCACTCACTCACTCAAGAATGGGCAGCTAAACCCGTATGTCTTTCGTGACTATCTAGCGCTGTTTCAACTAGGCCAGCTCAAATGTGAATACTTACGGGATCTTCTGAACATGTGTTAGCTTATCACACGTTATGAGTACCTCCTTGAGTTTGTACTTCATGAAATTGACCACCCACCAAGGGTAAGTGTCTTTTGAAGACCCAGTGATAACCACATTATTTGACAGCTATTGACAAGTTTCGTGACCTGTTCACACTAGATGTTGCGAGAGTGATAAGTGACATTGATTACCAATCACAGAATGTGTTCCCGTCAACAGCAGTAATCTCTACCCCCTCGAAGATCATGTTGGACGACTACGATACTATATATACAAGCATTCGGAGTCAATGACATGACTGTTCTCAGTCAGTAGCGGATCCAGGTAGAAAGGTGGGGACAGGAGGGGGAAGGGGCTGCCCATCCCACAATCCCCTTTTGAATTCGTGACATTGAAGGTAATTATTCAAATTACAAATTGTGATCACGATAACCCCAGTCCATAACCCCACTGAAGTTACAAAGTCAGGAAGTGAACCCCATCTAAACCCCTTTCAAACGTCTTTAAACATCTCTATGAATATGTACGTATATGGTTCGGACTCTATCTGAAAGGTTGGGTTAAATTGATATTGTTCAACGTCTTCAAATAAAAGGTGAAATTGTATGGATATCAACTTCTTTTTTAAAACAATTATTATCATAATAAAGACGTTTTAAATTCATAAATTTTCACCTTTTATGTTTATCAGATCTTAATAACTTTCAAAGACTTCATACGGACATACCCTGTACTACATAAAGAAATCCGATTAATGGTAATTAATCAGCAATGCCTCTATTTCGATGTTCAGGGCATTAGTTCCCGAAATTGTTAAAGGTTTTCATTGGATTTCCAATAAACCTTAAGAAGTATTGTGTATTGGGAGTATTTTCCCACTTAAATAAGTATGTTATCTGTTATGACTATACAACTCAACAAAGCGGAGAGTGTCTTCATCTTTTGAAATGGATACTCGGTTTGCTTCTATACATCTGAAGTGGCTCATGGGTTTTGAGTTAATGGGATTAAATACATCTACTGATTAGGCCCAAGCATGCCGCGTGTTACTAGCGCCTCTGTCAGAACGCCATTTACCATCCCTTATCACACTCAACATTCAACCTGAACTGTCTCTCTCTCTCTCTCTCTCTCTCTCTCTCTCTCTCTCTCTCTCTCTCTCTCTCTCTCTCTCTCTCTCTCTCTCTCTCTCTCTCTCTCTCTCTCTCTCTCTCTCTCTCACTCACACACACACACACACACTCACTCACTCACTTCCACTTCACTTATTTCGCTGTGAATCGCGATTTCTTGAAAAAAATGTTTGAAAAATGGCGACATTTAGATCGGCTTCGGGTATTACCGAACAAGTCTACGGAACAGAATATAATTTCCGTATTGTTTTCTCAAGTCGCCGACCGTGACAGCAACTTTTTCTCGCATGCCTTGAAAGAAAAACTTCCTCTGCTGGATGAATTATCGTCTGCTTCTAACTCAAAAGAGGCAGAGGAAAAAAATAACGAAAAGACAAGCGACGGGCATTGCATCCTTAACGTAGTGGGAAAGCCAAAAACGTGATACACAATAACTCCAAACAGACGTCCGCGGAACAACTTACTTTTACATCAGGAACATGTTATTTGAGGCATGTCGATACATCTTTGAAATATCCGACCGTGTTCCTTTTTAACTGCCATATCAGTCTTCTTTAATTTCAGTCTATAAATACCGGCATTAGTGCGCATACTCTCATCAGTATTTTGCTCCAGAAATATTATGATTATGTTCTTTTCCATTGATGTTTCATTGATATATTGCTTCAGACATCTTATAATTATGTTCTGTTCTCATGACATTTCATTAACATATTGCTCCAGACATCTTATAATTATGTTCTGTTCTCATGACATTTCATTAACATATTGCTCCAGACATCTTATAATTATGTTCTGTTCTCATGACATTTCATTAACATATTGCTCCAGACATCTTATAATTATGTTCTGTTCTCATGACATTTCATTAACATATTGCTCCAGACATCTTATAATAATGTTCTGTTCTCATGACATTTCATTAACATATTGCTCCAGACATCTTATAATTATGTTCTGTTCTCATGACATTTCATTAACATATTGCTCCAGACATCTTATAATTATGTTCTGTTCTCATGACATTTCATTAACATATTGCTCCAGATATCTTATAATTATGTTCTGTTCTCATGACATTTCATT
The DNA here is from genome assembly GCF_003918875.1 of Haliotis rubra. Lineage (NCBI taxonomy): Eukaryota > Metazoa > Mollusca > Gastropoda > Lepetellida > Haliotidae > Haliotis > Haliotis rubra. Next base: position 259,357 of record NW_025767588.1, read on the forward strand.
AACATATTGCTGGAGAAATAATAAGATATGTTCTTTTATCATGATATTTCATTAACATATTGTTCGAGAAATAATAAGATATGTTCCTTTCCCTTGACATTCCATCAACATATTGGTCGAGAAATAATAAGATATGTTCTTTTATCTTGATATTTCATTAACATATTGTTCGAGAAATAATAAGATATGTTCTTTTTCCATGACATTTCATTCACATATTGTTCGAGAAATAATAATATATGTTCTTTTTCCATGACATTTCAATAATGTATTATTCAAGTGACTTACAGAATTTCACGTTACGCTTTTTGAACCTATGTACGAGTTATAGGACATTCCGGGGAGAAAACAATCGACTTGAAACGACGCCATTTCTTGTGTCCCCCACTACGTTTGTGACACGGAGTTCACCCCCTACAGTGCCCGTGAAGCGACGTGTGTATCTGGGTACTTCAACCCATCTGGAATGTATCATCTCAGTATACAACAACAAAAGTTATAAGTGAGTTACTATAATATTAAATCTCTTGGTAGATAAACTGCTCTCACACGTCGGGAACATTCACATATGTATTCGACAAACACATATAGAAGGATGATACAGTACGGAGTATCGGCGAGCCATTTTTACAAAGATTATATTGGGTTTAGCTGCACCTACGTGCTGCCGTTACGCCAAACATGGCAACAATGGACTCCCCTCGTGGAATATACTCGCCCAGAAGGATGCTATTCATTTACATAAGTACCCATTTTATCATCAAAAACTTGTTCCAAAAGAGGATGTTTGTGAGCGATCAAGCGACATCTCCAGGGAAAAATTGAAATTGCAGCACCTCGCTTTGCAGGCCATTGTGACGTCATCGTTACCATGACGTCACAATGCTATAATTATTATGAATGATCAGTAAAACCTCATTTTCGAGTCTTTGTATTTAAATTCAAGTCCCAATGAATGATTGTCTGCCGGTGGTTTGTTTGAGTCTTTGAATTGATGTTATATCATTTATAGCGTTTAGTTAAAGAACCACAATATTTTTTATTCTGTGTTCTACATATTAATCAGATGTGCCATCACACGAAAGTGTGCTTGTTGGTGAAAGTAACTTTTTTTGAACAACACAAGACATTAAGTGTTAAACTTGCAGCTTATCATATAACAAAAACAACTAAAATCTGTTGGGACATAGAAAGCATCCATTTGAGCTCATCTCTGTGCGTTATCCAAAAGCAAATGTTGTATTAAACTAATCTATGTGACAATTAGTGTTAATAATTGCTAATTTTTCATACTCCTCCTATGGAGTTGATAACACAATGAAAAAGCATCCCGATCTTTTGATAATGACCAAGACAACATAGATGACAACGACGGCTATTTCTATGAAATTGTGCGATCGGTCGTCACAAAGACCGCCATATATGCGGAATATGCTGAGTACGGCGTTAAACTACCAAACAAAAATAAACTTCACTAAAAAAAACCAAAAATAAAATATCCCCCCAAATATTTCTGATTATATTATGTTACAGATGAAACAAAGCGTCTCCGTCATCCACCTAGGTCAGCGCACAGGTGGTTCTCGTCAGTAACATGATGCTCTGGGAGACAAGTCCCCCTGATTACCAGCTATTGTTTTACATGATGCAACTCTGTCTCCCCATTACAAGGGTACAGCGTCTTGCAATGTGGCAGCCTTGACGTCGTGCCACAGTGACGTTCGTCTGATTTTTTTTACAAAAATGTTTTTTCTATTGATAATCGGACTGGTTGCGCTGCCGTGTGATGTGTACTGTGGATTTTGTAAGTAGAATAATGTTGACTTTTTCTTAATTCTGTGAACGTGTCAGGGGGGCGTGGCTTTAACTGGCGAACAGCTGGTGGAATTGTCTTTCGGTTGAATGTATTTAAGCCTGTACATAAGGCAAATTCATGCTTTCATTATGATTTTCATGCTTTGTGTCGTTATCATTTGAAATTCTACTTTAAATACTTATGGTGAATATAAGTATATACTTATGATCATAATTGAATAATAATAATATGCATTTATCTGGGGATGACAATAACTATGAGCATGGTTATATCTAAAACGTAATCTACATTATGCTGGTAATAGGAACATTCGACTTATTATTTGATATATATGTAATGCTTAACATTTGAGACTCACTTTACCTTGAATAAGACACATAAGAATGTGTTGAATTTAACATCTAAGCTTTTAGCTGGTCACAGAACATATAAGGACTTATATTATTTAACCTTTGAATGTCTATATAAGGTATAGTCTGTTTGCGGTGAAAACGTACCGATGAATTTCACTTTACACAAAAATGTAAATAAAATAAAGAGAAATTAAGATTGCGAATCCTCATAATTTTACCTTGCCATTTCAAAATTAAAATCTCAGATTTTTATTCAACTTGGGATAAAAGTTGTTTAACAAACGATCATAGTTTCAAATCGGTATTATTGGTTTGTATTACAAGGGGGTATGCACATTAAATGAAACACCGAGAACAAGGAGGGTTGGTCTAAGTTACCGCCCATCACGTACCGCACGTGTATTTGTTTCACTGTTCAATGATCGTTTGTTAAACAACTTTTTTCCTAAGTTGAATAAAAATCTAAGATCTATAATTTTTAAATTGGCAAAGTAGAATTATGAGGATTCGCAATCTTAATTTCACCGTATTCGATTTACATTTTTGTTTAAAGTGAAATTCACCGGTACGTTTTCACTGCAAACAGACTATAGTAAAAGTGAATGTAATTACATGTATATACTCACGAAACAGTTTGATAATTATGAGCATGGGTACAAGTAAAGAGAATAATATGAAACTCAGCTAAAGCGGTATTTTAACAAAATGCTACCTAATAGGTTTTATAATGCTTTATTTTTCAAAGTCCTCTTCAGCTGGTCACAGATAATGGTCATATTTATTACTTAGCATTTGAAACTCGCCTTTATGGACAGTCACATATTGCGTTCTTATGTATTGTCAATACTTTTGTATGTAGAATTGTACAGCAGAAAATATGTGATAAGTATATCCTTACGTGGCGTACTGCTCAGGTGTATGCAGCCCGGAACAAGCATATAACATCTGTGTTTAACATTTCAGTCTGTGCCCAGTTCAGGTCAGGGCGTTACCGAGCGACCGTCGACGAATCAGCGCCGACAGGTAACCTTGACCTTCTATTCTCAAACTCGTATCATCTGCAGACCTACCTTGTAAACAGTTTGTACACGTACAGTAATCATATCACAGCCTTTAGCTATTTCCTAGTGCTGATAATCCAGGGGATTTTGTTTGATTGTCTGGACTAGACAATCCAGTGATCAACAGCATGGGCATCGATCTACGTTATTGGGATAGTTTTACCTGATGATGGGGCCAGAACAAGCCCTGAAACATTGTACTCAAGAATAAAAAGAAGATTTAACCCAGAAAAATCCCTATGTTCATCAAATAGCATCTTCTAAAATGCCATTCAAGCATTTGATTCAAATGGTCGAGTCACACAGAATGGGCAACACCATTTTAGTAGGATGACGCTTAATCAAGGTCACACACTGGTACCACTTTCCTTTCAGTATTGTTTAGTTTTCTTATTTTCAATAATGTATTTTGATTACATTAAAAATTTTGATTTTCGAAAATTACCGGAAATTATCCCGAAAAAGATTCATATTCATATTTTGCATCCAACATCGGTCGGTGAGTGGTATTCCAGTACGATCTAAGATTGTAATTGTCCCGTGGGAGTATCATACTTCTCAACCCCTGCTAAGTCCGTGTTAAAATGTCTCCATCAGCCCGTGCCGATCTGAGAGGTCACTGTGACAAAATGGACGGCTGGTCAGGATCGGTCATTCGGTTGATAACATGTCGCATTATCCCGATCACATGGAGTGAATGTTGTTTTAACCGCTTTTAGCAATATTCCAGCAATATCACGGAGGGGGACATCGGAAATGGGCTTCACATATTGTACCCATCTTGGGAATCGAACCCGGGCTTTTGGCGTGACGGGCGAACGTTTAATCCACTAGCCTACCCCATAACAACTGACTACGTGGATTGTTCTATTTTATCAATCACCACTTTGTTCGGCTCAGACGCGAACGTTTACTTATCTTCTTCATACACCTGGAGGGGCGATGGGGTAGCCTAGTGGTTAAAAAGCGTTCGCTGAAGACCCGGGTTCGATTCCCCACATGGGTACAATATGTGAAGCCCATTTCTGGTTTCCACCGCCGTGATATTGCTGGAATATTGCTAAAATGCAGTGTAAAACTAAAGTCACTCATACAACTGGAGGTGGGGTGAGGTGAAATTGGGTTTAACGTCGCGCTGGAGAATATTTCGCTCATATGATGACGTGCATGCGTGTGTATGTGTAGGTGCAGCTGCTTGTACTAGCCCAGACTGTAAGCTGGTTTTATAGTGCAAGTCCACTGAGATACCATGCCGCAGTGAAGCATGAATACCCCACTCAGACACATTATACTGACTCCGAGCCGACCAGTCCTTGTTGTACCCATTAATGCCGAGCGCCAGGCAGGGACCAACAAGTACCATATTTTAACGTCTTTTGGTATGACGCGGTCGGGGATCGAACCCGCGACCTTCAACTCTCCGGGCGGACGCTCTAACCACTACACCACGGAGGCTGTCTTCATAAACAACATACAACAAACAACAAACAAACAGTAGAGTGAAACTCGTGTGTGTAATTATGGCCTGTTCATGAAATGTTATGTGTTTGAAGGCACGGTGGTTAGCACAGCCCTCGCTGCATCCAACATCAACTCGTCGGTGTACATCCTCGACGGCGATACAGACGTCCTGCACTACGACAATACAACCGGCAACATCCTCACTAGACGAGCAGTGAGCGAATTCAGGGTGAGGTCGACAACTACAAACAGTCCGTTTGGCTCAAAAGCGGACCGATGAATTGCAATCTAACTCGAAAACTAATAAACATAAAATACTCAATGGAACGCTGATCATAATCAAAACATCATACCCACTCTGTGAGGTGTTTGCAGAATTTGGGTCCTAAAAATAAAAAAGTTGTTTAACAATCTATCATTAAAATATTGACACAGTTCACTATTTGTTACGTGGGAGGAGTGCAGAGAAAGGGACAGCCAGGTGTTCGAGAACGGATGGAGACGGCACAGCACAGGTTAATGAATAAATAACTTTGTCTGTGAACGTGCTTCGCGAACACCTGGCTGTCCCTTTCTCTGCACTCCTCCCTCGTAACAAATAGTGAACTGTGTCAATATTTTCATGATAGTTTGTTAAACAACTTTTTTATTTTTAGGACACAAATTCTGCAAACTCCTCACAGAGTGGGTATGATGTTTTGATTATGATCAGCGTTTCATTGAGTATTTTATTTTTATTAGTTTTCGAGTTAGATTGCAATTCATCGGTCCGCTTTTGAGCCAAACGGACTATAGAGTGAGTGAATGAGTTTCGGGTTGGTGGGTAGGTGGGCGGTTGAGTGATTGAGTGACCGACTGGGTGGGGGTTTGAGTGAGTGAGTGAGTTGGGGTTTCAGGTATATCACGGAGTGTCAACTATATTTAGGAGAAAAATCAAATGCAGGAAAATGATGATGTAGGCTTCATATGTTTAAACCTTGGTTAAACCACCTCTTTATCGCGCTAACAAACCTTCAAATAGTATAGGCGCATGCGTGATTCGATCTAAAGATCATGGGTTTCTTGCGCGCTTAAAAGACGCACCTCTGCATAGCGAAATGCGACACCTGTTGTGTCCCCAAATTTATAAAATGATACAAATGTTACAATCAGCATTCATAATTCAAATAAAGTCAATTGTAACTTTATGACACAATATTATTACATGTATTTATGTTTGCAGGGACAGACGCTTCAGTTACGAGGAAAGTGTAACGAATACATCCATTCATTGGCGGTACGTACTTTATAAGCATAGGAAGCCAAGCGATCTTAGCGATCATAAGCCGACGTTAAAGAATGTCGGTAAAGGTTAACTTAGCTTTAAATTCGCTTAGTGGAACAGGCCCCACGTCTTAGCTGACTAAAACACTCTCAACGTAGGCACTGATTTTACATAAGTATCACTCAAAACACACACAACCAGGCCTAAAGGGGTGGGTGGGGCTCAATATGCTCTCAGTAAGGCAGATGTTGCAACTTGTCTTTTTTGGCAGTTATTGCTTCTGCCTACTTTTGTCATTTCAGAGTTACGTGTTTTTTTCTACTTAAGTTTGTTAAAAGTTTTACTGTACTGTTACTTTGTTTTAGTTTGTGTGGGTTTGTTCTATCTTGCTGTTAGTTTTTCATATCTTACTGTTAAACTGATTTTCTTATTGTTACCCTATTTTACTTATTGTTACTTAGTTTGTCTTACTGTTACTTTGTCATATTTACTGTTACATTGTTATATCTTACTGTTACATTGTTATATCTTACTGTTACATTGTTATATCTTACGTTTTAGGTGTTTTACTTATTTGTTACTTGTTTTCCAAACTGTTACGCTGTTTCACTTAACTGTTACATTGATTTCTTTACTGTTACTTTGTTTTACTCACCTTTACCTTGTTATATCTTACTGTTAACCTGTTTTATTTTGCATTTTTTGCATTTATTTTATGACATTGATTACTTTACTGTTACTTTGTTTCACTATACTGTTACTTTGTTTTACTCACCTTTACCTTGTTATATCTTACTGTTAACCCGTTTTATTTTGCATTTATTTTCATTACATTGATTAGTTTACTGTTTCATTGTTATACTTTACTGTTACTTTGTTTCACTAATGTTGCTTTGTTGTTTCCTATTATTACTTTCTTGTTTCGTTGTGTTACTTTACTGTTACTTTGTCTTCTTTGTGGTATGTTTCAGTATACCATCATCCTTGACGCGGTGATTCAGGTTGAAGTCAATGACGAGAACGACCCCCCAGCGTTCCTCAACCTCCCCCACACCATCAATGTCCCCGAGGTACGCACTAGTCAAGTTCCATTAACCCATCTATTAGACTCCATCATCCATCATCTACCAATCAGTGTATCACTCCAATACATCTCACCTCCCATTCATTCATTCATTCATTCATTCATTCACCGTGAAGATCCGGGTTAGAATTGATCTTCAGAAACCCCTGCTTGTCGTAAGAGGCGGTTAACGGGATCGGGTGGTCAGGCTCGATGGCATTTTTGACACATGTCACCGTATCCCAATTGCTTAGATCGATGCTCATGCTGTTGATCACTGGATTGTCTGGTCCAGACTCGGTTATTTACAGTCCGCCGCTATATAACTGGAATATTGCTGTGTGTGGCGTAAAACTAAACTCACTCATTCATTCATTCATTCATTGTCCGTACGGCATTCGATGTATTCATCACTGTCTGTTCTTTCACGAATAGCGTTACACATGAAATCTATGCTGAATTATTTTGAGCGTCAAAACCTGCATCACTTCTGTCTGTCCCCACACATCAAGCTGCCACGCCCTACTGTAACTGAAATATTCACTTAGTTACTTCTAATACAAGGTCAACTATATACATATACATGTACCAAAGACAAAGATGCAAATTTGACCATGTTCCTTTATGTTAATTTGAAACCGACATTTTCCTTTAACATAAACCCCGATGAAAATGCTTAGCGTATATATATTTTCTCCAAGGTAAATATTTGCCATATTTAGTGTGAATGACCAGGTTAAAGCACACACGCGCACGCACGCACGCACGCACAAACACACCAACAAAATCCTGACCTTTGTAAGAGTCTCACAGAAAATATATTTAATATTTCTTTAAAATGTTTCATTGTGTCATGTTGATGTTCATGTCAAATCTTCTAGTAATAATTTGTCTCACATTGTTGTCTAGGCAACCACTGCCGGCAGCATCGTGTATGTCGTTGATGCAGCTAACCCTACGGACGTCGACCCTTTCTTCAACATCGAAGTCTTCAGTGTAGTCGTGAGTTAAAACTTAAACATCCACAACAACAACAACAACAACAACAACAACATTGTTTTGGACATTCATTTCACGTCTTAGCTGAGAGATTTGTTGTTGTATACAAGCAACAGTCTCAACCCTATCCCTCCTCCGTAAAAGATAGGCATCAAAATACCAAACGCCAGATGTTACCATTTTGACGTTTATCAGCATATTCCAATGTTGAGTTATTTGGCAATTCCCTGTTCTCATATAAAGACAAAGAGACTATTGTCTCGACTAAAAATAGTTTTCAGACAAAGACGAATAGAATTACGCGTTTCTTCTCACCATAACATATTAATGCATAAGTAAAACATGTAGAAATTTGTATTTGAGAAGGTCCTCGGCACGCCGGGTTTACATAAAGGTCGCTTAAACATTTCGTAGTTGAATTTAAACTTTTTGCGCAAAAGGAACCCACGACATTGAAATGAGTGAGAAGACGAAATAATTCCATATCTTAACTTAAGATAAATAAATAAAAATATATTCTTAGACCTTTACCATTTTAGGTTAAGTATTTTTTAATGATGCCAGGTAGTTTCAAGACAATGTTTTTATTATTTTGCCGTTTTAACAGGTAATGATGGTGTTGTTTGTTGTGCTCTAGAACTGTTAATTGCGGTTGTTATAAGTCTAATCGTTGTTTATGCATGAATGAAGTAATGCTGAACGTAAGAATGTTGCAAAGTTCATGTAAACGTGGTTGTGATAAGAATAATTGCTGGTAGAAGAGGATCCGTTTCAAAATGTGGCATTAGAATGGAGTACTATATATGACAGTTGTTATAAGCGTACTCGTCGTTCGTATAGTATACATTTTGTTCATTGTAGTGTTCGCGCCTCTGGGGATTCTTGTTGCTATTCTAGTATGTTTTGTCATCATATCCTCCGTTTGTAGAACGTCACAGCGGCAGACAGATCAGTGGCTCTGGATAATGTGGTCGTGATCGACACCCTCGGCCGGGTCAGACTGGTCAACCAACTGGACTACGAGGAGGGACACAGGGAGTTGCACATAGCACTGCAGGTTAAGGTAGGAATTATCAACTGGTATACGATGAGGGCCATAGAGCGCGGCTTAAGGTCGGTGTTCGAATGCATGAATGAATGAATGATGAATGAATGAATGAACAAAAGAATGATGGTGGCTGTATGGATGATAGATAGATAGAAGAATGGATGAATGAATGATGAATGAATGAATGGATAGATAGATAGATGGAAGAATGGATGAATCAATGATGGATGGATGAATGAACATGACAGGATTACTTATTTGTCTGGTTTGGGTATCATTATTTCGTTTTGATTTAAGCAAAGTTACTTTTTCGGATATATACTCGGATATTTATAGAAATTGATGCACCTCATTTTTCTCGAAAATCTCTATACACCGCTGAAGGATACTCTTATCGATTAATTGCATTATTTGGAACAGGCGTTTTTGGATAATTTATTCTTTAATAATCCGAACTTCATGGGTTGAATGTATGGAAATATTTTCCTTATTCTTAAGTTCCTTTTCTTAAAAGGACCATGGCAGTCCTCCATTGGCAACCGTGTCATATCTCCACGTCTTCATCAACGACAGCGACGACCAGACACCAAAGTTTCAGCATCAGTTCTACACAGCGTCTGTCATTGGCGAGAAACCAGTGGTGAGTTTGCACCTTTGTCAATACTTCACGGATGTACACTACTTTCCCAATCTCCCGTAAATACATTTTCAGCATATTTATAAGCTTATTTGTTCAGCTTATAACTCAGTTGGTTGCCTTTGACAAGAGTGGATCGCTGAAGATAAGGGCCTCCTTTCACAAAGCACTATGGTGATTGTAAGTCACTAAGGTAACCTTAGTGCAATGTTAAAGAATGTGAGTTAAGGTAAACCTTAGTAAAGGTTGCTTCGTGAAGGGAGCCCCGGGAACCACTTGCGACTGACTGACTGAGTATTGTTTTACGCCGCTTTTAGCAATATTCCAGCAACATCACGGCCGGGGACACCAGAAATGGGCTTCACACATTGTACCCATGTGGGGATTCGAACCCGGGTCTTTGGCGTGACGAGCCAACGCTTTAACCACTAGGCTACCCCACCGCCCCGGAACCACTTGCGATCTTAATACTACTAGTAAGAGGGGCGGCGGGGTAGCCTAGTGGTTATAGGCTTCGATTCGTTGGTTCGATTCCCAACATGGGTGCAATGTGTGAAATGCGGTTCATACATTGTACCCATCAGGGGAATCGAACCCGGGGCTTCGGCGTGACGGGTGAACGCTTTAATCACGAGGCTACCCACCGCCCCTTTAATAGGACAGAAACAAGTATGGTCATATCCATATGAAACACACACATAAGGCTTGTTGCATTGCCAGCAGAAGCAGTATATGTCAAAACTGTCAAAACTGCGTCAATCCGACATTTTGGTCATTTGTCACTTTCTAGCGCTTGGAAACATTTAATATTCTTCAGAAGGATCACGATGCCACATAGCGGTGATGTCCCTTCTAGGATTCCATACATCTGGCTTATATGCGTTGACTGAAATTTTGTTCAAAGGGGCGTTTTAACAGACTTATTAATAGTAGTCTGGAGTTTCAATGAGATAAACTTGGTGAGCCCTTTCTATTTAATTGTAGAACTCATATTTTCGGGAATCCATTCATATAGTTTCTACCGTTATTTTGCCTGTAACAATGGAATCTTGTTCGGCGGATAATCAAGAAATATTATCATGTTTTCTTATATAATTATCATTATCACTCGCCACTCTGGTTGTAGATTGAAGAGTGCCACCCAACTAACCCAACACTGTTCGCAGAGGACCAGGATCCGGTGAAGAAGTCCCTGGTTCGATACAACATCAAAGATGGTTTGGACTAAACTTACTACTTGTTCCTTACTTCTGATGACCCGTGAAGACATTGGTCTTCAGCAACCCTTGTCGTAAGAGGCGACTAACAGGATGGGTGGTCAGGCTTGCTGCCTTGGTTCATGCATGTCACTGTGTCCCAGTGTCGTAGATTGATGCTTTATGGAACGGACCCTGGTTGATGTCACAGGCCCTCGTGTCTTTGCGAGGATTAAAGATGTTCAGAAAGATTTAAAAATAATTGAGATGACCCCCGACTCAAAATGCTTCACAGTACAATACATTATGCCATTGTACTGTGAAGCATTTCGAGTAGGGGGTCATGTCAAACTATTTTTTTTTTTAAATCTTTAATCTTCGCCTAGACACGAGGGCCTGTGGTTGATGCGTGTCATCGTTTCCAATCTGCATAGATCGATGCTCATAATATCAGTCACTTTATTGTCTGGTCCAGATTCGATGATTTACAAACCGCCGTCAAATATCTGTTAGGGAAGTAGTATGCTTTTCTGAAAATATATGCATTGTTACGTAGTATTTTGACACCAGCTGAAATGTATTTAAAGTTCAAGCAGAGGTGACACACGTGGTCTCACCTTAGACAAGTGAGTTTGTTCATAAATTGCCACTGTTCACCCAGCAGTGAATGGGTTCCCGGTGGGATAAGTCATATGACTGTTAACCTTCTAGCGACTTCTAGGCAGCATGGTAACCTAGTGTAATAATGGGTTAGTGCGTGGAAACAGGCGCTTTATAAATAGCCATCATTAGTAGTGAATGGGTACCCGGTGGGATAAGTCATATGACTGTTAACCTTCTAGCGACTTCTAGGCAGCATGGTAACCTAGTGTAATAATGGGTTAGTGCGTGGAAACAGGCGCTTTATAAATAGCCATCATTAGTAGTGAATGGGTACCCGGTGGGATAAGTCATATGACTGTTAACCTTCTAGCGACTTCTAGGCAGCATGGTAACCTAGTGTAATAATGGGTTAGTGCGTGGAAACAGGCGCTTTATAAATAGCCATTATTAGTAGTAAGTATTTCCATACTGTTCAGACAGTACCAGACTGCTTGGAAAGCAACATTTGTTTCAGGAATGCCAGTTCAGCCATGGCACTGGAACAATTTCTTCTTCCTGAACGCGGAGACCGGGGAGCTGTGTCAGAGGGAGACGATTCCCCGGGCTGTGTACAAGAGAGGCGACCAAACTGTCCGGGAGGGGTTTCAGGGATTTTATAACTATACCCTCATGGTGGAGGTAAATAAGTCGTTATAGCGAGTATGTGTGAGAGAGTGAATTACTAGCTGAGTGACTGAGTATTGTTTTACACCGCTTTGGGCAAAACTCTAGCAATATTGTAGCGGGGAATGTTCAGTGACCAATGATTGTCGTAAGATCTTAATTGTGGCCCTCTGTCTGCGCGACATTGTGGTCGATCAACCACCACCCGGTGTTCACAGTCTGTGGCCTGGCTCTTTGCATGCTACCCGACAAGATCCGGATCTTCAGTAACCCATGCTTGTCATAAGAGGCGACTAACGGGATAGGGTGGTCAGGATCGCTGACTTGGTTGACACATGTCAATGTATCCCAATTGCGTAGATTGATGCTCATACTGTTGATCACTGGATTGTCAGGCCCAGACTCGATTATTAAGAGAATGCTGCCAAATAGCTGAAATATTGCTGAGTGCGGCGTTAAGCAAGAAACAACAAGCCAACCTATTCAGCTGATGTAAGTCTAATAATGCATGTCATTACTTGAGCTACTGTAAGTTGATGATAGAGCAAACATGATACTCATAACGATCCTTGTTGCAATAGCTATCGCAGTTGTAATTATACTATTTCTTGTTGCTATAGCTAAAGTTAGTATAATAATTATTGTCGTTACCAGAGCTATCAGGTTGACGACAGAAGTAAGTCCGACATCGCCACCCTCCACGTGAACGTCATCGATCAGAACATCCACGGACCCACGTTCAGAAGACGCCGCTACAAGGCTGAGATAAACGAGTTTCCTGCCGTCAGAGCCGGTACCGTCGTCACCACCGTCGCAGCCGAGGACGAAGACTATGTATGTAGAATCCGTGAGGACATACGAAATAATGAAAGTTTTTAAAAAAATGTAAATTTACGTGTTTGCACTGTAAAAGATATGGTTTCAAGTCGCACCGGAGGTCGAAGACTATGTGGTAGAATCCAGGAGGACATACGAATAATGAATTTATTTTCTTTTAAATGTAATCTTACGTGTGTACTGTAAAAGAAATGGTTTCAAGGCGCAGTCGAGGACGAAGTCTAGGTTTGTAGAATCCATGAGGACATACGAATAATGAATTATTTTTTTAAAAATGTAATCTTACGTGTGTACTGTAAAAGAAATGGTTTCAAGGCGCAGTCGAGGACGAAGACTATGTTTATAGAATCCATGAGGACATATGAATAATGAATTATTTTCTTTTTAAATGTAATCTTACGTGTGTACTGTAAAAGAAATGGTTTCAAGGCGCAGTCGAGGACGAAGACTATGTTTGTAGAATCCATGAGGACATATGAATAATGAATTATTTTCTTTTTAAATGTAATCTTACGTGTGTACTGTAAAAGAAATGGTTTCAAGGCGCAGTCGAGGACGAAGACTATGGTTTTGCCAAACAATGTAAACTTACGTGTGTGCTTTAAAAGAAACTTTGAAATGTTATTACAATATTTTACACCTGTCAATGATTTATTCTATTTTTTTGTTTAATTTTGCCTATAAATATCTATGTTAATAGTTAAAACATAGGACGTAAGCGTCCTACTGATCAAAGCGGTCTATGGACCTGATGCCAATAAACTGATAATCACCATATAGCAATACAAACTGCACATTTACTGTCAAACTATATTTAATCAATAAAATGCAATGCATAAATTAAAACAGATATTCACGAAATTCGAAATCTAATTAATTTTTGTGGTTTTATACATGTAAATATACACTCAAATATTAAAATACACAACTTTAACAGAGAAATGTAAATGTAAGTATGTCACGTTTTCAGGGGCAGAACAGTCTGTTTGAATACGAGCTCCTCACGAACCCCGCTGGGGCGTTCTGGGTCGACCCCAGCAGTGGAGAGATAAAGGTCACCCGTCCTCGCGCGATAGACAGAGAGAAAAATGAGACTATCACTTTTAAGGTAAATATCTTCATTGTTTATACATTGATCATGTGCAGCGAGAGTTGTTGTGAAGACATTTTTTTAGTATACTTTTAAATAAATTATATATTTTTCATTTTCTGAATTTTTGTTCGTAACGGAAGTCTGAGTTTCACGAACGTCCTTTAAAGAAATAGAAACTGTCGGGACCAAGAAAGCATACAATTGAAAATCTACACTTGACATTACTCATAATTGTGAACTGTGAACTTGAGATCCCATATTCCTTTGGACCATGCCACCTGTTGTGAGACAGGGCGGTGGGATAGCCTTGTGGTTGATGTGTTCGTTCGCCACGCTGAAGACCCGAGTTCAATTCCCACATTAGTACAATGTATGAAGCCAATTTCTGGCGTCCGTTGTGATATTGTTGGAATATTGCTAAAAGCAGCGTAGAACCATACTCACTCATTGTTGTGCCATACTTGCTGATATGATGCATGTAATATCACGTTCATTGTCATACTCAGGGACCGTGGGGTAGCCTAGTGGGTTAAGCGTTCACTCACCACGCTGAAGACCCGGGTTCGATTCCTACATGGGTACAATGTGTGGAACCCATTTCTGGTGTCCTGCGCCGTGATATTGCTGGAATATTGCCAAAAGCGGCGTAAACTAAAATCACTCACTCAAAAAGAAGTCAAACTATTGACACATTCAAATTTTGTAATTTCTGATAATGTAAATTATGTTAAGAGCTTGTTATTCTCGTATCAAATACGTCATATCCTGTTCCTTTCATGATTAGACACCGCCTCCGTGGTGTAGTGGTTAGAGCGTCCGCCCGGAGAGCGGAAGGTCGCGGGTTCGACCCCCGACCGCGTCACACCAAAAGACATTAAAATATGGTACTTGTTGGTCCCTACCTGGCGCTCGGCATTAATGGGTACAAGGACTGGTCGCCTCGGAGTCAGTATACTGTGTCTGAATGGGGTATTCATGCTTCACTTCGGCATGGTATCTCAGTGGGCTAGCACTATAAAACCAGCTTCAGTCTGGGCTAGTACAAGCAGCCGCACATACACATACACACGTGTGCACGTCGTCATGTGAGCGAAATATTCTCAAGCACGACGTAAAACCCAATTTCACCTCACCTCACCTCTTGATTAGACACCAATAGATTTGACTGTATATTATGGCCCGGTAGTCAGTATGAATGTTTTATGTACAGGTAGGTGAGTGACAACGTGGGCAACAAGAAACCTAACTATGGCCACAATCGTTTGAAAATCTTTTATTGTAAATTTTCAATCAATTTGTAAGATTTCTATGTTCACTTTTGAATTGAAGGTTGCAAACTATAAAAGCAAAATCGTTTTTACTACAGAATTAAAAAAAACCCATTTCGATTAAAAGCGATACATGGTATATCATGTTATTTCAGGGGCGGTGGGGTAGCCTAGTATTCACAGCGTTTGTTCGTCATGCCAAAAACCCGGGTTCGATTCCCCACATACATGGGTGGATGTGTGAAGCCCTTTCCGGTGTCCCCGCCGTGATATTGCTGGAATATTGTTAAAAGCGGCGAAAAACCATACTCACTCATTCATGTTATTTCATTGTGATTATTCATGTATATGCACATTTAATGATATACGCACTGTTTATTGTGGCCTTACTCCAATGGATGAAACAAACATGTTGTTTACCTAGGTTAGGGCTACAGAGATCTCAACCAACGAGAAAAGGTTCAGTGACCCGGATGCAGTCGTTGAGGTCACTGTCCTTGATGACAACGACAACAAACCTAAATTTAGGAGACCATCGTACCGATTTGATGTGAAGGACAGTCTGACTGTTGGAACAACTATTCACAAGGTGAGCGCCAACACTCTATATAGCGGTATGTTAGTATAGTACATATCTACAGGAGTTATGCCCCTTAGTCTTGTCAGGTCATGGTGCCATGGGTTCAGTCCCATCTTTGGGTCGATTATGATCTTTGATGTGTTAGCACCACTCCTGTGCTCTTTAGCTCGGAGAGCGGAAGGTAGCAGTTCGATCCCCGGCCACGTCACACCAAAAGACGTTAAAATATGGTACTTGTTGGTCCCTGCCTGGCACTCGGCATTAATGGCTGAACCAAACTTTTTTTAAGTATAATGTGTCTGAGTGGGGTATTCATGCTTCACTTCGGCATGGTATCTCAGTGGGCTAGCACTATAAAACCAGCTTAGTCTGGGCTAGTACAAGCAGCCACACATACATACACCCGCATGCACGTCGTCATATGAGCGAAATATTCACAAGTACCACGTTAAACCCCATTTCACCTCACCTCACTTCCTTCCATTTTACACTGAAACCATCTGATACAAATTATTTCAAAAATTGAAATAAATGTCCAACCAAAGTAACTCGATCCTTTATTGACATGCGAGTGAACGAACACAATTTTATGACGCACCAAGCAAGATATGATAAACGTTTAATTGACTGAGGGCCAAGCAAAGCTGTGGTTGTTTTAAGCAGGGGTGTAATGGGATAACACATGGCCATCCAAACTCATGCTCCATTGAGTCCACCTATTTCTCATCTTATGTTATCGTTTTTGGTAGCACATTGTACCTTTATGTTTTGTACACGACCATGTTGCAACTTCCGAGGACACCTTGCTTTCTCGGTTTTTGACCAGGTCTATAATCAAATCCGATTTTTCAAAATGACGCGATAGCACTTTAAACACTTAGCTTTTCACTCTACCTTACACGAGATGGGTACTCGATACGTAGTCCTCTCTGAACTGACGTATATTTCAATACTACGTCTTCACTCTATATCACAGGTTGGGGAGAGGATTCGCGCCGATGACCCTGACCTTGGTGAAAACGGCACCATCCATTTCTCCATCATGGGTGTCCAGACAAAGGGAGGGTCGTTCTCCATGAAGGATTTACAAAGATTTAAGATAGACAGGAACACAGGGGTCATCAAACTGGCGGACAACCTTCGGGACCTGAGACGGAAGCGGAAGTTTCCCCAGTACAACGTCATGGTGAAGGCTGAGGACCAGTCCCGTCGACCCAGGGACAGACTGTAAGTAGGCAACGTCTAACGTTGCAGCAATGGGAGCGATCCACAGAGCGTTCGTCGCACTACGTCATTCGTAAGCCTACAATAAACATACTTACGATAGGTCTTAACTCTACGAACGGTTTGTGGATAGGGATGATATTACTTATACACTCCGTCAGTCGTAAGCCTATGGTAAGCTATATAGTTACGATACGTCGTAACTCTACGAACGGTTTGTGGATAGGGATACTTTTACTTTTGCACTACGTCATTCGTAAGGCTATGATATATTGAAACTTTACGACAGGTCGTAGTACTACGAACTCTTCGTGGATCATTATTTGTTGTAATATATGTTATATTTCGTAGTCCCGATTCCAGTTCTTTTGTTAGGTTGAATCCCATCCGGAATTCGAACCCACACAGTCAGAGTCAGGCACCTAATCGCCATCACACAGTGTAGGTGTTCCAGTAGACACATATAGCTGCAAATCATACGATACATTGGGGCTCTGCACCCTATTCATGGGTGGGCTCTAAAGTTACTTCCCTGACTGAAAATTTGATTATTTTGTGAATGGCATTAAATGATGAAGACGAGGATGTTTCTAGTTGATGATGTTTCCCTGTCAGGTCCTCCGTTGTCCGCGTGGTCGTTCAAGTCACCGAGGCCAATGACTTCCCGCCATACTTTGAAAGAGCCAAACAAGTGTCTTACATCAGCGAAGCGGCCACCATTGGTTCTCTGATTACCAAACTAAAGGTAGGTTCAAGATAACGTGAGTTTGCCCCGGTATGGCCGCTGATAACTCTATACCAAACTATCATAGACTCTGGTCTTTCACGTGGACCTTCACAACGTTGATCACCTTGCCAATTCCATATAGCGCCTGAGTACGGGTTTATCGTTGCCACTGGCGATATTCTAACAGTATCAGGGCAGAAATGGCTTCACGCGTACCCATATGTGGAATCGAACCAGGCCATCTCCGCGAGCGAGCGCTTACACCACAAGACTACCCCAGTGTCTGAGATGTTCAGTGCATGCTGATTGATTGAGGGTATTGATAAGGGATGTTCGTGTACAGTGGCGTTTTGTTTGACATCATTCGCCACTGAAGTTGTGAGTTTCTTTATTTTCTTTCAAGATTAAGTTGGGGAGACGCCCCAAAACACCGAAAGTCTGTTTGAATCCCCAAATGAGTACAATGTATGAAGCCTTATCCGGTGTTCCCTGTCTAGATATTTCTTGAGAATTCCTAAACGCGGTGTAAGATATCACACTCTCATTCGAAGTTTTATTAAGACTGCGGTAAGAATGATTCCATTCTATTACCACCTGCTACATTACAGAGTATGTTAATATTGCCACAATATTCCAGTTATATTAACCCAGGAAGAAGGCTCGAAGCAATGCAGGTATCTAACGTTTACCACTTTGGTCCTGATAAACCTAGAAACATTAGTAGGGCGATCCAGGATTCGAACCATCAGTCTCAGGATGCTGTCTTGTCCAAGGGACGCAACTCTGACAGCGGATTGCGGCGCCTTGGACGAGATGGCGACCCGTGCCCCTTCTATCATATGATGAATAATAACCACTTTTATTTAATGCCGAGGAGTATGTTTATACATGTAAAGTATAAACTATCGGATTACATACCTGAAGCTAAGTTATTGAATTATAGGCACGGGATGCGGACGGGGATGAAGATGTTTTCCTAAAGTTCAGGATCGTTTCAGGAAACGAAGAAGGATCCTTCAGGGTATCAGACAAGTAAGTACCTTTAATTTCGAATAAACCTGGTTTAATACCTGAAATTCGAAAGCATCAAGGAATATGTGTCTGAAGTATTTTGCAGTTCCTGGATTTTGTGTTGTGTTGTCCGCCTTCTTGGATTTAGAGAAACAGTCTCGTTCACATTTTTGGTACATTTTGAGTTATGATGCAGACAAACCACTGATAATTGCTTTTTTGTTTTCTGACAGAGGCTATATGTTTACAAACCGGCCACTGGACAGAGAACTCCGTTCGTCGTACACACTTACAATAGAGGCATCAGACGGCGTACATGTAAGTTTGGGTGGAATCCTTACTGATAATCCACGAATGTGGGCATTGATACTTAGTTTTCCTTAGTACTCTGTATACTAAGTCGTCTCACATATTTCTTCATTTTAAACATTAAAGTCACCCTTAATGTTCCTTCGTGTGCAATAATGATGTGAACGAAAATATTTACAATCTTTAGTATCGAAGTAGAGATTATAATATAGTTTCAAACTGCCATGAATGCTTTTCTGCTGACGTCCAATACAGTTTTACTTGTAGCCCAGTTTCTGATAAATACCATGATGGCGTTGTCAAACAATGATGGTGCCGTTTAAAAAAGAACAATAGCTTCTCCTTAGCTCACCTGATCAGGCTGATTAACGTTCTTTTTTAATTTCACGGATCCCTGTTACCGAGACTGTAAGACACTAGATATATTTTTCGGGACCATGGTTATGTTAGAACCAGAAACTGCCTGTCAAAAGAAACTATACACCTGCGCATATGTTCTATGGTAGCCTTGCTTCAAGGCTGTACAATGCTGAGCCCATGGATGTATAGTAATTCTATCCTTCGAAGAGGCAAGTCTAGATAAGTGGACAGTAAGGACCTCAGTCTGTGATTTATCTTTTTGTTTTAGAAATTATCATTTAAACTATCAATTCTTACCTTAGAGACTTGTGCAAGTCTAGTTCTATAGTGAAGGCGAAAGAACCAAACAAGAATTGGTTATTCCATAGTGATGCAATTGATACTGATATCACAGTTTTCAAGTGAAAACATTCCTTTTCCTTGGCAGTTTAATAGTGTTAAATGTTAATATCCTATCACATTTTGATGTTTCTACTTCATAATAAAGCATTGAAGTTTTGATATTTAATTTGATAACGTTTTCAGACGGCGGAAGCGATATTAACTGTCCATGTGCGCGACACAAACGACCATGCCCCAGTTTTCAGCCAAACAACATACGACTTTACCCTGTCAGAAGACGTATCAGCCAATCACATCATAGGGAAAGTTGATGTGACGGATAAAGACGAAGGGCCCAACGGGAAACTGGTGCTTTCATTGTCTGGGGATCATTCTGATTTATTTGGAATTAAAAAGGTACATTTTGTCTCACAAGTGATTTGATGATTATATAATATTATCATGTATTACGTTGAGTTCGTTATACCCATAAATCAGACCTCCATATACTTTCGAATTACCAGATCTATTCTATAACTATTGGTTTAATTGTTTTAGGTTTTATATTATAAATATATCACATCCCTGACTTTGATAATGTCATAATGTCTAATTCATAACGCAACCGTCAGTGAAAAGAACATTCTTTATTGTCTGCTGGTAAAATGACTTCTTGGGGTAAAGAAAAATAGTAATGAATGGATCACTGGACAATGTAACCATAATAAGTTTTAATTATATTAAAAAAACACGAAAACAGCATTGTTCTGTTTACTTTTCGGGACAGAATGCCTCCCCAGGACCACAAGAAGCGACTTATTAGATAACGATGAATGGCTTTGCTGGTTTTCTAACGTTATGCCATTGTACGTGGACCGGTGCTTATATTATCAACCACTTGTTTATATGACCAAATCTCGATCGCGGTGTAAAACAACATTCACTCACTTACTCTGTCTGTATCCCAGAACGGCTACATCTACCTGCGTCGACGTTCTGCTGTCCTGGATCGTGAGACCACTGACCGGATCAGCATACAGGTCAGGGCGGAGGATCTCGGACAACCCCCGGAACAGGTCAGTCGTTATATCTATGGCATATCGCATCTGGGCACAACGATATATATATCGATGCATTGCGATTATTGTTGGATAGCACTTAGTCAATATCAAGTAAATGTCAATATTAATTGTTGAATGGATTCAAGGCAATTCGATTTTATTTGATATACGCTGAAAATAGATAATTATTACAAAAGTATTTCAAAAGTGAGTGAGTTGGGTTGAACGCCGGTTCAAACAGTGGACCTTTGGACTTCATGGTTTATGTCCACTCCCCACCTCGAAAATCCTGGATCCGCCCTTGATACCGGGTGTTAGTGAAAAGGTGGGCGAATCCTGCACCACCCGTCAAGCTACATGCTACACAAAACAAAGAAACGATTTCTGTGGAACTACATTTTTAGAAAATGACGTCATGCGTTTCCAGGGTGACGCCGCTATACGGATACGTCTTCTTGACGTCAATGACAACAGACCTGAGTTCACCAAGACTCGGTACGTCACGGAAATAACAGAGGAATCGCCTGGTCGTAACAGTCGTCGCAAACTTGTGCAGCTGGTGAGTTGACGGCATCATAGATCTGATAAAAAACGTGATACATGTAGATTTAGGCTTCCAAATGAGTGAGTGAATTTAATTTTACGCCGTACTCAGCAGTTTTCCAGCTATATGGCGGCGGTTCGAAAATAATCGAGCCTGGACCAGACAATCCAGTGATCAACAGCATGAGCATCGATCTACGTTCACTGATGAGAAAAGTACGATGTAAGTCTTCAAATGTTCATGACTTGACTAATTGATATTCAATAACAATGGACTGCCATCAGTGAGGTTTCTCACAGTATTGTTGACATTTCATACGTTGGATGGGTGGGTGGGTCCCCTTCAGTTCTGGTTGGGTGGGTCCCCTTCAGTTTTGTTGAATACCCGAAGAAATTAGATTTATTCTGTTGTTTCGCCAAAGGTTCATGATTAACACTATTTAGCCACCCAAGGCAGATAATCCGTAATTGCCCGTTAGTTAATCCCTAATTTGTGTACAGCGTAAAACTACAACAACTAAACAACGCCATGAAGGAGCCAAACGTACACCCACGAGAATGATCGAGAATGACACGAGAATGACACATCGTGTCTCATCAGATTACTACCTCCCACTCTGTTTCCCCAAACCCATATTTACATATGGTTTTAAAAGTCCAATCATAAGTTTACAACAACTTGGACATTTTAACGCTATCCACGTCATCTTATCACGCTAACGTGACTCCAGTTCCGGGCTGGTATCTCACGACAAGCCCATCACGCCAACGTTAAACGATGTGGGATCACACCATCCCAATGTTTTGTCCGATTAGTACTCGAAACTTACATTTAATAGACACAATCTGTGACAGGAAGACGAGGTGTTGGCTGAAGACGCTGACAAGGACGTCGATAACCGCAACATCGTCTACAGCCTACGCGGTGCTGGGACTGACGTGTTTATGATTGACAAGAGGACCGGGCGTGTGTATATCAGAGAGACAAGGCTTGTTGATTGCGAGGTGAAGTGTGATTACAAACTAAAGGTGAGGCTTGCTTTAAAGGTGGGTCGTGTTTATCATCATAATAATCATCATCATCATCAAAATATAATTAATGTTATTAAATTGCTGTTGTTCAAAACAGAGATCTACCCTTTGGGGCATGGTTTGCGAGTACGGGGTCAATTAGTCTATTGCGTTGTATCTTCTCAGTTGATCCCGACTTTCACCCAGTCTTAAGTTCGAATCCCTGATGCGTCCATATTGGTGGCAGTATGTCAGCTTCGACTACAACTGACTTTGTTGTGGTGAATACTTTTGTTTTCTTGTCGCTTAACGACGCACTCAGTAACATTCCAGGTGTATGGTGGCGGTCTGTAAATAATAAAGACTGGACCAGACAATCCAGTGATCATGATAACCGTTGGATACGATGACATGAAATCAACTAGTCGCAGAGTCAGACCACTAGATTCAAACATTGTTTGAAACCTATCTATTGACTTCCTGCCCGCTATTCTGGTTGTATCGCCTCAATACCGATTGCATTTCGGGGTAGCAACGAGTACAATTTTACAACGTCAGTTCATGGTCTGTAGGCAGACGCTCAATCCTCTTGCGGACTAGTAATATATCATGAGTGTTTGTTTATTGTCAGTAATCAACAAGATATCAATATCAGGTTGTGTTATAACTTTACGAGCAGGGGGATGACATGTTTGTTGTTTAACGCCATAATTCTGACAATATGTGACGGTGATATGTAAATAATCGAGTCTGAACCTGACAATCCAGTGATTGACACATGAGCATCGATCTATGCAATTGGGATAGGATGACATGCATAAACAATGCATGTAATATACAAAGTGGGTGAGTGAGTTTAGTTTTACGCTGCACTCACAATATCCCAGCTATAAGGCCGACGTCTGTAAATAATAGAGTCTGGACCAGACAATCCAGCGATCAACAGCATGAGCATCGATCTACACAATTGGGATATGATGACATGTGTCAACCAAGTCAGCGAGCCTGACCACCCGATCCCGTAAGTCGCCTCTTACGACAAGCATTGGTTGCTGAATTCTTACCCGGATCTTCACACATGCGTTGCGGTTTGCTATTCAGCAATAGAGGTGCACTTACGATGGGTTCGAACCCCTTTTCGCCTCGATTATGTTTCTAAGTTTGCCATGAGTAACCTGTGCTCATGGGTTTCAAAGAATGGGTAAACGTCTTAGACCAAACCCCATCAAGCTGACGTACGTGATGCAACTTAAATCTGTTCACATTCATTCACTAACAACATACTTGTACTTCATACTACGACGAGAGCAAGAACGGCTCGTTTATGTATCACCATAGTGAGTGAGTTTGTGGGTAGTCAAAAAGCGTTGTGTAGAACATACGATTTTCTCAAGGTAAGAGCTTATAACTTCTTTATGGATCG
Source organism: Haliotis rubra (assembly GCF_003918875.1). NCBI lineage: Eukaryota > Metazoa > Mollusca > Gastropoda > Lepetellida > Haliotidae > Haliotis > Haliotis rubra. Next base: position 283,289 of record NW_025767588.1, read on the forward strand.
TTTTCGCTGTTATCGTACCACGGATAACTGGAATATTTTACTTAGATCCCTTCAACTTTGACACAGTGGTGTTTCACTGTAATTTCATTTACTTCGATTTCACCAGTATTGGAGTGAGTGAGTGAGTTTAGTTTTACGCCGCACTCAGCAATATTCCAGCTATATGGCGGCGGTCTGTAGATAATCAAATCATCAGCAGTATGAGCATCGCTCTACGCAATAGGGCAGGGGTGGAAATAACCCATTGCCCGACGTCCGAGTCCAGTGTTTTTTCTGTCGGGCAAGCAAATTTGTATATCACACTGTACCGGTGTCCAGTTGACTTTCCAATGTTAATTATGTTGTTTATTTTAAAAAAATCAACAAGAAAACGGTCGGTATAGTGGACAAATAATCAGGGCAAGTGATTTTACGTGGGCCACTGTTCCGGAGTACACTAGCAATTTTTAAGTTATTTCCACCCCTGTAGGGATACAATGACATCCAGCATTGGTCTGACAAACTGGTCACCTAGATGATGGATGGAAGCCAGGGGTGTTCTCCCGAACTTTGGTTCAACCCCCGATCATGTGTTTCCAGCACCTTCATCTACTGGACTACATAATAAATGAAAACATTGCAAATGGAAAGATGTGGCATTATTTGTAAATCTTGACTCACAATCTGTGGATGTCCAGGTCGTGGCCCGGGATCAAGGGGGGAAGGGTCTAGAGGGAACAGCTGATCTGATCATCAAGATCAACGACATCAACGACAACAAACCCACCTTGACGAAGAACTACACCTTCCGCGCCTCACCACGGGCCAAGGTGGGGTCTGTGATCGGGGACATCGACGCCGTGGACGATGACGTTGAAGCCCGCAACAGACGCGTTATGTACGTGCTCAAGGACGGCGGCTACGGCAAGTTCAGCATCGACTTCGACTCAGGTACGTCATTCATTTGATATAAAGACGAACGGAGTCTTTCCTTTCAAATGAGTTGAAAGGTCAAGGTCATTATGTTGATATATATTTTTTAACCTTGCAGTTCGTGGACTTTTCTGGACTACTTCTTGACCTTTCACCAACTGATATTGTTTTATATAATGTTTGATTGCAAAACCTGCAGGAATTCTACCATATCTTGGAAGACTAGACACAATTTTGATAACTTTGTCTGCTTGCGAGAAGACATTCTTGAAAATTCGACAGATGTGAGAGAAACACCTGAACTTGATAATAATGAGAAACGAGCTTTGAAGTACGTGCATAAAAAACAAATCCCAAAACGGAGTACATGACTAAATAAAAAGTGGAAATTGTGGTTCGAATCCCGCTGATTATGGTTCTTGATTGGTCAACATACCCGTGTTTGTGGGTTTCACCAGGATGAGACATGCATTACTCCAGGCTTTACTCCCACATTCACAGACACAGCGTAATTTAACTTGAAAACTGCTAAAATGGCGTTAAACGCAAACCACTTCACTCCCTAACTCGGGGCAGTGGCTGCAGTGGTGAAGGACTATTGGACACCGATAACGACTAGGTGGTTGCCGCTGTTGAAGCCGTTCAGGTGAACCAAGATAAGACAATTCGGAACAGTTGCACTGAGGTCAAAGGAGATTATATTGAAAGCATTTCTTAACAATTTTGGTTCTTCTGTGTGAGGGGTGTCCTCCCACCCCTACACTTGAGTAGAGGGATTAATTACCCTCACCCCACAGCAATAATGGAACAGCTTAATTAGCCAACTCAGTGCTCAGCAGAGTAGAGAGATTTTTAAACGGAGATTTAACCTTTTATTCCGTACTGAAGAGGCCACAGGCCTAGAGCACATAAAACATACATACATTTATATCGCCCGAGTAGTAACTTTTACATATCTTCAAATATTATTATTTTTCTTTCTTTGCAATGTTGCATAGAATATAAAAATTGATAAATTCTGAAGTATTTCAAATGTTTGTGCTTGTTAGTAATGATATAAATTTAATAACGTTTGGATATCTATTAAAATGATTTGGTAAATATTTTCTTCTAAGATCTGAGTACAGTGGACAAACAAGAAGGAAATGGTGTCATCCTCGACAGTATTTAAATCACATAGTTGGCATAGTCTGTCTTGTAGATTAATATTGACAGTATAAATATCCTTAAGTCGATTAATATTGAGTCCAGTGACATGATAAAATTAGGGCAGCATTTGCGCTAACATTTTGGTCATATTCAAACCATGCGTTACCAAAACCAGTTTGAGTCAGTGACATGATAAAAGTAGGGCAGCAGCTAACGTTTTGGTCATACCATGCGTTACCAAAAACCAGTTTTAAACAGCAATGTTTTTAGATTCGTTACCCAATTATTTTTTCCATTATTGTCATAAACTATCATCCTATTGTAACACATTTTGGGAAATCTATGTGCAGGCATGTTCAGCAAGTTTAACCAGTATTTGATAGCCTTAACTTGAGAAAATATGTGCATCGGGAATCTACCACATTCACCATAAACCATAACACTAATTGTACTTATTTATTAATTTTCCTACTCAAACCATGCATTCGTGAAAGATTCCATAGTTTATTTCAATTTACCGAGTCAAATGGTTTCGAGAAATCTATAAAAAGAGCATAAAATTTACCACCTATTTGTAATTGACATATATGAATTATTTTCATGACATGTTATTCATGACAACAAATTATATACATACATATTAAATGTGGTTGTGTTCCCTTTCTCAATTGAAATACTTAACTGGGTTCTTCCATTTCTCTATCAATAATAATAATAAAAGTCCATTTATATTGCGGGTTTATCCATGCACATTGCATGCTCAAAGCGCTGACATATTACCCCTGGTCAACGAGTACAGAACACTCCATGTGGAGAATACAACCGGTAGCCTGTCAGGCGCTCAAGGTTCAAATTCAGACTACCATCGTATCATACCAGGTAACAGCTTTCTCGATTGCTGTGCATTAGACCGTAAATGTTGTTGTTTTAAGCTGTCTGAAGAATGGGAGATAACCATGTGAGGTCATGAACTCTACGATTTACCGTAACCTTATCCCACGTGGATACTACACTGTATATGAGTATTATGGACCCCTAGTCTGTCGTACAGACCCTGAAGTAAATATATCCAAGAAAGCCCACGCAAGTCTAGAAAATGTGGCAAGTCTAGATTTCCTCAGAAATGAAGAAAGTCTCAGGGCTACTTTTCATTATATATATTTTTTTTTACTATGAACTTTTTTTCAGTAAAATATGTTAATTTCAGAGACTAGTTGTTAGTCTAATGGACCCCCAAGATAATTACTGAAGCTTATCACCTGAGGATACGTAAGGGCCTTGTGTAGGTAAACCTTGACTGGCTACGTGACATGTATTGTTGCGAGGAGTGAGTGAGTTTGGTTTAACACCTCTTTTAGCAATATTCCAACAATATCACGGCGGCAAACACCAGAAACGGACTTCACAAAATGTACCCATGTGGGAATCGAACCCGGGTTTTCGGCGTTATGAGCAACGCTTTAACCATTAGGCCACCCCGCCGCCCTTATTGTTGCGTTGTTAGTGTAAGTTATTAGCTGACGTCATGTCATTTATTTAGCGTCGATCATGCAATAAATTGACGTATGACTCGTTCGTAAATACGATCACTTGACCTACATTTCCATACATAAAAAGGATAATATATAAATACTACTCAGTCGAAGTAAAAACAACCACCAGACTTCTTTTATATAACTTTATATATTATGACAGATTAATTCAAGTCGTATGAAATAATCGGGTGGTGTTTAGAGTAGCATTTAACAACACACAGTTCGACATTAATGATAATCATTCATTCTTGACGCTATGGATTTCAGTAAATAACATTCATTGTTGAGAAGTGAATGGTAAGGTTTCCGCGGTGTTGGTTATCATCTAAAAGTACGGATGCCATTCTTGACTTAATGTCTCTGAGATAACAGACATTTAGAATAATTCTTTAACTTTGGCAATACAATACAATAACATTGTGGTACTCATGTACATGTACATGGACTTGACCGACCCGGGACTGTGGGGTAGCCTTGTGGTTAACGCGTTCGCTCGTCACGTCGAAGACCCGGGTTCGATTCCCGACATGGGTACAAATCCCGTTTCTGGTCTTCACCGCAGTAATATTGCTAGAATATTGCTACAAGCGGCGTAAAACTAAACTCACTCACTCTTTTTCCTCCACCCCAGGACGACTGATTCTTAGTGGACTCTCTGACCCGCGAGCCACAGATGGAGACGTACAACCTGACGGTGGAGGTGATGGACACGGGTGTGCCACGCCTTACCACCACGGGGGTGGTGAGGGTGCAGGTGCCCGTGAACAGGAAGCCTACGCTAGGGGGAGCGCAGAAGGTGACGGTCAGCGAGGACGCGCGTGTTGGGGTGAAGGTCGGTCGGGTTAACGTCACGGACACGGATTCCCTGACATACAGACTGGATCAAACTGATTCAGGTGTGGTGTTGGTTGTTTTGATCATGCCACACGTGGGGTAAAAATTTAGTTTTCATCATATAAATCTGATCGTGGAATTTTCCTTATAGCACAAATATGTTTCCATGTTATGAGCTGCCAGTCAAAAGAAACATACTCTTTAGGTTGAATTCGGCCCAAAATTTGCAAAAGTTATCAAAAATGTACTTGCCTGAAAATATCCGCCGAAACGCTGCAAAAATTACGATAAAAACCCAACAATTGTCATACCTTTATACATCACACTAAAATCTTGTTTATTGCATTGCTAGCAGCCATAGTACAGTTTCAGTATTTTCTTTTGCCTCGCAATTTCATACAAAAGGTTATCGAAATAGTTCATATCACTTAAACCCTAAGGGCTTATATATATTGAACAAACGTACACATTCCTATAAACACAAGTCATTATTGTTCAATAAAGATTTTTTATAGATTCGTGTTTTATATTAATCGCTGCTACACGTAAATGATTCTCAAATAAAACATCTTCCTTCGTGTTTTATTTTAATGGCTGCTACACGGAAATGATTCTCAAATACAATATCTTCCTGTTCCTAGTTCCATTCCGGGTCAGCTCAGATGGTACCATCAGTACTACTCGGAGGCTGGATAGGGAGGATAGTGAGGGGTATACACTGAAGATAGTTGTCACAGATAGAGGCTACCCAGTCAACACCGTCACCGCCACCGTCGACGTTGTTGTACAGGACGTCAATGACAACGCCCCAGCGTTCACGTTTACCAGATACTCGGGAGAAATTGTGGAAGATGACACCAGCCCCAAGAGGAATCAGATTGTGAAAATGGTAAAAATATTAAAATATGTAGGTAAAATGTTTTTCTTGGTAGGTATGTAGCTCTAAGTCATTGCATTTCAAGTTGAAGGTATCACATTGTGAAAATGGTGAAATATTAAAATATTTAGGTAAAATGTTTTTTCTTGATGGGTAAGTAGCTCTAAGTCATTGAATTTCAAGTCGAAGGTATCAAATTGTGAAAATGGTAAAAATATTTAAATATTTAGGTAAAAAAATTTTTGGGGATGGGTATGTAGCTCTAAGTCATTACATTTTCAAGTTGAAGGTATCAAATTGTGAAAATGGTAAAAATATTAAAAAATTTAGGCAAAATGTTTTTCTTGGTGGGTATATATAGCTCTAAGTCATTGCATTTCAAGTCGAAGGTATCAAATTGTGAAAATGGTAAAATAATAAAATATTTAGGTAAAATGTTTTTCTTGGTGGGTATGTAGCTCTAAGTCATTGAATTTCAAGTCGAAGGTATCAAATTGTGAAAATGGTAAAAATATTGAAATATTTAGGTAAAAAAATTTTTGGGGATGGGTATGTAGCTCTAAGTCATTACATTTTCAAGTTGAAGGTATCAAATTGTGAAAATGGTAAAAATATTAAAAAATTTAGGCAAAATGTTTTTCTTGGTGGGTATGTAGCTCTAAGTCATTGCATTTCAAGTCGAAGGTATCAAATTGTGAAAATGGTAAAAATATTAAAATATTTAGGTAAAATGTTTTTCTTGGTGGGTATGTAGCTCTAAGTCATTGAATTTCAAGTCGAAGGTATCAAATTGTGAAAATGGTAAAAATATTAAAATATTTATGTAAAATGTTTTTTCTTGATGGGTATATAGCTCTAAGTCATTGCATTTCAAGTCGAAGGTGTCAAATTGTGAAAATGTTAATAATATTGAAATATGTAGGTAAAATGTTTTTCTTGATGGGTATGTAGCTCTAAGTCATTGCATTTCAAGTCGAAGGTATCAAATTGTGAAAATGTTAAAAATATTGAAATATTTAGGTAAAATGTTTTTCTTGATGGGTATGTAGCTCTAAGTCATTGCATTTCAAGTCGAAGGTATCAAATTGTGAAAATGTTAAAAATATTCAAATATTTATGTTAAATGTTTTTTCTTGATGGGTATGTAGCTCTAAGTCATTACATTTCAAGTTGGAGGTATCAAATTGTGAAAATGGTAAAAATATTTGAATATTTAGGCAAAATGTTTTTCTTGGTGGGTATGTAGCTCTAAGTCATTGCATTTCAAGTCGAAGGTATCAAATTGTGAAAATGGTAAAAATATTAAAATATTTTTGTAAAATGTTTTTTCTTGATGGGTATATAGCTCTAAGTCATTGCATTTCAAGTCGAAGGTATCAAACTGTGAAAATGTTAAAAATATTGAAATATGTAGGTAAAATGTTTTTCTTGGTGGGTATGTAGCTCTAAGTCATTGCATTTCAAGTCGAAGGCATCAAATTGTGAAAATGTTAAAAATATTAAAATATTTATGTAAATTGTTTTTCTTGATGGGTATGTAGCTCTAAGTCATTGCATTTCAAGTCGAAGGCATCAAATTGTGAAAATGTTAAAAATATTAGAATATTTAGGTAAATTGTTTTTCTTGATGGGTATGTAGCTCTAAGTCATTGCGTTTCAAGTCGAGATTATGTATATGATTTCCTCATTTATAACAATGTCAAGAGTATGGTTTTACACCGCTTTTAGCAATATTTCATCAATATCATTGCTTTGGACTTTAAAATTCACATCCGCACATTTTACCAATTTGGGTAACTGAATCCGGGTCTTTGACAAAGACGGAACAGGCAAATATTTAACCATTAGGCTACTCTGCATAGTAGTTGTCCTGAAAGTATATTATGTAACCCGTGAAAATGGTCGAAAATAAAGTGTACACTCCTCCTTTCTCTTTCTCAAGAATGTGCAACCCCCTTTTTCTAAAAGCTTATCCTGAAATTTACGTCCTGATACTGATTTTTATCTGTTAGATGCCTTTAATGGCTGTATCTTTTTGAGAACTGGACTTACCAAGTGACTTGATCAAATTGGAATCTTTCTTAGCCAGGGGAGATAACTGTGACAGACGGGGACGGGACCGAGGAGAACCGTGATGTTGTCCTGTCACTCAGGGGTGAGGGAAGTGACAAGTTCACCATCGACTCGGACTCCGGGATAGTCAAGGTCAAGGCTCCTGGATCAATTGACTGCGAAGTCAAGTGTTTCTACTCTTTCAAGGTAACCCATATTGTCACTGGCCCAGCTATTCAGGTCGGTGGTATCGTAGAACTGATTTCAGTATAATAATCATCCTCGATAATCTCCAGGGTATACGTTCCGATAAATCTCCACTATACCCAGGAGATAATCGAGTATGTATAATAATAGCTCTGATACCTTCCTTAGAATAAGCTTGGTTGACACATGTCATCGGTTCCCATTTGCACAGATCGATGCTCATGCTGTTGATCACTGGGTTGTCTGGTCCAGAATCGATTATTTACAGACCGCCGCCATATAGCTGGAATATTGCTGAGTGCGGCGTAAAACTAAACTCACTCACTCCTTTGAATAAATTATTCTTCAGATGTAGGTCTAGTTAGATCGCTAAAGGGGATGTAATTATTGTCAGATGCACATAGATCAAGGAATGGACATGGAGTTAGGGTTAACTTTACTTGACAGTGCTTTTATTGCTTGTGTTTGCATAGCCAAGGTCCAGTCGCAGGGCCGTGTCTTGACTATATAGCACCGCACCACTAAGCCAAGGGTACCACCGTGTGTCATGCACCTGCATAGCATTCATCCCTTAACTAATATATAGAGAATACTAAACGGTGTCCCGTGTAATACCATATTTATGAAACACGTGAATGGTATTGGCAATAATATGGTATTACACGGGACATAGTTTAGTATTTTATTTATTACTCACCCAACATTAGCAAAATAATATCGAGCAAAGTACTGAGTGTGATGACTCAGCTTTCCGCGAGTCAGGCAAGGTATAATAATATTGTGACAGAGGTAATAGCATTGTGACGTCATAACTGTAAACCACTTTGACGTCATACGTACGGCATCACGCGATGTTATTACAATGCTCATGCTGTTGATCACACAATATGTAATAACGATGTAACATTATTAAACAGTGATATCTTCAACGGGTGAGTAATAAATTGATTTATTACCGACGAGGGCGAAAATATCGGGGTTCATATTTTTCATACAATGCCCTAGGGCAAAATATCACTTTGTCATGGTGACGTTACGTCATGAACAATGTTATGACGTCACGTTTCTTCTATGACGTTGAGTTCCACATGCGGCGACGGCGGGTAGCCAGCCAATGTTTGAAAGTAGATTTGGGTTTATTTTCCTCAATTTGACGACTTCGGCAATAAATAGAATATTATGTTCGTGCCCATATCATACTATGTTTATAACACTCGTGCCTAAATATCGGTATATCCCCAGTCTAAGTATATAACGTTGCATTATGCCATACGGTTGACCTTACCGGCGTTCTGACGACATCGCTTGCTGTCTGGTAATCTGCGCAGCAACTGATGCGCATAACATCCAGCTGGAGATCCGAAGTATGGAAGCGTATAAGGGCCAGATTATTTTCAAATATCACTTCATCAGTGTAAGGAAGAGTGTTTCATATTAAATCCAATTATGAATAATGAAGAAAAAGGTTAAAAAGTCTGAAGAAAACGAATTTTCATAAAACAGTCAATTTATCTGTCAATTACTGTTATTTACTCCCTTATAGAAATGTCCCGATTTCAAGCGTAAATGTGGTAGCAGACGATGTTTACCTTCGTACGGAAGTACGCTATTGCAGCTGCGCAGAATTACCGGACGCGCTGAATTGCCGGACTCGCTTGTATATACAGCACTATGCCTGAAGTGTTGCAAGAAAAATGACGTCCTCTGTATTTGAGCTGAGATGGCCGTTACGTATTTGGATAAACAGAATTACACTGTTTACATCCAAAAATAAATTTTGATACAGGATAATATTTTAGGGGTTACTTTTTCACCTAGCACCTACAGGAAGTAGGTGGAGCAGACGACATCCTGTTTACATTTGACATGAAATCATGGCTGCTGTCAGAAGAGAATTGACCCCCAGGTTGAAAGAAAGGTTAATATTTTTAAACAGAGTGGAAAAAACCCCATTGCAACAAAGCTAAGATTTTGGGGATACATGGATCTACTGTCACTAGAGTCTGGAAGAATTTTCAGTCGAAAACAAGGCTAACGTGTCAGGCGTAATTTGTTGTCCGAGCAGAGAACCCTGAGAATTGATCGCCAACTTTGTCGTATGGTGCAAGGTAATCGTTGGCAGTCTTTGACAGATTTGACTCATGAATTCAATAATGTATACAATCAAGTCTTATCTAAAGGAACTGTTCAAAGAAACTCCTTTTCTATTGTTTTCAAAAGTTTGCTATTCGGAAAACTTTCTCAATTTCAAAGGTGAACAGAAGAAAGAGGCCAGATTGCTTGGTGTAGAAATAAGAGACATTTTACCACTTGACTATTGGAAGAAAATTATTTTCTCTGATGGAACTCAGGTGGTGATTGGAAAGAACAAGTATATATATGAAATATACAGTTCTGAGTGGCTTCAAATGCAACCCTTTTAAGAACAAGTACCATATTCACTGTAATAAGTGGCCCAGGTACTTAAAAAAGTGGCACAAGTAAACTGTTTTTTGAGAGATCAGACTTTAGAGATTAAACATTAACAAGACTAAACCTTTTCAATAATAGTTACTGAGAAATTATATACCTCTTATTCTCCTGTTGAAAAGATCTGTAAATTGCACAAGAAAGCATAGACTGTAATGTCTTTGGAGGTAGAGTTTATGAAGATTTTATACAGATTTGTCTGGAAGTGGAATGGGAGATGCCATTTCGAAAGTGGTCAAAAGTAGCACATGTTTTTTTTTTGTTTGGGGGGGAGGGGGGGGATTACAATTTCTCAGTAAAGTACAGATTCTAGTACTTTTCTTGGGTTCAGTCACATATGGGAGCCAGGCACCTATCACCAGCAGACAAAGTACTAGAATCTGAACTTTACAGAGAAAGTGTAATCCCAAATATAACATGAAATTGTATGAAGGGTGCTTAAAATGATGAATATGGTATTTCAATATTTCAGCTTCACGCACAAGACCAGAAAGGGCGGGGTCTCACTGGACAGGCTGACATACTCATCAGTGTGCAGGACGTCAATGATAACTCCCCGACCTTCCAGCCTAATCTGACCTTCACCTTGAACTCGCTCACCTCGGTTGGTGCCCACGTTGGCAGTGTCAAGGCCACGGACAGGGACAAAAAGGGCCCCAATAATGTCGTCCTCCATGTTCTCACTGAAGGGGGAGATGGCAAGTTTGAAGTGGACCCGTATACTGGTGAGTTTTAACTTGTTTATTATTTTGTCTCATAGTTCATTTTGGCAGCAGTTTTCTAAGAACACAAGAAAATCACAAGGAGTCCAAAACACTTCGATGCCCTTGTCACCGTTCATGGATGGCTGGTGTTTTCTTATTCTATGTCTTCTTGGATCTTCCGTTGATACCAATTGTTGTGGATGCAGATTAGGATCTTGAGGAATTCCTAATTTATATTGTTATTGGGGTTCTTGATTAAGTGACCCATGAAGATCTGGGTTAGAATTGGTCTTCAGCAACCCACGCTTGTTGTGAATTGACTAACGTGATCGGGTGGTCAGGCTCGCTGACTTGGTTGAATCGTCATCGTATCCCAATTGTGTAGATTGATGCTCATGTTGTTGGTCACTGGATTCATCAATCTTGACTCAATTATTTACAGACCATCGCCATATGGCTCTGATATTACTGAGTGTGGCATATAACTAAACTCACTCTGATGAAGTGATTTCATGTCAGATTTTTACGTAGGAGCTTGGAATCCCACCCACAAGGCGTAGCATAATGACCTATAATAACTCTATATATTTAATCATGGACTTACGAATGACATAGTGCCACTAATGCTTTGTGGATAGGTTCCCTGGTGTTCTTTAAGCCTGAAACTGAGCAGTCTAAGAGTTCTTCTCTGTCATCAGGAAGCATCAAGCTACAGATGTCCCTTCTGGATGAACCAAGGAGAGAGGAGTACGTCCTTCATGTCAGTGCGTTTGACTTCGGTAACCCGTCACTGTCTGCCGACACCACAGTCACCATCAATGTCCCCCTCAACTTTGAGCCCAGTGTGGCACTGAAGATAGCATTCTCTGTGGAGGAAAATGCCTCTGTTGGGTCAAACATTGGTCAAGTTACAGCCACAGACAAGAATGTTGAACGAGGAGAAGATGACCACTTGAGATACTTCATTGATGAAGACACTTTAGCAGGTAAAAAGTTAAATTGAATTCTTTGGCTTGCTAGTATGATCTCTTTTCTTTCCAGAAGAATTTACTTATATGGAATTTATTTATAAGTCATACATAGTTGAGTAACCAATTTGTTTTGACAATCATTTCAGTCTAGTAAACACCAGAATAAGCATTTGGCTTCAGAAAATATTGAGGTTACATGTCCAAATATTGAGGTCACATGTTGACTGCTGCTGTTATGGATTATGATTATTAACTTAAAATGGATATGGATTCATTATCAACCTTACTAGTCAGCAAACTTAGCATTTAAGTTACCTTTAAAAAAAATTATCGTAGGCGACTAGTGTAAACCTTTTCTCACTAGTCATCAAAGTTTGCAATTTGTCCTGCTTGAAAAATATTTATGTTTACATTTTCTTTAGTTTTCCGGGCGGTGAAGAGCCTAGTGGTTAAAGCTTTCACTCATTACTCCGAAGGGTTGTGAAGCCCATTTATGGTGTCCCCTCTTTAATATTGCTGGAATATCATTAAAAGCGATGTAGAACTAAACTCACTCACTCTTTAGCTTACAATTTGTAGCAAAGGAAAAGCCTTGACAACTGCAACAAAACTGAATCCCCCTTATGCCACCACTCAGGGGTGGAAATAACTTTAAAATTTGCTAGTGTACACCGGTACAGTGGCACATGTAAAATCACTTGCCCTAATAATTTTTCCTCTATACCGGCCGATTTTCTTGTTGATTGTTTAAATAAACAACATAATTAACATTGGAAAGTCAACTGGACATTGGTACAGTGTGATATACAAAATTGCTTGCCCGACTGGAAAAAACACTGGACTCGGCCGTCGGGCAATGGGTTATTTCCACCCCTGCCACTCAATGAGGGTTACCTTCTTTGGGTTTTTGCTTATTCTGAGCAATTTACTAGTCTCAGGCTAGTAGACTGCTGTCAATTTCAAAGACTGATTGGAACATAAATTCTTCCAACAGGTGATGGTTTTCCATTCAGCATAGATATTGACACAGGCATGATATCAACTAGAGCTGCTTTGGATAAGGAAACGGCAGATGGGTTTAGTTTTCTTGTGTACGTGGTCGACTCGCTGAAGCCGGTATACACATCATCGAGTTCGGTGCACGTGGAGGTACTGGACCAGAATGACAGTCCCCCTGAGTTCACTGCCCCTGAGTATGTGATGAAGGTTCTGGAAGATGATGCAGGAGACACGCTACATACACTGCAGATTGTAAGTTGGCATGAATATCGCAGAACACTTTGTCTCACAATATGGTACATAAGCAGTGTTCGAAACAGCCACTGGCCTGCTAGCCCGTGACTAGTAATAATCCAGTCAGGGAAGTAAATCTCTACAGTCACTGGCCTGACTGGCTAGTGAATTTTCATAGGGTCATTTTGTAAATATAACACTCTCTCCGACTTGTTAAGTTATAATAACACACTTTTAGATCATGCAGTATTTTGGCCTGATAAAAATGTTAATCATATTAGTAGCTTAATGATGAAACCTGTGTCTTCATTCACATTTCGGACTAGTGAATTATTTTGTGGACTAGTAACTTTCAGGCATAGCTAGCCTGACTGGCTAAAAAAATTTGGAAACCATTTTACACACTGTACATAAGGTTTTACGTGACATACAAATGTGCATCCAGTATGCACAAATATTGAGAAGGGACACAGAAACCTCAAAATACCGCATCTGGATTACAAACATACCATCTGTGTACCTACAGCATCAAGAGTAGTTTTCTGTGTCTGTTATTTCACCAATCAGTCATGATCACTGATTCATTCCCATCCTCGATAATCTCCAGGGCTATACGTTCAGATAAATCTCTACTCTACTCTGGATGCATCTACGGCCCGAGCCGATGATTTTATTACCTCCTTTTGCTGGCTCCGCATTCTCACAGTAGCCAATTAGATAAACCACCGTTACAACCGAGCTTGCCAGTGTCAACAAAGATAGCGGTATTATGTATAATATTCTAAAATCTATGTATTCCAATATAAAATCATGTGTACGTTGTGGGGATGATACCACCGACTATTTTGATAGCCCAGTTGGACTTCGACAAGGCTGTATTTTAAGTCCAATTTTGTTCTCTTTCTTTATAAGTGAATTGTATTTTGAAATTACAAATTGCGGTAAACATGGAATTCAAATGTTTCCCGACATGATTGAAATATTGATTTTGCTATTTGCCGATGATGTTATCCTAGTATCAGATACTATTGTTGGACTACAAAATCAACTTAACAACCTAGAACGTTTTACACATGTTTGGAAATTGTCAGTTAATTTTGACAAAACAAATGTTGTCATTTTTAGAAGAGGAGGCCCTGTTGCAAAAAATGAGAAATGATCCCTAAATGGAAAGTTGATTACTATTGCTAATCACTATACTTATCTGGGTGTACTGTTTGCTCATACAATGAATTTCAAGAAAAGTGTTACTGATTTGACATCATGAGCCAAGAAAACATTAATCAACCTCATGGCTGTATCTCAGAACTTAGGCGTTTTAACACATAGTATACACTTTAAACGTCACATGCAACGTAAAACAACTTTGCAGATTCTGATACGTTTCGCTATGGACTTACCGAAACAAATCATCAAAAATGCAAATTCATCTTATAAAGTTGAAAAATAACGCGATGAAAAAAGCGCAAAAAAAGTTCAAGCGATTTCAATTTTCCCCAGCTTGGGGGAATTTAAGTGGTTTCAACAGCTGGGCTGGCTGCGATGGGCTGCGCTCATAGCACATGCGCAGTGAAATAGGTTCGCGCAGCTTGGAAGCGGGATGTCCGGTGAATACTCGGTGAAGGCTTTGGTGTAATGTTTTCTTGATATTTCACAGGCGCGAGCTTTTAATATGTTATGACAGTAGATTAACTGTTTATATAATTTCATTTGTCTATTTCACCACACGTTCTTCTTACCGAGTCACTTTCTCAGTTCGATACTTAAAAGCAATGTCATTATTTAGCGTAGACAGAATTTCTAACTGTGATATATACTCCTCACAAAAAGTTAAGCAACAAGTATTTTTTTCCACATATTTTCTTCATGGGTATATGAAGTTATTACTTGGCATATAAGCCATGCAGGAGAACCCTTTACGATTGATGAACTTAAAGCATTTCCCATATTGTTTTTCTGATAACATTGTTAGCACCGCCTGAACGCAACCACCCTCAAAACTCACATGCAAAATGCATGGAAAACATGTGCTATACACGTCGCATTACATGCGTTCTGATTATGCGTTAAAACTGCCAGCAACGACAAATTGTTGACAGTAACATTTGAGAAATGGCTAGGGCGTCTTGACACCAATTGAAGTTGCTCAAATTGTTGGAATGGTGCGGGGTCAGACCCAGAGTGCTGTTGCCAACCATTTCAATATTCATCGGCGTCATCTCCAGAGCGATCACTCGTCACCAACAGACCGGATTGATGACTGAGAGACCACGCTCAGGTCGTCAAAGGTGACAACTCCCAGAGAGGACCGATGCTTGGCCACCCTAGCCTGGTGGAACAGGTTCACCACAGCCAGATCTCTCCAGAATGACCTCCAGAGTTGCTGGGAACAGAATCTCCACACAGACAGTGAGGAACAGACTCCATGCTGAAGGTCTCAGGTCCGAAGACCAGTGCAACGTATCCACTGCCTGCACACCATCGTCAACAGAGACTGAATTGGGCTAACCAACGGCGTAACTGGAGAGTCAATGCGGCGTAATGTTCTCTTCACAGATGAGTCAAGATTCTGTCTGGACTTCAATGATGGTAGGGCTACCGTGTGTGGAGAAACCGTAATCGAAACGTCGCCAACAATACGATTGCTGAACATGATCAGTATGGAGGTGGGAGTTTGATGATCTGGGCAGGAATCCAAGTTGGACGACGAACTGATCTTGTGGTCATCAGGCGAGGTACCATGACAGGTGTGAGGTACCGAGGCGAAATTGTCACACCTGTGATCATTCCGTGGGCTCAGCAAGCAGGTCCTAACTTCATCTTCATGGATGACAATGCCCGTCCACATCGAGCAAGAGTTGTCACTGATGTTCTTCAGACCAACAACATCACCCATATGGACTGGCCTGCAAGGTCTCCTGACCTGAATCCTATTGAACATGCTTGGGACATCCTCGGAAGGCGTGTATGTACGGCCTCCACGTTCGTCCTCAGACTCTGGATCAGCTTGAACAGGCATTGCAGAGAATGGCAGAACATTCCACAACAGACTCTAGACAGACTCATCTGGTCAATGCCTAGACGTCTTGAAGCGTGTATTCAGGTCAATGGTGGCCATACACGTTATTAAACTTTGGATCAGTGCTCAAAACTGACAGTAAAAGTGTTTTCAGACATTTTCATACCCTGATGCAACACATTTTGCACGGCTTTTTCAGTGACACTGTTTTTGATGATTTGCAAGTCAGTTATTGTTCAATGAATTTTGATTTCTTTGTTGGAAAAGTGTGTGGATATGCTTTATCTTTGTTATGTTTGATTCAGTTGTAATGATCATGAGTAAAGGCATATGTACTGACCAAAAATACACTTGTTGCTTAATTTTTTGTGAGGAGTATAGACGTTGTCACAGACAAAACTCAATGTCTGTTTTATTGACACCTATGTGTCTGCCTGCCTGTCTGCTAATGATGATATTCAATACACAACTCCGATCACTGACCACATGCAATTTGAACTTAACACCTATCAGGCTATACACCATAAACAACATGCATTGATTTATGGCCCGAGTTCGTTCTCTGTCACATTATGTAATTACACAGACAGGCAGGTGTGATACTTGTACACATGACATGTTATGATGTATGTTGATTGCAAAATGTTATACAAAAAAAATGATCATGTATTTACAAAACCCAACATCTCTATATACACACACACAATGAGCTTTGAGGGCCTTGGCAAATGAACCAGCCGTTTCACTTGAGTGCACACCCACCTGCTCTGACTGGGTTTGTTAGCCCTTTTGCTTCTTTTCGAGAGAAGTAAACCCAAGTACAAAATATTGCACTTTTGATTTGCGATTGTACGCTTATAATTTATATGTTTTTTCATAACCAGCAAAGTATATTATATGTCATGAATAAGTGATAATTATGTTTTAATTATGTTTGATTTTTTGGTTGCATGTGACCTTTAAGCATTGATTAACTTTATTCCCTTCATCCTTGTATTATTGTGTGTATTTATATGTGTATATCATGTATTCTCCTTGTATGTGGGCCGGAGGCCTCAAATACAATAAACACATTGACATTGACAGTGTGAATGATAATGTGTGAGTAAATACTGAAAGGTTCAAAATATTATCTGAGCTATTTGTGTTTTTACAGTCCCCATCAGTCCGTGTTACTGATATTGACACCCCCTTGGCCGACATACAGTTCAGCTTGATGGGGAATGGCAGTGACCTGTTTGTCATCGACCCAGCTACAGGGCACATCGACCTGAAACACAGTGGGACCATGGACAGCGAGACACAGCAGCAGTACAACCTTACTGTAAGGAAATATTGAGATGTTACTTGATGAAGGGACCTGGACGGTCTCGAAACGTCGTGAGAGAAATTAAAAAAGAAGTTTAATCCGTAAAAATATCTTGGACATCAATGTACAACTTCTAAATGCCACTGAAAGACATGTTACTTCTCTGTCAATTCTTAATTTATAAACATACATTTCCTGGGAAATAAAATACTGGTTAAAATAAACTCAATTTGAATAAACCTTTTAAAGGACAATTGTTTTGTTAAATTGTCTGGAAAAATTCAAAAAGCCTGTCCCTATTTCTCAGCCCCCACTTTTTCCATTTTACGCCTAATTTTTCTTGTGTTTTTTTTTTTCATTTTAAGCCTATGGATTTGAATTTTTTAGTTCCAAATCCCCATCCCCTGATAATCTGGTCCTAATGACTCAGTTATGCGACCAGCCTCTGTTAAACCCATCCTTAGTTCCTCTGTTCATTGCTGCAGGTCTTGGCATCAGATGGAAGATTCTCCAGTGCAGCACCATTAACAGTAATTGTTGAAGATGTCAATGACAATGCCCCAGTCTTCAAAGGGGAGGTAGCTCTAAATGTGAGCTCTCTGACACCTGTGGGATCTGTGATTGGTCATGTCAGTGCCACGGATGCTGATGTGACGGACCAGAACAATGATGTGATGTATTATGTCATCAAGGGCGGATTGGACAAGTTTGCTGTTCACCCGGAGTCAGGTATACTCTACTGTTCTTGTACTGAATACTGAGAGAGTGGGAGAGTGAGTGAGTGAGACGGTTATTGAGTGAGTTGGTGGATGAGTGTGGTGAGTGAGTGAGTGGGTGAGTGAGTGAGTTATTGAGTGAGTGAATCTATTTGTAGGTTGGGTTTGTGGATTAGAGAAAGTATATCCAGGGTATGATCATCATATACAATGTATGTCTCCTTGTAGCTTGAGATGTACTGTGAGATGAAAGGCAAGAGTTAACTCCCCTTACATTCCTCTCGAAGGCAGATGATTCTAGAATACATTTCTTGAAGCCATTATCAGATCATGCTGTCTAAATTTAGTAAGACTGAATATATCACACAACTGCACCTTACTTCATCTGCAGTTACAATGTATAACAGTAAAACAATGTTGCAAAATGTATAACACTACGTTTAACACCCCCTAAAATGCTCCCTGATGAATTTGTGCCGCAATTGTGCAAATGAGCACAGTTTACACAATGGGGAAACTGATTCTTCTGGTATTATATGGATGTAATGATGCTCACTCACTCACTCATCACACCAATAGGTGAGATCCAGGTAGTGTCGGCCCTGATGGAGGACCCCAACCAGGCCTCCTACTCCCTGACAGTCCGAGCTGCGGACCTGGGACGACCCCAGAAGTACAGCGATACAACCGTCACCATCTACGTCCCTATCAACTACCAGCCACAGGTGCCCCTGGTCACGGAGGTACAGGTGCAGGAGGACCACCCCCAGGGCACCGTCCTGCACACAGTCCATGCACTGGACCCCAATGTGGAGAGAGGGGATGGGGACAGGCTCAACTTCTTCATCAGTGAAGAATCATCTCAAGGTATCTGCAGCTATTAAAATAATCAAATCAGATGTGATGAATAATGTAGACAGTGCAACTCTGTGTGTTCAGTTGTTTTGTTTGATGTTTAACACCGCTCTCAGCAATATTCCAGCTGTATGGAGAGGGTCAGTAAATAATCCAGACTGGACCAGACAATCCAGTGACCAACATAATGAGCATCGATTGCTCAGTACTGAGCATGAAGATGAAGTTAAATGCTCAAATTTGAGAAAACACAGGAAAATGCATTTCCCAGAATGAACTGTAAATATAGTAGACAATATTGAGTTTGGGGGATAGATTGCTTAAGTTGTTTGGGCTTTTTTTATTTTAAAAATACAGTTGACTTAAAAATTCAGCTGTTTCAAATTGTCAAACTCAGTTTGAAAAAACTCAAGTTTGTTTTGAAAAATCGGGGCCTGGTGTTTTATTACACAAGTTATGATTGCTGTAGTACTAAGATCGCTTTGCAACAAGGCCCTAGGACCCCACTGTGATATTGTTTGAATATCTGTATTATCTGTAAATATATATTTTTACTTGCAGATATCCCCTTTGAGATCGACAGATACACTGGGGCTCTAAGGACAAAGTCCGAGCTGGATCGAGAAACGACCGACAAGTACAGCTTCCTGGTTCATGTGACTGACAGCAAGCAGCCTGTGTACACAGCATCAACAACAGTAGAGGTCACCGTTACTGATGTCAACGACAATGCGCCCATGTTTGCAGCCAGCATCTATAAGGCGAAGGTCACTGAAGATGATACCGCACCAGGCCAAGCTCAGGTTGTGTATCTGGTATGTATGGTCAGTTCTGGTTGCTGCTTTTCCCATGTGATTAATTTTGAACTTTTAGTTTGTGCATGTTTCTTTGTACAGCGCGAGTCGAGTGGATTGATACTGATAGTATCATGGCTACATCAAAGTACTAGACTTGAATAAGCTACGTGTCACGTGAACAACACTGATGTCATCAGAGATGGTCAATCATGAATAGAGGGGAAGGTCATGTTGTCATTGTAAGGGTCACAAAATACACACAACTGTGATGATGGTCCAGAAAGAATACACACCCATTCTCCATCTTTGGGGTCCAGCAAAACAGTCATGTTCTTCAGCAGGGTCCAGAGAAAGAAGGGCCAATCTATGTCTACTCAAAATTCATGGCAAAGTCTTGATACAACATTATGGACGATTATATTGTGATAAATGTCATTTTACCTCTGAAGACAGAGACAGGGTCTTGTTGTTTTAAGCCCTTCTTCAAACATGGTAGATCATTACTTGGACAATGCTTGTAAGATTATTGTATACTATTAAGTCATTGTTATGTTTGATATCACTAACGTAGTATTTCTGGCCACAGTAAAGTCAGAGTTTTGGGTAAAATGTCAAAACTCATTCTGACATGTATGATCGACATGTATGATCACTACCCTTTATAAAACAGTGTTTCTTGTTAAAAAGTAACGCGTGACCTCAAAGAGTAACCCTGTCCTGTTTCAGAGGCCTCCATTGAAGGTGACTGATGAGGACAGCTCTAGTGACCAGTTCGTGTTCCGGCTTCTGGGATCTGGGAGCGAGCTCTTCACCATAGATGCCAACAGCGGAGAGATCACTCAGAGGGAGGCAGGGAGTCTGGATGGAGACAGTGCATCAGTCTATAATCTCACAGTCAGTAAAGACACTATTTGGCCTGTGTGATACCACTTGTATTGATGCCTCCCATGGGTTAATGTGGTTGGTGGTTAATGTGCTACAGACAGGAACATGGTCCTTGGGTTCATTGTCCATTCTCCTAACAATGTAGACAGGGAAGGTCATTATTCTGACAGTTATCTTGTGTGAAAATTGTATACAGTTAAGTCATTACTATGTCTGTTATGTGGCATCATAACAGTTGCAAACAATCAAATCTGTGTCGGGTAAACAGGTGTATGTTTGACAATTTAGCAAGTCAGGATTCTTTTTTAAAAACAGAAATATGAGAAATAGTGTGTTGTGATGTGATTCCCTACATTCTGTTCGTCTTCTCGGGTAGAAGAAAGAAATTGTCATGAAATGCAAACAGAAACAATATATTGTCTCAAACAAAAATTCCAGAATATAAAATGGTCAGTCCCATATTATCCTGAGGCACCATCCACATTGGTTTTGGTGTGACACTGATATGTCAGACCACAGTTTGTCAGTTCCATGGACAAACCTGGAGTATTGCCTCAGAACCCTATAAAGTGAGTGAATGAGTTTAGTTTTATGCCGCACTCAGCAATATTCCAGCTATATGGCGGCAGTCTGTAAATAATCGAGTCTGGACCAGACAATCCAGGAGCAACAGCATGAGCATTGATCTGTACAATTGGGAACCAATGACATGTGTCAACCAAGCCAGCGAGCCTGACCACCCGATCCCGTTAGTCGCCTCTTACTACAAGCATGGGTTACTGAAGATTCATTCTAACACAGACCTTCACGGGTTGAACCTCATAAAGACCTTCTATGGCAATGAGTGGGCGCCAGTGGGCATTCCAGGTGAGAAGGTCCCCAGCAAACTGTGACTACCATGATCAGGCCCATGTTTTGGTTAATTACATGAGAGTGTATTGCCTTGTATCAATGTTCATTATGTCAAACAGGACTGACTGTCTGATCCAGACTTGATTGTTTTACAGATCACCTTCATATTGCTGAAATATTGTGTGTAATGTCAAGCGGCAAATAACCACAGCAAACAAGAGAGGGAAAATTAGATTGATATTTGACTTTATCATTGACATAATTAGGCATTGAACAAAATTAGAGCGACCCGTGAAGATCCGGGTTAGAATTGGTCTTCAGTAACCCATGCTTGTCATAAGAGGCAACTTAAGGGATCAGGTGGTCAGTCTCACTGACTTTGTTGACACATGTCATCATATCCCAATTGCCTAGATCGATGCTCATGCTGTTGATCACTAGATTGTCTGGTCCAGTCTTGATTATTTACAGACCGCTGCCATATTGCTGGAATATTGCTGAGTGTAGTGTTAAGCAACAAACAAATAAATTAGTGCAATGCAAGACTCTGTACTTGATGCCATATAACTGTGAAGTGCCATTATTTCCTGTATTGTAATAGGTGTCTGTAGATGATGGTCGGTATGTCAGCAATGTCTCACTGACTGTGTCTGTGGAGGACGTAAATGACCACGCCCCTGTTGTGGTGGGGGAGCAGAGGGTGGAGGTGGACCCTCTGTCCCTCCCAGGGGATGTGGCGGCTGTGATGAAGGCCAAGGACTTGGACCAGGCAGATCGGAACAAGAGAGTCTCGTATTACCTCATGGCTGGCGGCATGGACAGATTCAGGATCCACGAAACAACAGGTGATGACAAGTGTAATTTTCAGTTAACAAATGTCGTTTTTGTGAAAGTCATACCAAATATGTATTCAAGCCATCAACACATGTCATTGTATCCCTACTGCATAGATTGATGCTGATACTGTTCATCACTGGATTGTCTGGTCCAGACTCAGTTATTTACAGACCGCTGCCATATAGCTGGAATATTGTGGAATATATAAGTGCAAAACTAAACTCACTCGATCACACTCTCTGCCACATTCATCATTTTACTCTTATATATGATCACATTCACCAGACTGAATAATGATAACAATATTTAAATATGGGGCTGGTCAAAACAACAAACCAACATTGCCAGAAGCAGTTCAACATATATGAAGAAAGGTGAAAAGAAACTTCCAATAGAATCTAACTCCAATAGAGTTTTTGGAAGACCATGGTATGTTTCTGTTGTACACAGTTGTATACATCCTAGAATTAGTTCTGAAAACAAGTATAGTTAAAAACATAAATGTTTTGATATTTCTGAAAGAGAAAACTACTGTGTCTTGTGTTTTCGGTGAATCATGGTCATCCAATCTTTCAGGGTTGATAACTGTTGCCAGTTCTCTGACTGAGGGAACTCTTCAGGACCAGTATGACCTCGAGATCCGTGTTGTCGATCACGGCTACCCTCAACAGTCTACAGACTTCACCCTCACCTTGGACGTCCCGGTCAATTTCCCTCCCAGACTGAGAGACTCATACAGCTTCAGGCTGCAGGAGAATGTTCATGAAGGGACAGCTGTCGGGAAGGTGGTGGCCACAGACAGGAATGCTGACAAAGGGGAAGAAGAACGACTCAGTTACTTCATTGATAAAACAGGTCAGTGAATATGGTCAGAAGAAATTTGATGCAGAGTTATTTGCTTGCAGAGTTATCTCCCCTTGTTTTTGCTTTTGTGAGTGAGTTTAGTTTTATGCCGCACTCTGCAATATTCCAGCCATATGGCGGTGTTCTGTAAATAATCGAGTCTGGACCAGACAATCCAGTGATCAACAGCATGAGCCTCGATCTGTGCAATTGGAAACCGATGACATGTGTCAACCAAGTCAGCGAGCCTGACCACACGATCCCGTTAGTCGCCTCTTACGACAAGCAT
Source organism: Haliotis rubra (assembly GCF_003918875.1). NCBI lineage: Eukaryota > Metazoa > Mollusca > Gastropoda > Lepetellida > Haliotidae > Haliotis > Haliotis rubra. The sequence goes on from NW_025767588.1 coordinate 306,634, forward strand.
GGGTTACTGAAGGCACATTCTAACACAGACCTTCACGGTTCTTTTGCTTTTTTTGTAGTCAGGTTACCCATCCCCTGTTGTACATTATTCATGTGTATCATAAACGTCATCTTCAATGAAACAATGATGGTGAAATTTCAAGTATTTGTTCATAAGTGTGTTCATATGTTGGACGATGTTCCAATTATTGTTCAGTGTTTTGAGTCTGATGTTTGGTATGATCACAAGGTTCATGTATATATGAATCTTTTAAGCACCAGTATTTTTTGGAAACAGTTCGTATGAGGTTTATCTGTTGCTTTAGATGTAGCAAAGCAGGCACAAATGTACGAACATTTTGTTTTGATTTGATTGTTTTTTTAATGCTGCACTCTGTAGTATTCCAGCTATCTGTAAATAATCACGTCTGGACCAGACAATGCACTGATCAGCAGCATGATCCTCGATCTATGCAATTGAGATATGATGATGTCTGTCAGAGAAGTCAGCAAGTCTGACCAACCAATCCCTGATCCCATGAATCTCAACTGTTTTACCGAACTTCACGTGATCCAGAGGTGGTGGGGTAGCCTGGTGTTTAAAGCAGTCGATCGTCATGCCGAAAACATGCGTGATAATGCTGGGATATTGCTAAAAGCAGTGTAAAACAAAAACTCACTTGCTCACTCACGTGTTCCAACATTCTGTTGATTGCATACACAGTGATAATGGAGAGAGTTAGTTAGACAGTAATAGCAAAAACACTGGCTGTAGTTCATCATTTCATTCAGTTCATTCCAACATAAAGATCTTGATGAAAACATGTTCTTGAAAAATTATGAAACTGTCTTATTTCGCAGACTCATGCAAAGCGGAATTGTTTCTTAAAAATGTCCCCAGAATCCCCCAGCCTGCCCTTCACCATTGAGCGAGACACTGGTTATCTCCGGACGAACTCAGCCATTGACCGAGAGGAACAAAGCGAGCACATGTTCTCTGTGTTCGTCACTGACAGTCGCAGCCCTGTCTACACATCATCGTCAACGGTTACCGTGGCAATAGAGGATGAGAATGACAATGTTCCAGTGTTCAGTGCTCCAAAGTATGGGGCCAGCTTTCCTGAAGACAGGGATTTTACCAAGGACGGGGAGTTAATTCTGGTAGGAGCGCTTATTGTGTGCAAACAGCTTTTGATGACAGTGTGAAATGATTACAACTTGACATGTTTGTGGTGTAAATATTTAAAGGCACAATGTCACACAGTTTTGACAACATTTTGGCCTATATTATACATATTGAGGCATATGCACTCGCTTTTGCTTCCTATTTATGCAATAAAAACTTCTTATCCCTTATGACTTGCCTGAAATCGATAATTGAATTTAGAGGTGAACAGTTTCAAAACAGGGAGCACTTGCCATATATGGGATGTAAACAATTGCTTCATACATCGAAAACTGTCGCACGCGGGTGTTGTCAGTGTTTGCCAAACTGGTCTCAATCACAAGTTGCGTTATAGGATATTCGTAAGGAGCATTCCTAGGGACATAACTCTATGGGGTTCGCTTGATATTATGTTCGGCCAGAAGAAGGCACGAGAGTCGATTTAATGCAATGTTGCATAATTCTTTCAAACTTTTCAATTTAATATTGCAATCTAAATACATATTTTGGGGGGAAATAAATTATATGGTAGCTTCCCTGAGGGCTGATAGTTAGTGTTATTGAGAGAAATGGATTATGTATTTTTAGAGAAATGTGCTGTGACATTGTGCCTTTTAAGTATGTGTATACTAATATTACTATTTATGTCTCCCCCCCTGAAGGGTCGGGAGACATATTGTTTTTGGTTGAGTTTCTGTTGACGTAGGCGTTCCCATTGTTTCCAGAACATAACTCTAAAACTACAAAAAATTCACCAAATTTGGTATACTGCCTCTCCTTATCATGTAGAATTCACATGCCTTATGGGGGAGTTTGAGTTATTTTTTTTTTCAATTTTATTATGTTCTGTTTTCATGGCAACAATTTTGACTTTGTCTTTTTGAAGGGTAAAGTTCGTTTCCGGAGCATAATTCTGAAACTAATTGACCCATCTTCACCAAATTTGCTATACAGCCTCTCCATATCAAGTAGATGTGCCTTTTGGGGGTTTGAACTTTTCTTTCAATTTTCTTTTTTTCTGTTTCAATGGCATCAAATTTGGACTTTGTTTTTTTTAAGGGTATGGTTTGTGTTCAGAGCAAACTCTAAAACCACCTCACCCATCTTTCCACAACTGTGGAGTTGTTGATTTGTTGATAAACAATTAAGTTCAACTGAATATAAAAATATTAAATGAAGACTTTACACACATAATAACATACATGTACTATCAATAATATGTATTTTCATACTTAGAGATTTTGAAATTGAAGGAATCAAATGAATTGTTTGAGGTCTCAATCAATGTTGAATTGGGGGAAGGGGGAGACATCTGTTTTTACGACTAAAAACACTTTCTAGTTCTCATTTATGGACAACTATGTTTCATTCAGAATGAAAACTTTCATGTTTCTATGAATTACGTTAACAATATGGAATTATGACAATTTGTTGATATTTTATTAAAATAACATGACGTTCTGGTATTGTTTACATTTAAGTATACACTATTTGTGGACAATAACTTTTATGTTTCCATATATATGTGTTAAACAAATTGGGATTATGATACTTTGTTGCTTTCTATTTAAATTCTCTATAAGTTTCTTGCACTGTAGCAACAAACCACTCCCTTTTGGTTTGCTTTCGAATAGCCAACTTTAAACCTAAAATGGAGCATTGCCATGCACTAGTGCACATTCTGAAACCGTCAGTGTTGACAAAATTTAGAAGCAGGAGGGACAGTATTTTGACTGCAAAAGAAGACGCTTGAAAATTCCAAAGCACTGCGTTAATATACATCTAAATGTGCCCTTGACTGTATTTATTTTTCCATCACAAGGGATAACTATTGCAATGTAAGAACGATGTAGGATCTTTTTAATGCTCTACATGTTCATTTAATTATTGAGTTTTTAAAAGAAGTAGAATTAATTGACAAATTTTGAAATGCATTGTAATAAGAATATGAATTTTAATTTGTGAGAATATATTAATGACTTTGACTGTTAGTGGCATTACCTTCAAAGGGGGTTGAAGTAGCGTAAAATTATTGTTCCCCTGAGAAGGTATGTAAGTCCCATTTTATTCAAAGGATTCTTCATATCACATGTTTTTAATCGTAGAATATGTGTTATTTTAATGTATGGTTTATTTTGACTACAATCGCCAATGACTGAAGGGATGGTGTAACTCCAACTAGGGTCCATGTAGGTAGCAAAGGTACTGTAAGTCCCCATGGTACCTAGTAGGGTGGTCTACCTTCAGCTGTTGGCAATCTATAGCCTGTTTTCATATTGTATTGTAACTAAAATACAAACCAATAATAGCAATTTGAAACTGTGATCGTTTGTTAAACAACTTTTATACTAAGTTAAAAAAATCTTAGATTTAAATGTTCAATTGGCAAGGTAAAATTATGAGGATTCGCAATCTTATTTTCCCTTTATTCGATATACTTTTTATCCCCCGGCATGTAATCATTTTGTTCCTGGAGCATAACTCAAAAACCGTTAAATATTTTTCAACAAACATTGTTAGATACATCAAACAGAACCAATGGTGGTGCCTTTTGGTATTTTCATTTTTTTGTCATTTTTATTTTTCTTGGTTTACATGGAAACGTTTTGGACTTAGTCTTAAAGGGAGGGGGTGGGCTTCATTTCCGGAGCATAACTCAAAAAACGTTCAATATATTCTGCAAAACTTTGTAGATTTATCAAACAGAACCTAAAGTGGTGCCTTTTGCTATTTACAGACTTTTGTGATTTATTATTTTCCTGGTTTCCATGGAAACGAATCGGACTTAGTCTCAAAAGGAAGGGGTGGCCTTTGTTTCCAGAGCACAACTCAAAAGCTTCTTAATATTTTTCAGCAAAACTTGGCAGATATGTGAGGCAGATTCCAAAGTTGTGCCTTTGGCTATTTGCAGATTTTTGGTATTTTTGTTTTTCCTGGTTTCCATGGAAACGATTCAGACTTAGTCTCAAAAGCGAGTATGGCGGAGAAGTCGCCTTCGTTTCCGGAGCACAACTCCAAAACCGATCAATATCTTTCTTCAGGACTTGGTAGATATATCAAACATAAGCTAAAGTGGTGCCTTTTGCTATTTACAGATTTTGGCATTTTTATTTTTCTTGGTTTCCATGGAAACGTTTTAGACTTAGTCTCAAAAGGGAGGGGTGGGCTTCGTTTCTGAAGCACAACTCGAAAATCATTCAATATCTTTCAACAGAACTTGGCAGATATATGAGACAGATCATGAAGTGGTGCCTTTTGCTATTGCAGATTTTTGGCATTTTTTATTTCTCGGTTTCCATGGAAATGGTTTGGACTTAGTCTCCAAAGGGAGGGGTGGGTTTTGTTTCCGGATCACAACTCGAAAACCGTTCAATATCTTTCCACAGGACATGACAGATATATCAAACAGATCTTGAAGTATTGCCTTTTGCTATTTGCAGATGTTTGGCATTTTTATTTCTCATGATTTCCATGAAAACAATTTGGACGTAGTCCAAAAACATCAAGTTGGACTTTAAGTAACTGTCAGTTGATTTGTTCTTTCAAATTTATGGGGGCAGGGGGGTATTTGTCATCTTCTGATGACTCTTGTTTATTTAAAGTGAAATTCATCAGTACCTTTTCACTGCAAACAGACTATAATATGCACGGTTGGAAACAAACATGAGTATGTAAATCTGAGACTTTTAAGATTCAGGAAAGGCTAGTGAAATTTCCTTATAGACTGCTACTTTTCTCGTACCATCAAGCAGATGGCATTGTAGCAGAAGTAGGACAACCAATTTTATCATTATCTAGACTTGGTAACTTCTACTGTGAGGAAGGTGGCAGACTGGTGGTGGATTTTTTAATGGACTTTCGAAAGTAAAAGAATATTTCTAACACTGATATGGTACACTGGTAATATGGTGCCAATACCAAAATTGTTTAATTGACAAACATTTATTGATAATCCATTTGTCATTCAAATAAGGAAAGGCCTCAGATTTTGCAGACAAGAATGACCACTGCTGTCTCACCTTGAACTTGATGTTGTAGTCTCCCATGTTGTAATTGCCTATGTTGTAGTTGCCCAAGCTGTCTGCGCATGACCCTGATGGCAGGTCTGACCAGCTGGAGTTCAGACTGGACGGAGATGGCAGTGACCTGTTTCAGATGAACTCTGTGACCGGGGCCATTGCAGTCAGAAAGGAGGCCATCTTTGACACGGAGCAGACGCAGTTCTACAACTTAACGGTGAGACCTAGAACCTGTATATTGCTTTGGCATTGGAAACTAAAATAAGTGATTCCAAATTTTGTGAGTAAACTCTCATTTCAGTATCCAGAGTCATTGGACTGTTTGTTTGTTCTTTTGGGTTTTTATGTTTCGTTCAATTGCTCATCCGTCCATCTGTTTGAACATTTGTTCGTTCGTTTGTTTGTTTTGTTCATTCGTTTGACACCCACTTGGCAATATTCCAGTTATATGATGGTTGCCTGTAAATAAAGGACTCTGGACCAGACAATCCAGTGACTAATAATGTTTTCAATGATCAGAGAGTTGGGTACAAGTACATGATCTTCACAAGCCTGACCAAACTATCCATTTGAGAAAACAACACCTCTTACAACCAGCACTCATTGCTGGTGATAAATTCGAATCCAGAATAAAAATGGGAAAAGCTTAAGCAGATTGCAATAAGTTGCTTTGGATTGTGATACAATTGTCTGTATTAGAATATTACCAAGATAAGGAAAAGTGGAACAGCCCTTCCAGATCCATTTTTTTTTCCATCACGTTTTTTCAAACAGATCTTTCTCTCAAGGTCTCTGGGGTGTTATCAAATAAAGGCAACTGAATTTTCCATACAAGTTGTATGGAGAAGCTTAATTGATTCTTGGAGTGATGAGAGAAATTCACATGCTGTTTTCCTATACCCCAGATTGTGGCGAGTGATGGGTGGTTCAGCTCGGCAGCAGCACTGGACATCAACGTGAAGGACATCAACGACAACACCCCTGAGTTCAGCTACAACACTACAATCTACCTTGACCCATTTGCACCTCTGGGGAGTCATGCTGGAGATGCTTCTGCTGTCGACGGCGACGTCACTGATCGCAACAGTGACGTCCACTATCACCTGCTGGGAGGTGGGCTGGACAAGTTCACTATACATGAAGAAACAGGTAGGTTGATGGCATAGTGAGTCAAATGTGGCGCCCGTGGTGATTCCAGTCTAGAATTTGCTTCCAATGTCTTTCCAGTGCTGGTCATATATGTGACTTAATTAATCCGGAGGTCAGGCTTGGTGATTTTGTTGGTTATGTTAACAGTGATTTAATACCAATCACTTGATTGTCTGGTCCATGCTCATTTATTATAATGCTGCTGTGATATTATTGGAATGTTGCTATAAAAGTATATTATTGGAAGTGTTGTATAAAAACACTCACTCGCTCACTCACTCACTCACTCACTCACTCATTCATTCATCAACAGGTCAGCTGACACTAGCTTCATCTCTAATGGACGACCCGAAGCGCAGCGAATACAATGTGAAGGTGCTGGCATTTGACATGGGGACCCCCCAACAGAGGACTGAGGGCGTGTTCAAGATTAGAGTTCCTGTCAACTATCAGCCTCACTTTGAATCTGTGTACAGATTCAGCGTTAAGGAGAATGTCACAGTGGGGTCAGAGTTTGGCCAGGTCAAGGCAACTGACAAAAACATAGAACAGGGCGAGGATGACAGACTAAGTTATTTCATCGATGAGAAGAGTACTCAAGGTATGTAATCTATCCGTGCTGATAAGATCATGATTGTATCAATGATTGTAAATTGATTGTGCATGATATATGACAGCAGTATATTTTGCTGCAGAAAATGTTTTCCCCATTAATATATTAGAACTCTTTGAATGAGTTCCTTTTTTTCTTAGAAAACGTCAGACTGTCTACCAGTAACAATTCATACCTGACAAATGACCCTTAAACAGGGACTTTCAGACAATAAAACCATTGAAATTACAACAACAAAAAATCTTTGAAAAAATATATTATATGCTGTCACCTAACCATGTGTCTTTTCTAATTGTTATGTCTAGTTGTTTAAATATTTAATATTTTGATACTATTTTAGCTCACTTGACTGACAATGCTTGTGTGGCATCCATTGTCATCTATAAACATCTGACTACTTCAGTAGAAACTGCTGGACATATTTCACATGCTTGTTCCTACTAAATGATGACACCTAATTTTGTTCAAGAGGTTCGAATCTTGTTTTCAAAATGGACACAAGGCAGTAATATTCATCAACCATTGCTAACCTTTACTCTACAGTCCTTTTTTAAAAATGTATTCTGGAATGATATTTTAAAATGTTGGCTGCTTGTCCAGGTGAGCTACAGTCCATGTTATTCCTATGTAATGCCACAGTGTGTAATGTATTGAACATATGTCCAGGTGAGCTACAGTCCATGTTATTCCTGTGTTATGTCACAGAGTGTAATGTACTGAACGTATGTCCAGGTGAGCTACAGTCCCTGCTATTATTCCTGTGTAATGTCACAGTGTGTAATGTACTGAACATTTGTCCAGGTGAGCTACAGTCCCTATTATTCCTGTGTAATGTCACAGTGTGTAATGTACTGAACGTATGTCCAGGTGAGCTACAGCCCATGTTTTACCTGTGTAATGTCACAGTGTGTAATGTACTGAACATATGTGCAGGTGAGCTTCAGTCCCTGTTATTCCTGTGTAATGCCACAGTGTGTAATGTTCTGAACATATGTGGAGGTGAGCTTCAGTCCCTGTTATTCCTGTGTAATGTCACAGTGTGTAATGTACTGAATATATGTCCAGGTGAGCTACAGTCTGTGTTATTCCTGTGTGATGCCACAGAGTAATGTACCGAACTTATGTCCAGGTGTCGACTTCCCATTCTACATGAACCGACACTCTGGTCAGTTGGTCATCTCCTGTGTGCTGGACCGAGAGAAGAAGGACATGTATGATTTCACGGTGTACGCCACAGACTCCAAGCAGCCTGTGTACACAGCATCAACTCTGGTGTATGTCACCATTGATGACGTCAACGACAATGCTCCACAATTCGGCGCTGCATCCTACACTGGTCACATCCAGGAGGATGACTCCAACCCAGGAGCTCCACAAGCTGTCTCTGTGGTAGGGCACACTCACGCTATTACATCGCACAAGCTGTCCGTGGGAGGGCACAATCTCCCTGTAGTGGGGCACATTCATGCTGGTACATTGCACAATCTGTCTCTGTGTTAGGGCAGTATTATGATAAGGGTCTTTGCGTGCTGGTCTGCTTGGGGAAATTAACTCAGCAAAGAGTCCGAAGTCACAAGAAGCTAATCACAATTTTATTTACAAGAATGGAATAACATGGGGTGGCCACAGTGAGTCGGTACAACCCTCTGGGCTGAGGGCTAGAGCTAACCTGTGTTGGGAGAGTCTAAACCCTACTGACAAACATTTGATTTCCAAACTATTTATCTACAATTATAACAACAAAGAGATTAAGATTCTTTGACTGATACAAAAATGGGTGTGCCCTACAACAACCAATGAAATACAGAATGGGGTGTGTCCTACATAATCACTGAAATGATCAGACAGGGAGGAGTACTTAATCCTGCTAATCCTATTTCAACTGACACTAATCTTGTTGGCACATTTACTGTATGCTTGGATGATTATGGTATTACAATAGGATGCTTGGATTACAATAGATGCGCTTACTCTGGGCCATGTCTTAATGACCCTAAATTGGTGTTTGCTTAATGTTATTATAATATAGGTAATGATATGTTTACTTTATCAAAACAGTTTATTAAACCGTCTAGACATAACTTTTTGTCTTACTGAAAGGTTTGTCTAACAGTTGAGTCCTTGATACCTTAGGCTAGGATTTATCTTGAACATCTGTGAAATTGTGCAGTAGTAACTTAACTTTTCAATAGTATGTCTGTGAGATGAGTTTTACTACTTTTGACTGGAGTCTTTCTCTAAGCTATTACATGACTAATATTCTATATTTATATTTGCCTAATATCTGAATCCTAATATATCGCTTGTAGTGGTTATAATTAATAATGAATTTTCGTATGAATTATTATTCCATGATAGCACACTTACACTGTTGAAGGGCACAAGCTGTCTGTGGTAGGGCACACTCACACTGTTGAAGGGCTGTGGTACACTCACACTGCTGTCAATCTCTGTGGTGGGACACACTCACACTGTTGAAGGGCACATCTCTCTCTGTGGTGGGATGCACTCACACTGTTGAAAAGCACAATCTCTTGGTGGTGGGACACACTCACACTGTTGAAGGGACAATCTCTGTGGTGGGACACACTCACACTGTTGAAGGACAATCTCTCTGGTGGTGGGACACATGCTGTTGAAGGACAATCTCTCTGTGGTGGGACACACTCACACTGTTGAAGGGACAATCTCTCTGTGGTAGGGCACACTCACACTGTTGAAGGGCACAAGCTGTCTCTGTGGTAGGGCACACTCACACTGTTGAAGGGACAATCTCTCTGTGGTAGGGCACACTCACACTGTTGAAGGGCACAATCTCTCGGTGGTGGGACACACTCACACTGCTGAAGGGCACAATCTCTCTGTGGTGGGATGCACTCACACTGTTGAAAAGCACAATCTCTTGGTGGTGGGACACACTCACACTGTTGAAGGGACAATCTCTGTGGTGGGACACACTCACACTGTTGAAGGGACAATCTCTCGGTGGTGGGACACACTCACACTGTTGAAGGGACAATCTCGGTGGTGGGACACACCCACGCTGTTGAAGGGACAATCTCGGTGGTGGGACACACTCACACTGTTGAAGGGACAATCTATCTGTGGTAGGGCACACTCACACTGTTGAAGGGCACAATCTCTCTGTGGTGGGACACACTCACACTGTTGAAGGGACAATCTCTGGTGGTGGGACACACACCACACTGTTCAAGAGACAATGTCTCTCTCAGTGGTGGGACACACTCACACTGTTGAAGGGACAATCTCTGTGGTGGGACACACTCACACTGTTGAAGGGACAATCTCTCTGTGGTGGGACACACTCACACTGTTGAAGGGGGCACAATCTTCTGTGTTGGGACACACTCACACTGTTGAAGGGACAATCTCTCTCTGGTGGGACACACTCACACTGTTGAAGGGACAATCTCTCTGTGGTGGGACACACTCACACTGTTGAAGGGACAATCTCTCTGGTTGGACACACTCACACTGTTGAAGGGCACAATCTCGGTGGTGGGACACACACTGTTGAAGGGACAATCTCTCTGTGGTGGGACACACTCACACTGTTGAAGGGACAATCTCTCTGGTGGGACACACTCACACTGTTGAAGGGCACAATCTCTCGGTGGTGGGACACACTCACACTGTTGAAGGGACAATCTCTCTGTGGTAGGACACACTCACACTGTTGAAGGGACAATCTCTCGGTGGTGGGACACACTCACACTGTTGAAGGGACAATCTATCTGTGGTGGGACACACTCACACTGTTGAAGGGACAATCTCTCTGGTTGGACACACTCACACTGTTGAAGGGCACAATCTCTGTGGTGGGACACACACTGTTGAAGGGACAATCTCTCTGTGGTGGGACACACTCACACTGTTGAAGGGACAATCTATCTGTGGTGGGACACACTCACACTGTTGAAGGGCACAATCTCTCTGTGGTAGGACACACTCACACTGTTGAAGGGCACAATCTCTCTGTGGTGGGACACACTCACACTGTTGAAGGACAATCTCTGTTGTGGTAGGGACACACACTCACACTGTTGAAGAGACAATGTCTCTGTGGTGGGACACACTCACACTGTTGAAGGGATCTCTCTCTGGTGGGACACACTCACACTGTTGTGGTGGGACACACTCACACTGTTGAAGGGACAATCTCTCTGTGGTGGGACACACTCACACTGTTGAAGGGACAATCTATCTGTGGTGGGACACACTCACACTGTTGAAGGGACAATCTCTCTGTGGTGGGACACACTCACACTGTTGAAGGGACAATCTCTCTGTGGTGGGACACACTCACACTGTTGAAGGGACAATCTCTCTGTGGTGGGACACACTCACACTGTTGAAGGGACAATCTCTCTGTGGTGGGACACACTCACACTGTTGAAGGGACAATCTCTCTGGTGGGACACACTCACACTGTTGAAGGGCACAATCTCTCTGTGGTGGGACACACTCACACTGTTGAAGGGACAATCTCTCTGTGGTGGGACACACTCACACTGTTGAAGGGACAATCTCCTCTGTGGTGGGACACACTCACACTGTTGAAGGGACAATCTCTCTGGTGGTGGGACACACTCACACTGTTGAAGGGACAATCTCTCTGGTGGTGGACACACTCACACTGTTGAAGGGACAATCTCTCTGTGGTGGGACACACTCACACTGTTGAAGGGACAATCTCTCTGTGGTGGGACACACTCACACTGTTGAAGGGACAATCTCTCTGCGGTGGTTGAAGGACACACTCACACTGTTGAAGGGCACAATCTCTGTGGTGGGACACACTCACACTGTTGAAGGGACAATCTCTCTGTGTGGTGGGACACACTCACACTGTTGAAGGGACAATCTCTCTGTGGTAGGGACACACTCACACTGTTGAAGGGACAATCTCTGTGGTGGGACACACTCACACTGTTGAAGGGCACAATCTCTGTGGTGGGACACACTCACACTGCTGAAGGGCACAATCTCTCTGGTGGGATGCACACTCACACTGTTGAAGGCACAATCTCTCTGGTGGGACACACTCACACTGTTGAAGGACAATCTCTGTGGTGGGACACACTCACACTGTTGAAGGGACAATCTCTCTGTGGTGGGACACACTCACACTGTTGAAGGACAAATCTCGGTGGTGGGGACACACTGTTCAACACTGTGGTGAAGGACACACTCACACTGTTGAAGGGACAATCTCTCTGTGGTAGGGCACACTCACACTGTTGAAGAGACAATCTCTTGGTGGTGGGACACACTCACACTGTTGAAGGGCACAATCTCTCGGTGGTGGGATGCACTCACACTGTTGAAGGGCACAATCTCTCGGTGGTGGGACACACTCACACTGTTGAAGGGACAATCTCTGGTGTGGTGGGACACACTCACACTGTTGAAGGGACAATCTCTCTGTGGTGGGACACACTCACACTGTTGAAGGGACAATCTCTGTGGTGGGACACACTCACACTGTTGAAGGGACAATCTCTGTGGTGGGACACACTCACACTGTTGAAGGGACAATCTCTCTGTGGTGGGACACACTCACACTGTTGAAGGGCACAATCTCTCTGGTGGGACACACTCACACTGTTGTGGGACTGGTGGGACACTCACACTGTTGAAGGAGACAATCTCTTCTGTGGTGGGACACACTCACACTGTTGAAGGACAATCTCTCTGTGGTGGGACACACTCACACTGTTGAAGGGACAATCTCTCTGTGGTGGGACACACTCACACTGTTGAAGGACAATCTCTCTGTGGTGGGACACACTCACACTGTTGAAGGGACAATCTCTCACACTCACACTGTTGAAGGGACAATCTCTCTGTGGTGGGACACACTCACACTGTTGAAGGGACAATCTCTCTGGTGGGACACACTCACACTGTTGAAGGGCACAATCTCTGGTGGTGGGACACACTCACACTGTTGAAGGGACAATCTCTCTGTGGTGGGACACACTCACACTGTTGAAGGGACAATCTCTCTGGTGGGACACACTCACACTGTTGAAGGGACAATCTCTTGGTGGTGGGACACACTCACACTGTTGAAGGGACAATCTCTCTGGTGGTGGGACACACACCTCACACTGTTGAAGGGCACAATCTCTCTGTGGTGGACACACACACTGTTGAAGGACAATCTCTCTGTGGTGGGACACACTCACACTGTTGAAGGGACAATCTTCTGTGGTGGGACACACTCACACTGTTGAAGGGCACAATCTCTCGGTGGTGGGACACACTCACACTGTTGAAGGGCACAATCTCTTGGTGGTGGGACACACTCACACTGTTGAAGGGACAATCTCTCTGTGGTGGGACACACTCACACTGTTGAAGGGACAATCTCTCGGTGGTGGGACACACTCACACTGTTGAAGGGACAATCTCTCTGTGGTGGGACACACTCACACTGTTGAAGGGACAATCTCTCTGTGGTGGGACACACTCACACTGTTGAAGGACAATCTCTGTGGTGGGACACACTCACACTGTTGAAGGGACAATCTCTCTGTGGTGGGACACACTCACACTGTTGAAGGGGCACAATCTCTCGGTGGTGGGACACACTCACACTGTTGAAGGGACAATCTCTCTGGTGGTGGGACACACTCACACTGTTGAAGGGCACAATCTCTGGTGGTGGGACACACTCACACTGTTGAAGGGAGCACAATCTCTCTGGTGGGACACACTCACACTGTTGAAGGGCACAATCTCGGTGGTGGGACACACTCACACTGTTGAAGGACAATCTCTCTGGTGGGACACACTCACACTGTTGAAGGGCACAATCTCTTGGTGGTGGGACACACTCACACTGTTGAAAGGGCACAATCTCTGTGGTGGGACACACTCACACTGTTGAAGGGACAATCTCTCTCTGTGGTGGGACACACTCACACTGTTGAAGGGCACAATCTCTTCTGTGGTGGGACACACTCACACTGTTGAAGGGACAATCTCTCTGTGGTGGGACACACTCACACTGTTGAAGGACAATCTCTCTGTGGTGGGACACACTCACACTGTTGAAGGGACAATCTCGGTGGTGGGACACACTCACACTGTTGAAGGGACTGTGTGTAATCTCTGGTGGGACACACTCACACTGTTGAAGGGACAATCTCTCTGGTGGGACAATCTCACACTCAATGGTGGTGGGACACACTCACACTGTTGAAGGGCACAATCTCTCGGTGGTGGGACACACACACCACACTGTTGAAGGGACAATCTCTCTGTGGTGGGACACACTCACACTGTTGAAGGGACAATCTCTCTGTGGTAGGACACACTCACACTGTTGAAGGGACAATCTCTCTGGTGGGACACACACTGTTGAAGGGACAATCTCTCTCTGTGGTGGGACACACTCACACTGTTGAAGGGCACAATCTCTGGTGGTGGGACACACTCACACTGTTGAAGGGACAATCTCTCTGTGGTGGGACACACTCACACTGTTGAAGGGCACAATCTCTCTGTGGTGGGACACACTCACACTGTTGAAGGGCACAATCTCTGTGGTGGGACACACTCACACTGTTGAAGGGCACAATCTCTCTGTGGTGGGACACACTCACACTGTTGAAGGGCACAATCTCTCTGGTGGTGGGACACACTCACACTGTTGAAGGGACAATCTCTCTGTGGTGGGACACACTCACACTGTTGAAGGGACAATCTCTCTGGTGGGACACACTCACACTGTTGAAGGGCACAATCTCTCTGTGGTGGGACACACTCACACTGTTGAAGGGCACAATCTCTCTGTGGTGGGACACACTCACACTGTTGAAGGGCACAATCTCTGTGGTGGGACACACTCTCACACTGCTGAAGAGCACAATCTCTCTGTGGTGGGACACACTCACACTGTTGAAGTGCACAATCTCTCTGTGGTGGGACACACTCACACAGTTGAAGGGCACAATCTCTCTTTGGTGGGACACACTCACACTGTTGAAGGGCACAATCTCCCTGTGGTAGGGCACACTCACACTGTTGAAGTGCACAATGTACTTCAGATCTAGCCCCAGAAACATCCGTTATATAGTATGACCAGAAATTATTGAGAATTTTAGGAATATGTTTAATTGGATCTCTAGTATAAACAAGCTTGACCAGCTATCAAGTGCTTGGTTTCATTCAAGAGAGACAACTCTGTTAATCCTTTTTCATTAGTTTGTGAAGAGTTATCCCCCTTTGTTTACTTGCTAGCAGACAACATTTTCAGTGATCCTCAGTATGAAGGATTTAGAGAAGAGGAAGTTGATTTTAGAGTATTATAACAAGGACATCAGATCAGCTAAAGTGATTTCAAGTAGAACAGGCATGCCTTTGTCCACTGTTTATCGTGTTTTGAAAAATATTGCAAATGGATATGGTATTGAGCACCAGGGAGGCCCAGAATATTGACTGCCGGTGACAGGAGACGGCTTGGTATTCTCGTTTCAAAAAACAAACGAAGGAGTTTAGAAAACTTAAGGCTGGATTTGATTGATAGAGGAACTGTGGCTGTCTGTAAGGAGACAATTAGAACTGAGCTGCATGCAATGGGTTGGCAGAAAAGTCGGGACAATGTGATTTTCTCAGATGAAAGTTCTGTGTGGCTGTTTATTAATACACTGAAATTCTGGACCAAACAAACTGAAAAACCTTTGTATCAGCGCCCAAAGTACAGTCCGAAATTTAACGTGTGGGGTGGCATATCTGTGTTAGGGGCAACGCCCCTCTGTGTATTTGAAGGGAATATGAACAGTGAGCGGTACACAGATATTCTCGAGGGACATTTGCTTCCATCTGCTCACGTGTTCTATGGAAATGTTTTGATTTTCCAGCAGGACAACGACCCAAAACATCGTTCAAAGCATTCACAGGCCTGGTTTCAGACCCAACATATGACATTATTAGATTGGCCAAGCTGTAGCCCTGACCTAAATCCAATAGAAAATGTTTGGGGACTTATGAAGGAAAGTGTCAATAAGAAAAATCTGACAAATATTGCTGAATGAAAGAAGAGGTGGTCCGATATTGGGACAGCATGGACCATGACTTTCTAACTTCTTTGATCAGTAGTATGCCCCGCCGCATTGAAGCCTGCATTGCTGCCCATGGTGACTTGACAAAATACTAACTGTTCACCTGTCTTTGAATCTGGAGTTATGTTCTGTTAATATTCACATTAATACATGTACGTGAGTAATGAGTAAAAAAATGTTTTAAAATTTGCAATCTTTAAATTCTCAATAATTTCTGGTTGTACTGTATATAACCCATGTGGCTTGAAGCTTCTGTTCATTGCTATTAAAGTAGCATGTTAGTAGTAAGTGTTGTGTAAAGGGTGTAAATGTTTTATGTTCAGACTCCACTGGTGTCAGCCACTGACGCTGACAATAACCGTGAGGACTTGACATACAGTTTGGACGGACCAGGGAGTGACCTGTTTGACCTTGACCCTGTGACAGCCCAGCTGCGTCAGAAGACAGCAGGGAGCCTGGACAGTGAGATGCATCATCAGCACAACCTTACAGTATGTATATAATCTGTACTGAAATATAG
This sequence comes from Haliotis rubra, assembly GCF_003918875.1. Lineage (NCBI taxonomy): Eukaryota > Metazoa > Mollusca > Gastropoda > Lepetellida > Haliotidae > Haliotis > Haliotis rubra. The sequence continues at coordinate 323,170 of NW_025767588.1, forward strand.
ACAGTATCATGCACAGATGTAATCGATCTATGCCATTGGGATACGATTACATGTGTCAACCCAAGTCAGCAAACCTGACCACCTGATCCTGTTAGCCGCCTCTAACGATAAGCATGGGTTGCCAAAGACCAGTTCTAACGCAGATATTCACGGGTTGGAAAAGTGGGGTGTTCTTCAACTTCTTTTGAAAAATATATTTCATTTCATAAATTGTTTTTAGATCTGACAATTTTGCATCTATGTGTTCTGTTAGTTAATACCAAGGGAATCTCAGTCGAAAAGTGCCTACCCATGGCTCTGATGATACCCATTGCAACTAAACAACACAGCATATTCTACCTCACTCATGACACATTTTATTCTCCAGCTTGTGGTCTCAGACGGTGATCACAAGACAACTGCGGACCTATACGTGATGGTCGCAGACATTAATGATAATGCCCCCAGATTCCTGCCCACCACAAAACTACGAGTAGCCCCGAGGAGCGAGTGGGGACAGTACTTGGGAGGGTGCAGGCTATAGACAGGGACACCTCCCCAGGGAATGGGGACATCGCCTACTACCTCCAGGGAGGGGGTCTGGACAAGTTCTCCATTCAGCCAGACACAGGTAGGGTTTGTTTTGTTTTACATCTTATTTCAGAGGCTGCTATATTCTGGCTGTATCAAAGCAATTTGTAAAAAATTAATTTTGGGAAAGGAAAAACAGTGGATGATGTATGACCAACGTACCATGCCAATGAGCCATGATGAAACGTCGTCAAACAAGGGACTTTCACAAGTGTAGTAAGCTGTTAATTATCAACCCTAAAGTCCAGTCACATGATATGCAAATTAGCCTGTGGCAGTGATGTTATGTTAACTCATCACTGTTCCAGAGTGTGTCAATTACAGTCAAGAAGAAAGTCCATTACAGTCTTGACCTCATGTCATCACCAATTATGGAAAAAGAAATGTATCGTATGTATCATGATTGAGGGTTGTAAATTGATACTGATCTGTATCATGGGCCTCCTATGTACTGTATCACTGTATACCACATACTTACCAGTCTGTGACATAAGCCTTATATCAACATGTCCACCATTGTCCACAGGGGAGATAACTCTCATTGGAGGGCTGCTGGACGACCCCTACAGAGAAGAGTATAGGCTTCAAATACGAGCTGTGGACTTTGGCCAGCCACAGATGTCTGACTCCATGGTTCTCACTGTGACTGTCCCTCTCAACAAACCCCCCATGGTGTCGGCCGAGACGGTGTTTAGGGTGGACGAGGACCAACCGGTCGGGACAGAGATTGGTCATGTAGCGGTGTCCGACCCTGATGGCACGCACAACCTGGTGTATGAGATAACGGACTCAGACGGTGAGTACATGTTGGGGGATAGTCTCAGCGGTTAGTATATTGGTTTGTTATACCTGATAGCCTGGGTTTTATTCTTAATTACCTTCGATGAGGTGAGGTCACATGAGATCACGTGAAATTGGGTTTAGCCATTATTTTACTTATGTAAGGATGTGTGTGTGGGTGGTGGTAGTGTTTGTTCTAGTGTGGACATGTGCTGGTCTTATAGTGCTGGCCCACTCAGATTCCAGGTGTTTATTGTGGATTCCACACTCACATAATGAGTGAGTAAGTTTAGTATTACGCCACACTTAGCAATATTCCAGCTATATGGTGGTGGTCTGTTAATAATCGCGTCTGGACCAGACAATCCAGTGATCAATAGCATGAGCATCAATCTATGCAATTTGGAACCGATGACATGTGTCAACCAAGTCAGTGAGCCTGACCACCTGATCCCATTAGTCGCCCCTTATGTGCAAGCTTGGGTTACTGAAGATCAATTCTATCCCGGATCTTCCCGGGTCCACTCAGATAGTATATTCAAAGAGTTTCCAACTTCGTTGTAGAATTTCACTTATGAAAATCTTCCAATTCGATTTGTACAACAAGGGCATGCTAGTATGAGGCTACAGTTTTGTAAAGAGCTACATGTATGCCAAAGTCTCTTTTGAATGAGGACGGTAGGGTAGCCTTGTGGTTAAAGCTTTCACTTGTCATGTCGAAGACCCGGGTTCGATTCCCCATATGGGTACAATGTGTGAAGCATATTTCTAGTGTCCCCATCCATGGTATTGCTGGAATATTGCTAAAAGCAGTGTAAAACTAATTTCATTCACTCTTTTAAAAGAGTCATTTTGATTGGTCAGTTTCAATAAACACCAGTGTTTTTCATTTCAGTGCCTTTCCAGATTGACCAATCAGGCACCATCACCGTGATGACAAAACTGGACAGTGAGAGAAGGGACAAGTACAAGTTCCCTGTGTTTGTGGTGGATGCTGGCAGTCCCACACACACCGCTACAACCACTACCACCATCTACGTCGACGGTGTCAACGATGAGAAGCCGCTGTTCTCACACACCATGTACACAGCATTGGTAGAGGAGAACCTTTCACTAGAGGCGTCTCTCAAACCGATACCTATTGTGAGTAATGGATACTTAACTTCAGCTGTTTTAGTTTCATGCTCTAACTTCTACGTGTTGTGAGTAACTCATGACCAAACATATACCGTTTACTTGATGTCGCAGACCCCAGAGTTGATGGTGACCGATGGTGACTCCATGGATGGGGGTGAAGTTGTGTTGACACTGGAGGGGGAGGGGAGTGATATCTTCTCCATTGACACAGTCACCCATGACCTGAAGATCACAGATCCCAATCTCATAGACTGTGAGAGAAAGTGTGAATACAACCTGCTGGTAAGTACCAGACTGTTAACAGTGACAACTTGATCATGAAGACTGATTCTTTGTAGTGGTGATCCGATTAATTGAAATAATCGAAGATTGGTCGCAGTGACTAAACGACCAAGCAATCGATCACGTTTTCTCATAATCAAACACAAACAATTCTGGAACACTTGTTTTCATCAACAATATTTTTCACAAGGTTGGTTTTGTCTGTTACATTTCATAAGCATTATAAGCTCGTTCCAAGTCATGATTGAATATATCTTAAAGACACCAAGAAATTTATGTTCCTTACATACTAGTCATCCTTTAGAGATGTGAAATTTTGTCCAAACCCCCCAAAATAACTACATGTTTTTTTTCTTATGTATTTGTGCATTAACAAATTTCATAAATGACGCTAACCAATTATTTTCGATGATTGATCGGTGGTAATGAACCAATCATCAATTATGAGATTTTAACCAATTCCCAACACTAATTCTTTGTGGATAGTAACGTAAATGCATTGTATAAGCAGAGATATCAGTGAAAACAGAGTTCACTTAGATTTCACTCTATCTGTTGTTTCCATGAGACGTTTTGATACAGGTGCAAGTAGTCCTATCAGGCAAGTGACACTTCCCTGCTTGATAATGGTAGTAGCACCTGTATAAAAATGTTGCATGTCAATGTCAAAGAAGGTGAAGTCCATAAGTGTTCTGTCTTCAGTCTTACAACATATAATAGCCTGACTATCAGTCTTGCAACTTTTCAAAACTGATCACCTGCCAGCAAGATTTACTGTCTCAGACTGTCAGGAAGACAGGTATTTTAGCACTACTTTTGAACATGAAAATTTGTAGAACAAGCTGCTAAATTGCCCTGTCCTCACCCTCAAAACAAACATGATAAAGTATGCAAAAAGTAATCATGATCTAGTGTTATAGGCATTCATTTGGAATTCTTCTTCACCTTCATCTTCTTCTTCAATACTGAACCTTAGAAACGTAATTATTGTAGCTGATTGCAACTGACGATGACGGACATGGTCTACAGAGCAGTGCCAACCTGACGATCACTATCCTCGATGTCAATGACAATGCTCCCTCCTTCCAACACATGTACAACTTCAGTGTTCCCCCAGACACTCCAGTAGGCACAGTTGTGGGTGTGGTGGAGGCGGTAGATATCGATGGCTTTGAGGGCAACAACAGAATCACATATCTCCTGACCAGGGGAGGAGTAGGGAAGTTCTTCGTGGACCCAGTGTCAGGTAGGTGGATTGTATAGACAGAATAAATAGGTTATAGCTCCAGGATAGATGATGTGTTGGTAGGTAGGAGCCACGTAGCTCGCTGGTAGATGTGTGTTGGTAGATAGGAGCCATGTAGCTCGCTGATAGATGTGTGTTGGTAGATAGAAGCCACATAGGTCGCTGGTAGATGTGTGTTGGTAGATAGGAGCCACGTAGCTTGCTGATAGATGTGTGTTCGTAGATAGAAGCCACATAGGTCGCTGGTAGATGTGTGTTGGTAGATAGGAGCCACATAGCTCGCTGGTAGATGTGTGTCGGTAGATAGGAGCTACGTAGCTTGCTGGTAGATGTGTGTTCGTAGATAGAAGCCACATAGATCGCTGGTAGATGTGTGTCGGTAGATAGGAGCTACATAGCTTGCTGGTAGATGTGTGTTGGTAGATAGGAGCCACATAGATTGCTGGTAGATGTGTGTTCGTAGATAGAAGCCACATAGGTCGCTGGTAGATGTGTGTTGGTAGATAGGAGCCACGTAGCTTGCTGGTAGATGTGTGTTGGTAGATAGAAGCCACATAGGTCGCTGGTAGATGTGTTGGTAGATAGGAGCTACGTAGCTTGCTGGTAGATGTGTGTTGGTAGATAGAAGCCACATAGGTCGCTGGTAGATGTGTGTTGGTAGATAGGAGCCACATAGCTCCCTGATAGATGATGTGTTGGTAGATAGAAGCCACGTAGCTCCCTGATAGATGATGTGTTGGTAGATAAAAGCCACGTAGCTCCCTGATAGATGATGTGTTGGTAGATAGAAGCCACGTAGCTCCCTGATAGATGATGTGTTGGTAGATAAAAGCCACATAGCTCGCTGATAGATGATGTGTTGGTAGATAGAAGCCACGTAGCTCGCTGGTAGATGTGTGTTGGTAGATAGAAGCCACGTAGCTCGCCTGATAGATGATGTGTTGGTAGATAGAAGCCACGTAGCTTGCTGGTAGAAGTGTGTTGGTAGAAAGAAAGCCGCAGCTCATTGGTAGATGATGTGTTGGTAGAGAGAAGAGGTCGCTGGTAGATGTATGTTGGTAGATAGAAGCCACGTAGCTCCCTGATAGATGATGTGTTGGTAGATAAAAGCCACGTAGCTCCCTGATAGATGATGTGTTGGTAGATAGAAGCCACGTAGCTCGCTGGTAGATGTGTGTTGGTAGATAGAAGCCACGTAGCTCGCTGGTAGATGTGTGTTGGTAGTAAGGAGCCACATAGCTCCCTGATAGATGATGTGTTGGTAGATAGAAGCCACGTAGCTCCCTGATAGATGATGTGTTGGTAGATAGAAGCCACGTAGCTCCCTGATAGATGATGTGTTGGTAGATAGAAGCCACGTAGCTCCCTGATAGATGATGTGTTGGTAGATAGAAGCCACGTAGCTCGCTGGTAGATATGTGTTGGTAGATAGGAGCCACGTAGCTCGCTGGTAGATGTATGTTGGTAGATAGAAGCCTCATAGGTCGCTGGTAGATGTATATTAGTAGATTGAAGTCACATAGATCACTGGTACTATATATATATATAGTGGTAGATGGCATGTTTGTGGATAGAAGCCCCATACCTCATTGGTATTAGGTGTATTGGTAGAGAGAAGCCACATAGTTCACTGGTAGATGTATGTTGGTAGAGAGAAGCCACATAGATCACTGGTAGATGTATGTTGGTAGAGAGAAGCCACATAGCTCACTGGTAGTGGCATGTTTGTAGAGAAAAGCCACATTACTCACTGGTAGGAGGTATGTTTGTAGATAGAAGCCACATAACTCACTGGTAGGAGGTATGTTGGTAGAAAGAAGCCACATAGATCACTGGTAGGTAGCATGTTGGTAGAGAGAAGCCACATAGCTCACTGGTAGGTGACATGTTTGTAGAGAAAAGCCACATAACTCACTGGTAGGAGGTATGTTGGTAGATAGAAGCCACATAACTCACTGGTAGGAGGTATGTTGGTAGATAGAAACCATGTAGTTCACTGTTATATAGAGGTTTTTGGAAGCCACATAGCTCACTGGTAGATGATGTGTTGGTAGATAGAAGCCATGCAGCTCACTGGCATGTATTATAATGGTAAATAAAAGCCACGAAGCTATCATATAGCGTGTTAGTAAAAGTTAAATAACCCTTGCAGATCACGCGGTAGTGGGTATGTTTGAGGGTTGCCATAAACCTGGAAGCACCATGATGATTGGCATGGTTCTATTAGACATGCGATTATAATTCTTGACTTAACATAAACAAAATAATTTTGTCAAACTATTTCTAAAACAGTGCACTACTGATTTGAGTTGACTGAAATTTGATGTTATATATGAGGCCGCATGGTGTTTTGCTTGTTTATAATATTGTTGATATGGTAAACAAAGCAATAAATTAGGAATCTCAACTTTTAATAATTGTGGTACAAAATACACTCCGTCAAGTAATAAATGATATAAATAGTCAATCTCACTCAGATTCTGGACTCATGGAATCACATCTCAAAACTTGACATGGACTCAATTTCAACCGTAATATACCATACTCTCAACACGCTGTCTTGGTGCTTGGCATCACCGATCGTCAGGGCCAGGTTCCACAACACAATCTTAGTGGTATGGCTGTCTTAAGCCAATGTCAAAGTGTGGAGTTTACAATCCCCTTAGGCCCCCCAAAAATATGTCCATTTCCGGTAACCTGACCATCCCTATCCTAACCCTAACACACACACACACACACACACACACATTTCTACTCATCATTTTCATCCAAATAGGGCTAAAGTGGATTGCATTGAATTGGCATAATGGGTCCTCACTGACCAAATCTGCAGATAAATAACATGAATAATGATTTGATATAGAAATCTTTCAATGTTTCATCATAAGGCATTGTCACTACATGATATGGTACTCTTGAAGACCTCAGGTGCCCACCTGGTGCCACTAAAAAGTGAAAAAAGTAAAACAAAAAGACAAAACTGACCCACCTACCCTATTTTTCAAAAGCATGTAATAGGAAATGGACATATATTTTTTTGGCCTTAACATAAAGATCAATTTGTGGCATGGGGCCAATGCCAAAGTGTCAAATGTCAAAGTGTGGGACACTAGTATCCTTTTGCGGCTTGGGTCCCAAGTTCTTCAGACACAGACACAGAACAGTTTCTGTCCTGTATCTTTCACATTCTACAGAATCAAAAATGTGAGTTGTGTCCCTTTTTGGATAATTAACAGTCACTCCGGTCCATTGGAACCCAACCTCTGCGATATCAGTCAATTACCTCTCAGATTCCGACACTTCTCTCGTTGACAGTGCACCATTTAAGGTTCAGGGTAACTGCTTATCGGCAACATGGACACACAAGCGATGTAGTTATTATTATCCACACTATCCAGACAGGAACGTAAAACCCCACAGCACACCAGAACAGGATTCCTTTCTCACATGGGAAATAGTACAACTGGTAGCCACCTAAAAGAATAGAAAATTGTTAGAATTAGAGATTTCAGTTTTCCTAGATTAGCAAAAAATGTCAGGTGGTCTGTTTAATATCACAATTGGCACTTTTGTCTTTGACCCTTTATCTTTGATAATCATCAACAAGCATCAACACACTGAATTGTTAGTTTAACACCACTTGGCAATCACAGAACTTCTTTTTACCACTATTGTTTACCTTGATAACAGAACAATTTACCCAAAAATATTTATGACTTTGGATTCAAACCTGCATAGTCTGGCGTTACATTGGAAAAATATTGTATGAAATAAAAGATTTCTTAAATAATAACAGAACAATTTCAAAAATACCTGCAATGTCTGGTAGAATATGTAGATATAAATATGTCACAAAAGAAAACTATGCTTGTCGTAAGGGGCGACTAGCAGGATCGGGTGGTCAGGCTCGCTGACTTGGTTGACACATGTCACCGGTTCCCAATATTGCGCAGATTGATGCTCATGCTGTTGATCACTGGATTGTCTGGTCCAGACTCGATTATTTACAGACCTCCGCCATATGGCTGGAATATTGCTGAGTGCGGTGTAAAACTAAACTCACTCACTCACTCACTCACTGGTCATTGTGAAAATCAATGCTCATGGTATCAATCACCGGAGTGAATTATTAACAGATCACCATGGCATACCTTGAATATTACCGACAGGAGCACTAACAGAAAGCGTATTTTGTTTTGTATGAGTGCTTACCAAAACTGTTGCAGATGATCCCAGCTGTGAGAATCATAGAGAAACACAGGCAGTATTGTGTTTCATCTTTGACTTTTTTGGCATTTAGTCCGAACATGATCGATATCACCAGTACAAGCACCCCTTCACAGATCATGTACCATGCAACACTCAGGTCATTCATACAGTCCTTCTGATACACCATACCTGTGGAATATAAAAACAGTCTGAGAGGACTGGCAATCATGAGCAGTGCTCCACAGGTTTATCACAAGTAATTTCAACTGCAGTATAGTTTGTCATACAGACCCTGAAAGAAATTTACCCAGTCAGTGAATATAGCCCGTGCAAGTGTACAAACTTCTAAAGTTCCAGAGCTTCAAAGAAAGTCTCTGGGCTTTGACAATATATTATATCTTAGTATCCTATGATAAATGTCATGATATATAGTCCATGGATTGGGAAGTCAAGCCCTACCTAACACCAGCATATGACATCCGATGATGAAACCAAACACAGAAACTCTGCTACCTGTTGAAAGAAAATTAAGAAATTATGATCATATCAAAAGTACCAGGTAAAGAAGATGTACACTGTACCCATGTTTGAACGTTGCTAAAAATAAAGCAAACAAAACATGGTTATTTGATGGGGATGTGTTTGATATTGGTATCATAGCTGTGGTTTATATAAGTTATATGCTTCTCTCGAGGGTAATACGGTCTGATGTACGCCTCTTTGTAGCAGTGTATCAAGAGAGGCGTACATCAGACCGTATTACCCTAGAGAGAAGAGACACTGCTACAAAGAGGCGTACATCAGACCGTATTACCCTCGAGAGAAGCATACAACATGTTTATCTTACCGCCATGTCAAATGTACCAAATATCATTTTACTTTATGTTAAAGATCGCTACCGACTATATGACATGCAAACAAAAAGGCGCCTGCCTCTCGACTGGATTTTTAACATCAGTGGAACATATTCTGACAAGCATATAACTGCTATAAAAATTGTTGATTATGTTTAAGCTGAGTGTGCAAACCACTCAAAGTATAAAATAGTTTAAATAAAGCAGTGAAATATTTCTGTACAAAGTGAACTCAAAAACAGCTGATCGAATGGTTTTCGAACTTAAGGCACGGTATGTGTCATAGTATGACGTCATACGATTGTTAGCGCTTCAGCTTCTCGGCTGAGAGCTTGGCGGTTACCGTGGCAGCGAGTAATATTTTTTCCAGTTCTCACCCTCCTGTGAGGGTGACACGGAAACTTGACCAATGAAATTAAAGTATTTTACATGAAGGTAAGATAAGACATTGAGTTTGATATGTTTCAGGGTGTTTTCAGTTTGGTAACGTGTTTTCTTGTCAAATTGAGTTTTCAAGTGCATTCTGGTGGTGGTGTAGCCTAGTGGTTAAAACGTTCGATCATCACGCCTAAGACCTGGGTTTTCGATTCCCCACATGGGTACAATGTGTGAAGTCCATTTCTGGTGTCCCCCACTGTGATATTGCTGGAATATTGCTAAACACTGGGTAAAACTAAACTCAATCACTCACTCATTCAAGTGCATTCTGGCACTTCCTTTTGTCTGGCTGTAAGAGGCGACCTAACGAGATTGGGTGGTCAGGCTCACTTTGACCATGTCATCATATCCCAATAGCGTAGATCGATGCTGCTGCTGTTGATCACTGGATTGTCTGGTCCAGAATATTTGCAGACCGCCTTCGTATAGCTGGAATATTGCTGAGTGCTGTGTTTAACAACCAACCAACCAACCAACCAATCCTTTTGTCTGTCATTATTTGTTTACATATACACAGAAAGGGAAAATATTTAACCAATTGATACCTTCTAATTCATTTGGTGAATCATGGATGAATGAGAGAGACCCCCCCCATGCCATGCTGTTGTTTTTTGCAGTTGATTCTGAGACAGCATTTCACTATCCATTGAACTTGCATTTTTAATTACAGCAGCTCTATTATTATCATCCAAATTATAGAGAACTTATATACCATCAAAATATGGTGAAGTCAGAAATATGACTCAAATTTGTCGATTTTGGAAAGAACAGATTCTCAGACTTTCTACAGTACAGATGCTGTGTCAATACTTAAATTAGGTGAGTGAGTGAGCTGAGTTTTATGTCACTTTTAGCAATATTCCAGCAATATCATGGCAGGGGACACAAAAAATGGGCTTCACACATTGTACTCATGTGGGGAATCGAACCCAGGTCTTCAGTGTGATTTGCTGATATGTCATTCTACCCTGACATTGTCAACTGGTGCTCATACCATCAACCACTGGTTTATCAGGGCCTTACATCCAGGCAATACTGCAATGTTAACATTTACAGTTTGGGACATTATACGTCTCATATGAAAACTCTAATTAAAACTGTGTATTATTTCATAAACACCGACCTATCTTTATACATATACATATTTAAACAGCAGGATATATTTTTTCATAATCAATGAATATGTAAATAGGTCAGCCTTTTTGCTTATGTCTGCACTTTGAATAAATATATGATATTAATGCAGAGAGATTCAAATGAAGTATCACTAGAGGAATCATCACAACGATTAAACTGCTCTATATTTTCTTAGGATCAATCTAGTCATTGTTAGTCAAAGACGATTAATCCTTTAATGTTGTGTGGTATATACATACATTTCAGTGCGATAACATTGAATGTTTTACATTTAGATGTCAAAGTAATACATATGTCAAACTGTCATGACTTACAAGTGACATCCTTCCGCTCCTCAACCTCTCCCATCTTGTCGATGTATTGACACGACAGTCGATGTATTGACGTGACAGTTAAAGTAAAACTTCAATGCAGTCAATACAAAGTTTGTCTTGAGACAGGCAAGTGCAACAGCTGTTACTGTATGGACTTTTACTCAAGAATAGTTTAAGGTGTGTCATTTTAACGTCTCAGTTCTTTTCTGTCTGTTGAGGGCTGTGTTTGCAGGTGGTGGCGGTATATATAAATAAATTTAGATCAATTTCTGTTTGTTCGTGGACCCTAGTTTGGGGGTACTTATTAGTGAGTAAGTAATTAAATAGTATTTCAGTTATTACACAATGTGTTAGTGTGATATGGGATATAAAAGTCTGATGGTGATTGTCTTGACTTTTACCTCTTCAGTGATGTAACCCACACGTGTGGACATGGTGCTGACATACCAAGGAAGATAATCTAATGTTATAACCAACTAATGTTATATCCAATTCATGTTATATATATTCAATTGATGTTATGTCAGAGGTGGAAATAACTTTAAACCTGCTAGTGTACTCCGGTACAGTGGCACATGTAAAATCACTTGCCCTAATAATTCTTCCACTATACCGGCCGTTTTCTTGTTGATTTTTTAAATCAATAATATTATTAACATTGGAAAGTCAACTGGACACCGGTACAGCGTGATATACAAATTTGCTTGCCCGACTGAAAAAAACACTGGACTCGGACGTCGGGCAATGGGTTATTTCCACCCCTGGTTATGTATATCCAATTGATGTTATAACCAACTAATATTTTATCCAATTGATTTTATAACCAACTAATGATATATCCAATTGATGTTATAACCAACTATTATTATGTCCAATTAATGTTATAACCAAACTATTATTATATCAAATTGATGTTATGTTATATCCGATCGATGTTAAAACCACATATGTTATTTCCAATTGATGTTATAACCAACCAACATTATATCCAATTGATGTTATAACCAACTATTTTATCCAATTGATGTTGTTATATCAATCAATGTTATAACCAACTAATGCTATATCCAATTGTTGTTATGACCAACTAATGTTATATCAAATTGATGTTATAACCAACTAATATTATATCCAATTACTGTTATAACCAACTAATATTATATCCAATTGGTGTTGTTATATCCAATTGATATTATAACCAACCAATACTATATCCAATTGATGTTATAACAACCAATACTATATCCCAATTGATGTTATAACCAACTGTTTATCCAATTGATGTTGTTATATCCAATTGGTGTTATAACCAACTAATGTATCCAATTGATGTTATAACCAACTAATGTTATATCCAATTGATGTTATAATCAACTATTGCTTTATCCAATTGATGTTATGTTATATCCCAATCAGTGTTATAATCAACTAATGCTATATCCAATTGATGTTATAACCAACTAATGTTATAACCAAATAGAATTACCATTCTTTATAATTGTAGTTTACTTAATTTTCTGTTTGTTGTTGTTGTAACATCAATAAACATCAGAGGTGTGGCACTAGACTGTGTTAAGTGTTGATTTAAAACTTCTAACCAAAGTATAACTGAGAAATGAGCACACAGAGAACCAAATTGTGCAATCAGTAAATGACCACACAAGATAAACAAATAAAATATAACACAGGTTTACCATGAAAAAGGCAATGGTATGCCTAAGGGAGTGTCATCATTGAGTAAAAGGCCATAGCATTAGTCCACTCACCATTGTTTCAAATATTGTCAGGAGTTGAATGTCTTGTCACAGGCCGGTCACTGTTCTTGAATTCAGTATGGTTCTGGAAGCTCAGAATTTGGTGCTTCGTAATAAGTGCAAAATATTATTTATTTGCTGGTGGGTATACATGTATCCTTGTTAAAAGTTCTCAATATCCCTGAAGAGAAGATCCACATACCCATAATAGTCAGCTACTGTTAGGAACGTCAACATTGTTGCAAAAGGCTCTGCTCTTTGGACATTTGTTTATTCACACAATTTCACTTTGAACACTTCATAATGTCCAAGGACAATATTAGTTCCACAGTAACTGCAAAACTCCTGTTGTGGAACATGGTTTAAGATGGGTCCCCAGCATCCTGTGATGTTTATACGAGACAACTCAATGAGTAGGGTTGTCAGACTTGGTGACTTGGTTGATTGCTTCTGAATGTGATGTGATGTGATGTGATGTGATGTGATGTGATGTGATGTGATGTGAAATGTTGGGTTTAACATCGAGGTGAGGTGAGGTTGAGAATATTTCGCATATGACGACGCGTGCATGGGTATGACGCTTGAGAATATTTCGCATGCGTGTGTATGTGTATGTGCGGCTGCTTGTACTAGCCCAGACTTAAGTTTGTTTTTTATAGTGCTAGCCCACTGAGATACCATGCCACAGTGAAGCATGAATACCTCACTCAGACACATTATACTGACTCCGAGCCGACCAGTCCTTGTTGTACCCATTAATGCCGAGAGCCAGGCAGGGACCAACAAGTACCATATTTTAACGTCTTTTGGTATAACACGGTTGGGGAACGAACCCGCGACCTTCCACTCTCTGAGCGGACGCTCTAACCACTACACCACGGAGGCGGTCTCTTCTGAATGTACCTTACTGGTGCTCACAATATTCACATTGGTGAAATGACTGGGGAGATGGGGTAGCCTAGTGGTTGAGCGTTCACTTGTCATGCTGAAGACGCGACTTTGATTCCCAACATGGGTCCCTTTTCTGGTATCCACCGTCTTGATATTGCTGGAATATTGCTAAAAGCAGCTTAAAATCTCTCACTCACTCACTCACTGAAATAATGCTGAGTGTATCATTAAACAACAAATGAATCCAACATAATGTGTTATATAGGTGAAGTACTGGTGTCAGACTCCCTGATCCGACCTCCGATACAAGATATCTACAGACTCAGCATCAGGGCAGGCGACTCAGGGTACCCCTCTCTGTTTGAGGACACAGAGGTCACTGTGGATGTTCCAAACAACAAGCCCGCTCAGATTACTGAGGACCTCATTCTGACCGTGGAAGAGTCCACTCCCACAGGAGGGTATGTGGGTGAGGTTGCTGTCACCGACCCAGATGCTTCACCTCTCTACCCTGTCATCTTCTCACTGTTGGACCACTCTGGTAGGTATTGCAGAACCTCTTGTCACATCATCCAATATCTTTACAGGACTTTTATCTTACAATATCATCGATATCCAGGAGGGACATTCTATAGAACATCCTCTGTCTGGAGGGATTTTCCTCTACAGAGAGTTACCAGAAATAGTCAGAATAGTCTTTAGAAAGTCCTTCTTTTCAAGGAATATTCCATTGAAAATCCTTCTGTCTCAGGAATATTCTATAGGAAGTCAATGTTCCTGGAAATTTTGTGGAATATTTTGTAGAAAGTCCCTATTCCCTTCTTTTTAATCTTCTGTAGAATTTATTCCCTATTCCTGAATCTTCTATAGAAAGTCCCTATTCCTGAATCATCTATAGAAGTCCCTATTCCTGAATCTTCTATAGAAAGTCCCTATTCCTGAATCTTCTGTAGGAAGTCCCTATTCCTGAATCTTCTGTAGAAAGTCCCTATTCCTGAATCTTCTGTAGAAAGTCCCTATTCCTGAATCTTCTATAGAAGGTCCCTATTCCTGAACCTCTATAGAAAGTCCCTTTTCAAGGAATATTCTATAGAAAGTTGCTATCCCATGAACATTGTATGGACTGTTCCTTATTACATATTTATATTGCATTTAGACACAATCTACATACTATACTTTACAGTAACTTATACAGTTGTTCGGAATGATGTACAATCAAACAAGGGATATAACTTATTTTTCATTGGGATAGAAATTTTAGTCTTCATGTTTGTAGCCTTGTGAGTGAACGACAAGGCTTCAGAGGGATTTAAAAACCACAATGTTTTTAAGAATCTCTAAATATATATTCAGGCCCCCTTTTTAAAACCGGGTTCGATTCCCCACATGGGCACAATGTGTGAAACCCATTTCTGGTGTACCCCACCATGATATTGCTTGAATATTGCTAAAAGCGGCGTAAAACCATACTCACTCACTCACCCCTTTTTAAAAACAATTACATATGCCTCTCATTGTTAAAAAAGTTAGTGCATCCTTTTGTTGCTCAGAAGCCTGTTAAGGATACAGTTGTTGTTTTTAAAGAATGATAATAAAACTCTATATGTGTAGAACCCCTTAGCATATAAAAGAAATGCTGATTTCAAACCAGAATGCTCCTCTGAAAATCAAATGGTTGCTCCCTTACTGTGTTGATGTATGGGCACAATGTGTGAAGCCCATTTCTGGTGTCCCCCGCCATGATATTGCTGGAATATTGCTAAAAGCGGCGCAAAACTAAACTCAGTCAGTCAGTCAGTGTTGATGTAAATCAGTGGTTGTATATCTCACCCTCTGTTCCAGATACCCTCCAACATTTAAGACATTGATACTGATCACAAACCAGATTCATCCTCTGAAAATAAATATGGTTGCTATGCTGCTTCATCGGTATAGAACTGTTTCGATTTATTGTTTCTCTCCCTTTGTTCCAGATACCCTCCAAATTGACCCCACATCAGGGGAGATAACCACTGTGGTGACTCTGGATGCAGAGAGGCAGTCCCAGTACATCACTAGGGTACAGATCGAGGATCGTGGCATCCCGACACATGTCATGACAGCAACCGTTACGGTCAACATTGCAGACATCAACGACAATTACCCACAATTCTCTTCTCCAACAGGATATGCTGTCACAATTGAGGAAAATGATGCTGAACTGGAGACTGCAATTCTGACCCTGGTACAGAAAGAAATTAGCATCTTCTGATCTTATTTATTCATTTGTCTGTGTGAAGTTTCTGGGTGAGAACAGATCTTGATACCTCAGTCTGTTGACAGAATCGGTGAAAATTAACCAGTTAAACTAAGCCGAGAATATATGGGAACTCTTGATCAGGGTACGTCGCCAATTTGAGTGGGTCGAGTTCAGCTTAAGGTGGGAAGAAAGATATGGGTCTCAAACATTTACAACTTCAGTGAAACTGAAACTTTTCACAATTCAGTGAAATTTCAAGCCAGAACCTTACTGAAATCTATTTGTGCAACTAACTACCAGGCACGACACAACCATTATTAGGGACGTTCATAATGTATGGTTAGGGGGGGTGATGATGATTTTTTATGGAGAAGCATGTACAATGTCAATGACCCCCCTAAAATTTATGTAAAACGTAAGTGACCCCCCTGCATGTCATGTACAAAATCAATGACCCTGCCCCAATTCCCATATTTTTTAAGCATAGTTTTTAAATGTTTATGCAAAAAATTGCTGACCCCCCCTAGTACATGTACAAAATGGATGACCCCCTACCTCCCAAGAACAAAATAGATGACACCTCCCCACCACCCACTTAAAATTATCATCACCCCCCTAGCCATAAATTACGAACAGTCCCTTTCTTTGATTTAGATTAAAGTGATAGTTCATTAAATAGTTCTTATTCGTATAGTGCTGAAATGGCTACTCGGCTAATGCGTTGTCTGCTGGGATGTTGACCTTTTTCTGCTGCTGGAGTTATAGGGTAGACCACGTGATCAAAACAATGACGTCATGCTGGCATTTCCTATTGAGCTGACAAACTTAGAAACATAAGCAGTGCGAACTGGGATTCGAACCCATGATCATAGGTTACTGCACGCCGCTCTATACAGCCGGAAACAACTGGGCCACCTGTGATCACCAAGACGTGTTACTTGTCTGATTCAGTGCTTGTTTTCGACATTACATTTTCAAATGTGGTTTTGGGGTGAGTTAGTACCATATTCATTAGTTATTATGACGGTTACTTTGGAGTTTTTATTTGGAAAATAGAAATTGAGATAAAACATAACACTTGAAAGTATTTGTCTTTCATCAGAGACCATATAATAGATACTATATGGTCTCTTCTTTCATGAATATCCAGTTCTTATTTAATTTGTAATACCACTTTTCGTCCCATCTATTTCAGAAACCAACTTTTGTTGTCACTGACACAGATCAAAGAGACAGTAACTTTGTGTATAAACTCTTCGGGGAGTATTCGGAACATTTTGAAATGGATGCGAGATCAGGGGCAATAACTCTTGCCCCAGACATAGACATTGACTGTGAACGTGTCTGTGAGTACAACCTGAAGGTGAGTTTGTTATAACTGAAGAAATCTGTATCTGTCATTGATGACTTCTAATCAATCATAAATATAAGACAAGTTTGAATCAGTTTCACATCTTGCAGGAAAACTCAAAATATTGTGCTATGTTATTTTCAAGATTAAAAAAGTTTTACCTTGCATAGATTTCTCAATGTTGTGTTGATTATACCTGTGTGAGTGAGTGAGTTTGGTTTTATGCTGGTTTTTAAGTTGTGTCATGTTGTGTCATTTTAATGTTGGAGAAAAAACGAAACACACACCCATTCTTGGTTGCTCGTACATGCATATCTACACACGTCCACACACACACGCGCACGCGTGCGCACACACACACACACACACACACACACACACACACACACACACACACACACACACACACACACACGTTGCTGTATAAGTGTAATAATCTAATAATTAATTACCGGTAATTAATTTGGGATACCAGATTATTAACACAACACTTTTCTTTCTGCAGATAAATGTAACAGATGAAGGCGGGGTAGGTTTAACGTCCAGTGCTCCTCTGCAAATATCTGTGGAGGACATCAACGACAATCCTCCTGACATCACCCCAGATGTCGTGTACAATGTGAGCCCCAACGCCACGGTCGGCGATGTTGTTGGGAAGGTGCTAGCAGTGGACCATGACATTAGTGACCAAAACCATCAATTGACCTTTACTCTCACAAATGGAGGATTTGGAAAATTTGCCGTCGGATTTGATACTGGTACAGTATTTTTATCCCCCTGTTTGAATATTGGGGGTGTACAGCAATCAGTATGTCCATCCTTTCATTCTTGCCTTTCATATTTTCAAAGGATGTTTTCAATAAAAAAAAAATCAAGGTGTTAAATATATTTTCAGCATGAAGGGTTCTTGTATTGTATGCATTTATAGTTGTTTGAAAATTTTCTGTTTTTTCTCTCATAAAGGAGTCATAACAGTTGCCGACAATCTGACGAGAGAACCGCTATTAGACGAGTACAGGCTACAGTTCACGGTTCGGGATTCTGGGTTCCCCAGCTTGAGCTCTGAGGCGCTATACACTGTACATGTGCCCATCAACAGGCGTCCTGTCTTCAAAAACACCAAGGTGTCTGTTGATGTCCCTGAGGATGTGGAGATAGGATACGTCATTGCAGATGTTGGCGTGGACGATGAAGACTCCTTGATGGGAGGAATAAGTGACATCACCTACAGCCTTGAAGGAGATCAAGGTACACATTTACTGAGACTTCTTAGCTTGTGAGGATTCTTGGAAGAATAGTTCCTCAGTGTGACAAGCTTGTAATTGACATAATGTAATGGGAGTATTGGCGGCTCAATGATGTGGATGATTGTGTCATCATGCCCTTAAACTACAGCATGGATCCTTACTATATGTTTTGTCTCAGTTACTGGTAGGCTACTGTCATGAAATAACTTGACATGTAGTATTGAAGATTTCACAGGGATACCAAGATATTTCATGTTGTGACAAATTACTGAACAATGTATTTATTAACTTAACAACGGTTGAGTACTATGTATTTTCCCAGCTAGGCAACTCAACCAACATTAGTTTCAAGTAAGTCTATCCAACCAATAGAACTGTAAATCCTACTGGTTATAATTCCAATACAGAATCTGAAATATTTTGTAGTTGTAGACTCAGCTTTCCATTGAGAACAAGTGTATGTTTACTGATGACAAGTAAGTATTTTCGCTGTCTGGATTTATGTTTACAATGATGTCGTTCTAGGCCTGTTCACAGTCGACAAGTATACTGGGCTGATCATCACTGCAGCCTTACTTGATGCTGAACAGTCAGCCAGTGTGGACATGAGAGCCACTATAGTGACGCAGGTATCCCTACCTACATCGGGACGACGGCCGTGCATGTTGACATCAAGGGCGTCAACGACAACATCCCCACATTCTCATCTTCCACTGGTTACACGGCTGTCATACGGGAAGATGTCGGACTCCGATCCACAGGCCCAGTTGAAGTTGTCTTGGTGAGATTAAAAATGTTTGTTCATGGGATTTGTGAGCTAAAGTTAATGTTGCATCAGCATAATTTCAGCCAAATAGTGACTTATGGGACTAATGGACACTTTTCCTATATATATATGCTTAATATTTATACCAAAAGAGAATTCAATTGGGTCAGTTTTCCACAAACACATTGTACCCATGTGGGAATCAAACCTAGGTCTTCGGCCTGACGAGCAAATGCTAAAACCACTAGGTTACACCACTTCCCTGACAATAGTAGAAACAAACAGTTTACATCAGTAAAATTCAAACTTAGTCGTTTGTTGCTCTGTGTATGCCTAGTTTAGAAGATTGTTATATTAGTGCTGCCATTTCCATGTTTCAGGTGTATGCTGTCAAATATATGTTGATGTTTCTTAGGTTTCTTAGGTTTTGGTTATGTTCTTATCAGTTTATACTGCTGATTCCATGCATGTGTACATGATAATCACTTTATCCAGTAGGTCAGTTTTCATTAGTAGGCCAGAGTACTAAAACAGAAACATTATTCGTTTGTGATGTTGTGTGTGTGTGTAGACTCCCGGACTGACTATAGCTGATGAAGATGGAGATGACGTGCATGTCCATCTGTCTGGAGATGGTGCGGAACTGTTTGCAGTTGATCAGACGACTCACACCATCACCCTGGAGGACCCAGACAGTGTCGACTGTGAACAACAGTGTCGATACAACTTATCGGTAACTAAAGCTGTGGTATTTTATCTATACTGGATGTACGTTTTGACACTCATAAATACATTAGTACATTATTCATTCTGGATGGTAGCATTCCTAGTGAAATTAACCAGATTGACACATTTCTGGATGAATGTCTGTTTGTTTGTTATTTATTTAACACCACATTCAGCAATATTCCAGCTATATGACATCAATCTGTAAATAATCGTGTCTGGACAAGAAAATGCAGTGATCAACTTGAGTATCGATCTATGCAATGGGATACAACCAAGTCATCAAGTCTGACCACCTGATCTCGCTAGTCACCCCATATGACAGAGCACAGGTTGCTGAAGACTCATTCTAATCCGGATCTTCGTGGGTACTGGATAAATGAATGATGGTGACAGTGTGATGTTGCTTTGTAGACGTCTGCATGCCCAATAGTGAGTGTCCATTAGATGGGGTTGCCTGATTAACTGGATTTCACAAGTTCAATAATTCATGCTCCAAATGATTGAGAATGTAGGAAATACTATGACGATCTATGATATTTTTCTCAACAATGAAACACTGTCGTGTCTCATGGCTTCAAGTGATGAATCAGAATTGAGAATCGCTAAAGTGCACATATGCACAAATATATAGAAAGTTATTATACATGATCCTTCTACCCTTGGGCCGTTTTGCCCATACACATAAGTACCCCACTGAGACACTAACCTTGACCCATCCAAGTCCAAGTGTTTTCTCCTGGTCTTCAGCAACCAATACATGTTGTAAGAGGCAAGTAACTCGATCGGGTGGCCACGCTCGCAGAGTGGGTTGACACATGTCATCATATCCCACTTGCGTTGATCGATACACATGCTCAGGGATTGGGATATAGAACTTTGACAATGGGCCATTTTCAGGATTATTAGCCATTTTCCGAATTTAGAATGGGCCACTGCCCTTCTATCAATAGTAAAATTAAAAATTTTACTGGGACATTATTTATTCTAATGTGCAAAATGGCCCGTGGCCCCTGCCTTTCCCAATCCCTGCATGCTATTGATCACTGAATTGTCTGGTCCAGACTCAATTATTTAAAGACTGCTGTCATATATAGCTGGACCTATATTGCTGAGTGTGGCGTTAAACAACAAACAAAGAAAGCAGAGGAACAAGAACTACCAACATCGGGTTTAATGTAGCTGGGGATCAAACCTCAATCTATCTTCTACATCACAGATCTGATCTGTAATGTACCATGTGTTCCTTCTACAGATCATAGCATCGGACAGTGGCACTCCAGAGTTGACCAGTTCTGCTGAGCTGACAGTTCAGATTGAAGATGTGAACGAACACGCTCCCGAGTTCGCCAAGACCTATGTTTACCCAGTACGTGCAGCAGCTCCAGTAGGAACACTAGTCGGTTACGTAGAGGCCACGGACAAAGACTTTGGGGACAGAAACAGTGATGTCTCGTATGCTCTGAAATCAGGAGGCTATGACAAGTTTGCTGTCCATTCTGACACAGGTACTACAGGTGTTGTCAAGTTGTACTGTTGTATAGATTGGATACAGCCTTGTTTTGGCATTTATAGTTTGTAGTTGTTGAGAAAGTGTTGTGTTAATGTTGGAAGACCACCTTGAGAAAATAACTCTTTCTTTCCAATGACAGGAGTCCTCATTGGGACAGAAATGGTCCAGTGGTTGAAAATGCTTTCAGATTATGATTATGATCACTTGTCAGCATCATTTGTTGTGGGTTAAGTAGAGCACCAAAGTATTAAATTTCAGTTGAGTTAATACAGTGTTCAATATACAATGTAACCATACCCCAAATGTAGGGGCGGTGGGGTAGCCTAGCGGTTAAAGCGTTCGCTCGTCACGCTGAAGACCCGGGTTCGAATCCCCACATGGGTACATTGTGTGAAGCCCATTTCTGGTGTCCCCCGCCGTGATATTGCTGGAATATTGCTAAAAGCGGCGTAAAACCAAACTCACTCACTCACCCAAATGTAGGAACAAAAGATCACAAGAAGGAAACCTTGTTTGGAATTCTACATAAATTGTGAACTCACTTAATCTGTCCAACCTTTTCTGCTTTCCATACATATGTTGTGATAGAACTATGATACTGTTAATAACTTATATGAAAGCTCTGTCTTGCACGTTGCACTGCATACAGTGTTCAATTTCCAATATTATCACACCACTGAATTAAGGAAAATGAGAACGAGGGACGTTTTTCCAAAGTTACCGACCATTTACACTTAGTTTGGAACCCTGAATTATTCCCTGAAACGCACTCCCTAACAGAAACATTATTCTTAAAAACATGACTATTAATTACCCAATATTTAAAAAAAATGACTACTAATTACCCAATATTTTAAAAAATGACTATTAATTACCCAATATTTTCACATGTCTGAGTTAAATAAAATAAGAACAAAAGACCTTTTCTTAAGAATCCTGTCATAGACACTTAGTTTGGAACCCTTTAATTATTCCCTGAAACTCACTCACTGACAAAAACATTATTGCTGAAAACATGACTATTGTGTACCCAGGAGCCATCACAGTGGCTGACAGCCTCATCCGTGAGCCTCAACTGAAGCAGTACGACCTTCAGGTGGAGGCTCGTGACCTTGGGTACCCTCAGAGGTCATCTGAGACAACTGTGGTGATCAAAGTCCCAGTCAACGAGGAACCAGTGTTTGCCAATACCATGGTGTACAATGTGTCTGAAGACTACACTGTTGGCTATATCATCGGGACTGTGAAGGCGGAAGATGTGGATCTGGGAATGGGAGAAAAGCAGTATCTGACCTATAGTATTCTTGGAGGCGATGGTGAGAGATGGGATGTGGTGTGGGATGGGAAGATGTGGATCTGGTTAAGATGAAAATTAATCCTTGGCAATTAGTATGCATGGTCGCAATGGTAGCATGGGTTCAGGGGAGGGAGGATGAAGATGAGGGTATGATAGAGACAGCTAAAAGTATCCTTTGAGGCATCCTCGATAATATCCAGGGTATACGTTACAATCATTCTCCATTATACCCTGGATGCATCCACGACTTGGCCCCATAAATATGTTACCTCCCTTTGCTGGCTCCGCATTCTCACAGTAGCCAATCAGCTAAGCTGCCGTTACATCTTGCTTGCCAGTGTCAACAAAGATAGTGGTCGCATTCGTGAAGGTTTGTTCGCAGTGCCACTCAGATTTTGGGGGAAATAATACAGACAAATTGACAGATCTGAAACTTTAAAAATATATATGAAAGAACTCCTTCTACCTCTTTCAGAGTACCTCTGCATCAATTGTGTTGCCAAGTTTAAACGGTTAGATAATTTAAGAAGCGAAAGTGAGTTGTGATTGGTTTGCTCAACTTCCCAGCGTAGACACCTGATTGGATAAAAAGCCGGCCAAGGGAGGTAATATAATTGTCGGGCCAAGCCGTGGATGCATCCAGGGTATAGTGGAGAGTGATCGTAGCGTATACCCTGGAGATTATCGAGGATGCCTTTGAGGTGATCTGTAGCAATTAGGAGGAAGGAGCATGTGAATGTAAGATATGAGAGTAGCAGTCTTGGTCTATAATGTCCACCTTTGAAGGCAGTGCAGGGCTTGATTCAAGAGATGTTAACCTACCTGCACCAGCTGCAACATAAGATAAAAACCTGGCTGCACAAGCAAAATTCCAGTTCCACTGCTTTTATTGCAATATGTACTGTAAGAAATATGCTATTGAATTATTTAGATGTTTTATTCAGAGTTTACCCACTCAAAAATTGAGTTGCACCTGGTGCAAGTTAGACTAATAATTAGGTTGCATTATGTAATATTGGGTTGCGCCAGTGCAAGTAACAAAGCACTAAATCGAGCCCTGCAGTGGTATAGAAGACTGCTGGAATAACCATGCATTTCTTGCCAAAGAATAAGGCCAAGTCTCCTTGTCATGTCCATAATAAATACTGAAATCATGTCTCTAAATCTCTTTTTCTTTACCAAGACATATGTTTCCTTTTCAGGTGTGTTTTCTGTAGACAGAAGAACAGGGGACATAATCCTGTTTAATGACCTTGATGCTGAATCAAGGAGCTCCTATGAGTTGAAGGTGAAGGTTGAAGATCATGGCTACCCATCTCTAACATCAACGGATCGCTGATCATCAATGTTGATGATGTCAATGATAATCCACCTGTGTTTACTGCACCACAAGGATACATTGCTAGGGTGTCCGAGATGGCAGATGTGACGGTCACTCCAATTGTTGAAATAGTAAGTATTCATCAGTGTTAAGCATTTTCTAATGAAATGTGCTTTGGTGGATTAGGTAAATATGTTTAAGCAACACGTGAAACTTTTCTTTGTATCAAGCTGTTTACTTGTAATACTAAGGTGTGAATCAGAACTGCCTTACCCATAATGGTAGAATGATAATGTGTAATAACTTTCCATAGTTTTGCATATGTGCATTTACTAGAAATTCTCAATGTTAATTGGTCTGTTGAAGTCATGTGACATGAAAGTACTTTCTGTGATGTCATCTAGTGCTTTTTGCTTCTTAAATATATTACGTTAAGTCATGTAAAGATTCAGCTGCCCTTAATGAAGTTTCTTTGTTGTGTTGACATTTCATGCACTTGTACTTTATTTTCTCTCTTAAAATCAGTAATATAAAGATAAACTATTTGATGTTGGGAAGTACAGATAATCTGTCTCTTATGAATGAATACTGTTAATCGTGCACCAAAGGCTCAGGATTAACACTGTCTGTTACGACGTAAATTGTAATAAGAACGCAAATTGTAATACTTGCAGCAAATTGTAATAAATTTGACGTAAATTGTAATAAAAACGTAAATTGTAATACAAATTGTAAATTGTATCACAAATTGTAATAAAAATTGGACGTAAATTGTAATAATTTTCATTATGTAAAATGTAATAAATATTTCGTAAATTGTAATAACAGTTTTAATCACTTTCGTAAATACGCTGGTGTTTGTTTTCTTTGCATTTCATATATCAAATAAGCTTGTTAGGGCGATAACTCAAGAAAGAATGATGGATTTTGTTCAAATTTGGTACCAAGGTATATATTTGGTACCAAGCTTGGTAGCCGCGAACTCAGGAAAGTATTAATAGATTTTGATCCAATTTTGAGATAATTTTCAAGGTCACAATATAAAGATTGTTAGCGATAACCCAAGAATGAATTGAAAAATCTTAGCTAAATGATCGAAAATGATATTAGATCCTGATATATAATCGATATAAACTGTCCTCTGTATCATGTCTTTGAGAAATATCTTTTGAGGTTTTGATATGTATACATATAAAGTGGGGGTGGGGTAGGGGTGGGTTTCTAACACTTGGGTATATCTAACACACTTGCATGCATGTAGAGTCGGAGAGGTGGAGGTGGGTGTTCTAACAATGGGTATAACTACAAGGGATGTTCAAATAGTAGTCAGCCTCACCTAGAATATGATACAAAAGCAGCTGTTTTATGTTTTATTTTTCTAAATATTATCTGTCAGCCTCAAGCAAATTGGTTTTGCTATGTTGCAGCCTCACGATCCCCATTTTGTGAGACTTTGTATCTTGGCTTGGTACTCCCAAAAAACGTAAAATCTGCAATAAAATGCATCACAAACTTCAGGAAACAAAATATGCTATGTTTGAGATTGGTAGAAGTCGGCTAGAATCAAACTTAGATATTAAACTGCACAAAAAAGCAATTTCAAAACTACAATCGCTTGTTCAAATGATTCCCCATTCCGTTTACTGAAAGAACTCGAGAAAGAAATGATGGATTTTGTTCAAATTTGGTACCAAGGTTTATTGACTGGAGATTGGAGATTTACCGACACCACTTGAATTTAGTGACCTTGAGGTCATTTTAAAGGTCACAGCGAAGGTGTAACAGTTTTGCACATGCCAAGCTTGGTAGCATGAACTCAGGAAAGTATTAATAGATTTTGATCAATTTTATATCAAGGTGTATTGGCGGGATTCCCCAACACCAATTGATTGGGAAACTTGTGCTCATTTTAAGTTCACAGTGAAAAGTGTTTTGCATATGTCTAACTTTTTAGTGAGAAAATACAAGACAGAATTAATATGTTTTGCTTAAAGGTAGTATCAACATGCGTTGGGAGTATCGTCTAACGCCAGTCGAATTCAGTGACCTTCGGATTATTTTCAAGGTCACAGCGAGTATTCTTTCGATATCTCCAAACCTAATGGATTGAATTTGTTCGCATTTTGTATCAAGGCATCAGATGACAGTTTCGGTAACGTTTACATAATTTTCAGGGTCAGACAGAGGATAATTGCGACATTCAGATATCCACATGTGGCAGGGGTAATAGCTATGTTTTGTGACAAACGCTTTGTCATTACTAATTTTCAAATTTTTGTTAGCATATGGTTTCTATAATTTCATGTTAATTCTACCAGCTGTGGAATTATTCGTGACACGTCTTAAAAGAGCCAGAGATTATTTGTGTATGTTTCGAAAATTAAAGTTAATTGTTTTCATTATGGGGTTATTTTCGTTGACGCAAGGACATATTTTACGAGCAATAGCTTTCAATAATTTAATGTTATTTCTATTAAATTTGAAGTTCTTCATAGCATATCCCAAAGTAACAGGATATTGTTTGTTTACGCTTAGAAATGTACGTTTCTTTTTCTTCATTTTCGAATTATTTTCAATGTTGACGCAATGACATATTTGAAGTTAATTTAATGTTTTAATCATATGTGATTTACTATGATTTATGTTTCGATCATACATTCATATATTGCATTGTCATAGTTTAACCTGGTTCGTATTATTTTCTTCATCATATTACTACATATTATTGTATTTTTATGAGAGGGAATTTTAAGTTACATTTACTAAGGATATCATAAATCGCAGTCAATCTGTCTACTCATTTGTTGTATTTGATTGATGCATTTAAAATATAATGTAGAAATGCTATTGAATTGCATCATTTGCTTCAAGGAATCGATTATATGTGCTCGTTATCAAAGTAAAGTCAAACTTCTTACTGTAAGGTATACAGTGTAAGTTGGCACCTTAATTGTTATGGTTAGACTAAAGAAATCATTTATTTAGTTTCACCGCTCAAAATACAACGAAGAATTCAACGGGTGGCATTAACCTCAAAGAATGACCATAGCAATGCTTATAACAAAAAAGTACGAGGGCAAACATATCTGGGATAATTTGTTTTGATGTGATATGCACCGGGTAAAATATCACTTTGTCATGGTGACATGACATCATGAACAATGTTATGACGTCACGTTGCTTCTAAGAAGCCGCCTTCTAAATACAACGATGACGGGGAGCCTGCCTTTGTTGGAAAGTAGATTATCGCGTAATTTCCGCAATTAAAGACTTCGGTAATAAATAGAAAATTATATTCGTGACCATAATATGCTAGGTTAACGACCTAAATATCGGCATATCCCTTCTCTGGTTCCGAAAATACCAAGATTTAGGCAGTTGTGATGTAAACTGATATTTATCTTCTATAAAGTCGGCTATATTCAAACCATGAGAAATGTCGTCAAATAATGTGTGATGACAGTTACCAGCGTCCCAATAGTGTCCATATACATGTATTTCTCTGTCGAATCGTTGCAGCGTTCTATAATGCACTTATGAAATATAATATATGTTTTCCGACCGTGAAGTCATTAACAAGAATTATGCATTTTCTGCAGTCACTTGTGAATTGAACTAAATAAAGGTTCATCTGATTAATGAGAAATTAGACGCAGCTTCTTGTTTTTCAAGACATCTTTCCAGAATATGCGTCTGCGAAGGCGTTTAGATAATGACGATATTGCACAGTGTTATTCATGAGATTCCTGTCAAAAGTAAGGTCTGATAATAGATCGACTTTATTCAGCAGTGTTGGCCCTGGGGCCTATAGTACGATTACAGTTTGATTACTTGCACGTGGTGCTAGTAACATTAAGTTTCTATTGGTATTGAATGCATATTTCAGATAAAAGCTATGGTATTAATTTCACCACATCTATATTGTTTGATGTTAAAAGATTTGGCAATGTGTGTTCATACATTACAATTTTTGACAGACTTGGCAAATAATTAATAAATGATATTGATAGCATATTCACGACTTGGCCATACAGTCATGACAATTTAAGGAGTGAAAAGTGAGCGATAGGTCTTGTGGGAATTCAAAGATTCATTAAGACTGTAGCCGTCTAAGCGTAACTCTGTGTGTAATATTTATACATTTTCTGTCCACGGACAACATGCTTCTAATATTAATATTATTTTCATGGATTCATCATATTTTATCTATAGCTGTGCTATAGTTTTTCATTAAAATGTCTTTTCTGTTGCTGGAATTGAAATAAGTCCTACACATAGCTGGGATCATATAATGTCTTTGATATATAAATTATGCAAACGGCTGGAACCTTGTGTTCCAATACAAAACGTTCATAACGCTACGACATTCGCATGCCTATGATAAACTATAGAGTTGGCCTCAACCATTGACTGGATTACATTCTCTTCGTCAGCAGAGAAATTTCGACTTCTCTTTTCCTTGGGGTGCAGGCGACATTTTATGCGTTTCCATTTTGGTAAACCGCAAGTAAACAGAAAACGGAACTATGGGATATATGGAAGCTAACCAGTGATGTTAACCACACTTAAACTTTGACGCGGCGACGTTAGCTAACGGCATGACTAACCATGTTTTGAACAACGATATTTAAGCGTTCGTTACCTAACGTGCTAAGGATTTAACCGGCCCGTTAGAGGAATTCATTACATACACGAATTATCTGAAAGCGAGTGTCCTTCCTATGGTATCTGACCCGAAAGCGAAGTCAGATAACATAGGAAGGTCACCCGAGTTTCATTATAATTGGTATGTAATGAGACCGAGTGTGGTATTTTATTTATGACCCACGTCTTACATGCATTAAATTGACAAAATAGTGTATTTTTGTTAATATTTTGGTTTCAAACCAAAACGGTTTCATAAAGAGGTTCGCGGAAGAGTTTTGTACTGTAGTACAATATTTGCATGACGTCACACTGTAATGGCGTCACTGCCTTGGTAACCGACGTCACGATTCATGTCAGTTGTCATCGCCTGCACAGCCTGCTACAGTAAACTACTCCGTAGCACCCCTTTCTTGGTTTGCAGTTACTACATTCGGCTAACATCACTGGTGGAAACATTGCGGTTACGTTTTTCGACGGATATAATGTCTCAGTTCGACTCACAATTAAACAGTGACGCGGCAACGTTCGCGATGTTTACATTCCCACAATGCATTTAAGTTGTAGAATGAATGAATTCACGTGTTTGTTATAAATGAAAAAATAGTTACGTCAGAATGTGACCTAATTGAGAGGTCATCGGTTATCCAATCAAATCGTTAGAATCTCAGGTCAAGTCGTTACGACACAGGTCAACGCGATACGACACTCGTGTGACGTACGAGATTAGTATGCAACTACCCATACGTTGATCACGTGGGTAATAAAACCGAGTATTGAACAACCGAGCCCAGATAGATAGTAAGATTACCAACTAAGTACGTTTCCACGAACACCATCATTTTCTAATTTGTGCTATAAACCTTTATGCCATGCCCTGTAAAAAGCTTTAGAAATATCACAAAACAGCATACAGTAAAGGTGGTGATTATCTAGGACTGAGCATATATTATGATAAATGTCTATGTTGAGATGTAGTAGAATGACTAGCAGTAAAACCTGACTGGAATTTACTTAAAATGTTATGTTCATAGAAATGGTCGTCCACATGCTTTACCATTATTCTTTCAAGGATTTGCCAAAGGACAGGTAATAAACTATTAGGTCTGTAATTAGTTGGGAGGGACGCATCTCCTTCTTTCAAAATAGGAGTAACATTACCCGTTTTCCACAATGTAGGAAATACAGTCACTCAGTGATATATTATACATGAACAAACAAAGAGGTTCAGCTATAGATGTACAAATTCGTTTTAACACCCTCATGCTAATGCCATCAGGTCCACTAGATGTGTTTGCTGGTAAGGTCTTATCAGATACCTCCTTTTCGGTTACAATGACATTTGTTATACTGTTAACATAGCGATGGCTAACAGGTGGCAAAGTCTTGCCGCCATCAGTAACATTTGAAACAGATACAAAATATTCATTTAATGTTTGAGCTTTAGCCAAATCTGTAAAAACTGAAGGTATCCCAGAAGCATCAGTGACAAGGGGAGTGGGCCCCCGATGAAGTGGTAACCACCTGATTGAGTAGACTGAGGTGATAAATAGTTATCAAAAATAGATTAAACGTTTCCCTTGGCTATTCTTTTTAGATTATTTACTTTATTCCTTTGCTTTTTGTACTTAAATAGCTCAGAAGTATTCAGAGATCGAAATGCTTTTTTCCTTAGACGTTCTCTTTTCTTTTTAGTATGTTACGAGGGGCGTTGAAAAAGTAGTCAGACTAACTATATTCTCGATGTCCAATGTTTGAAAAAAAGCTTCCATTTTATTTTGAAGGAATCATTAGCAAAGTCATATCCAATATTTAATGTGGTTAACGAGATATTAGTCATCACAACATTGGGGTATTATGTTTCTTGCAAATTTGCAGAAAATGGAAAACGATCTCCCATTTGGTATCTAGTAATAGTAATAGTCCGCTTATATGGCGCTCACATCCAGGCACATTGCCTGCTCACGGCGCTACGTACATTACTATCCCCGATCATAGGACACTATCGTAGTTTCCGATACCTTTTCAACTCCCTGGGGACTGTACAGCCATGCTGCCTGTTTGGAGCAATGAACTAAACACTCACATTGCCAGCACATACTCACGGGTACCCATTTTACAGCTGGGTGAACTGAGACAGTGTAGATCTAAGTATCTTGTCCAAGGATACTACGCAAATGTGCCCATCTCGGGAACCGAACCTTGGTGCCTCCTCGAAACCGGGCCTTCAGCGTGATAGGCAGACGCCTTACATTGTAAATTTTCAAAAACATTGTGTCCAGATATACAACATATTGAGAGCTGACACTTGTGTGACCATTCAGTATTTAGTTTGGACCCTTGACATCATGTATGAATAAGTGAAAACTTTAGGATGAGTTATATCCTTATGATGACGGCAACTGAAAGGGGGTTGGTAGTGTCTCCAAAACAAGCCCTTTCAGTAAACATGAAGGGGGAGTCACTTGAACAAGCGATTATAGTTTAAAATTGCTTTTTTGTGCAGTTTAATATCTAAGTTTGACTTTTACCAACATACATGTTTTTTGCATATTTTGTTTCAATTGGTGTAGGGGGATTCCCGCCAATACACCTTGATATAAAATTGGATCAAAATCTATTAATTCTTTCCTAAGTTCGCGGCTACCAAGCTTGGCATGTGCAAAACTGTTACACCTTCGCTGTGACCTTTAAAATGGCCTCAAGGTCACTAAATTCAAGTGGTGTCGGTAAATCTCGTCAATAAACCTTGGTACCAAATTTGAACAAAATCCATCATTTCTTTCTCGAGTTCTTTCAGTAAACGGAATGGGGAGTCATTTGAACAAGCGATTGTAGTTTCAAATTGCCTTTTTGTGCAGTTTAATATCTAAGTTTGATTCTAGCCGACCTCTACCAATCTCAAACATACAAAAATGTTTCTTGCATATTTTGTTTCCTGAAGTTTAATTTGTGATGCATTTTATTGCTAGTCAGCTAGGCTATTCCATTTGTCCGAACCACAACATACGGAGACAGATCATTTAGCAGACCGGGTGCTGTACTCTGGAATTGATTACCTGAAAATGTCAGAAAAAATCGGAAAATATCTTGTCGCAAAACCATCCTCTTCAAACGAGCATTCGACTAAGCGCACATGAGCAGGACTCTGGATATGTAGCGCTATACAAATGTCTAATTTGATTTGATTTTATATACCCGTTAGAAACCCACACCCACCCCACCCCACTTTATATTTGTACACCAAAAACATCAAAAGATATTTGCGAAAAGACATGATACAGAGGACAGTAGGAGATTTTATATCGATTATATACTCTCCCAAAAAGAAACGCATATAGGAATTTCAACTGTATTTTTATGTTTATTTTGAAACATCTTGTAGGAGTCAATGAAATATAGCGAAATTGCACACTGGGAATGCAGACTTATCCGTCTTTGGCACCAACTCGAGGAAAGTCAGTTTGAGTGTCACATGGAGACGTGTGGTGTGGTGGCGCTGAAGTCAATACCTCGTGTGACCACCGTGGGCATCCAGAACTGCACGGCATCGCCTCGGCATCGAACGAATAAGTCTCAGAATCCCGTGTTGCCCAGTCGCAGCCCACTCTGCCTGTTGTGCCTGTGCGAGTTGCTGAAGTGTCTGGGGCTGAGGGTTACGGCGTCGCACCCGTCTGTCCAGGGCATCCCATAGATGTTCGATCGGGTTTAAGTCCGGTGATCTTGAGGGCATGGGGAGCACATTGATGTTGTGGTTCTGGAGGAAGTCTCTAGTGTGACGTGCTGTGTGGGGCCTGGCATTGTCCTGTTGAAACAACTCCCTCTGGCAATCAATGATTGGAAGGAGGTGTGGGCGTAGGATTTCGTCACAGTACCGTTGAGCTGTCAGGTTGCCCTGGATCATCACCCAATCACTTCTCCTACGGCAGGTGATCTCTCCCCACATCATAACACTTTCCGGCCGAATCTGTCCACCTGGGGGCGCAAGCGTCGGCGAAAGCGTTCACGTCGGCGATCTGTACACCCGCATTCTTCCATCGCGTCGTTCAATAGAAATCGTGATTCATCACTGAACCAGATTCTACGCCAATTCGGTAGGTTCCAGGCCTGAACGTTGGTGCACCATTGAACTCGATGTCGACGATGTTGTTGTCCAAGCACAGGGCCAAAAAAAAGGTCTTCTGGCACGTAAACCAGCCTCTCTCAACCTGTTTCTGACGGTCGGTGCAGAAAGCTTATTCAATCCGGGTATTTGTCGAGCGGTATTGGTCACCGTAGCTGTTCGATGACGCAGGTGATGTACCTGGATGTAGCGATCCTGCGCCGCAGTGGTCGCTCGAGGTTGCCCACTACGAGGGGCATTTGCTACCGCATTCTGCGGCCATATCTCTCCCAGAGCCGTGCTTTGGTGAACATTCATGCATCGGGCAACTGCCCGTTGAGACTGGCCAGCTTCAAGCAAACAAATGGCGATATGACGGTTGGCTTCACTTAGACGTGGCATTTTGCGTTCGTCAACAATATTCCAAATACAGTGAATAATCGACAGACAGCGATCAACCTTTTATACCCATCATTGAGACTATCTGATCCCCAACTTTCACGTGCATTGCATGTGAATTGTGTATTCTGTGACACTACACGCCGAAATTGAAAATCATACTGTTACATACGGGTATTTTACGGATGGTGCGTTTTGTTGTGATGTTTCAAAACATAAACACCATAGGACTCATAAACAGAGCAAAACCTTTTGTAAAATGAATCACGTTTTAATTCATTGCTACATGAAATTGCTATTTTCATGATGCGTTTCTTTTTTGGGAGAGTATATATCAGGACCGAATATCATTTTCGTCATTTGGCTAAGATTTGTCAATTCTTTCTTGGGTTATCGCTAACAATCTTTATATTGGCAAAACCCTCAGATTTTTGCTGTGACCTTGAAAATTATCTCAAGGTCACTCAATTTCACTTGTGTCGGTGAATCTCGCCAATATACCTTGGTACCAAATTTGAACAAAATCCATCATTCTTTCTTGAGTTATCGCCCTAACGAGCTTATTTGATGTATGAAATGCAACGAAAAACAAACACCCGCGTATTTACGAGTGATTAAAACTGTTATTACAATTTACGTAAATATTTATTACATTTTCCGAAACGAAAATTATTACAATTTACGTCAATTTTTATTACAATTTGCGTATTACAATTTACGTCAATTTTATTACAATTTTACGTTTTTATTACAATTTACGTCAAGTTTATTACAATTTGCTGCAAGTATTACAATTTGCGTTTTTATTACAATTTACGTCGTAACACTGTCCATTCACTCTCGGCAGATAATCCCTACTTCCATGAGTTTGGTGGCCAGTATTCACATATTTACAAAAACATTTTCAGTCTAAAATTTCGAAATATGGAGTTGTGTTATTGTACAAAGAAAAATGTTGTTGTTCCAAATTTTTATCAGTCAGTAACACTACCAGATGACTCAAAACCATTCAAAAGCAATCCAAATCATAAAAAGCAATATTTAAAGCAAACGAAACATAATCATATGCATCCAAAGAAAGCTTGATTACATGAAATGCCATTCCACACTTGAAAAGTTTTGAAGATGTCAAGTCTCACAATTTTAACATGTATGATTGGAAGTTATTGATTAGAACTGTGTTTGGATCACTAAGACTCTCTTTTATGACTTTATACTGAACCAGTCAAAATTATTGTGGATATGTGGTATATTTGGTTGAAAAGTTCTGAACAGATCTGGTTCACCAAATGGCATTATCAGTCCTAACTGCATAGATCAATACTCATGATGTTGATCACTGGATTGTCTCGTCCAAACTCGACCATTTACATACTCCTGCCATATAGCTGGAATATTGCTGAGAGCGGAAAAAACAACAAACATAAAATTATTGTGGCAATTGGTTGGACCCACTGTCTGAGACACTGTGGTTTGGAGTTGCTTCCCTTTGGCATGCCAGAAACCTAGTGATCACGAGTGTTAAATGCATCAGACCTGCATCCCTTCAGGATTGCCTCTCACATAAGTGTGACAGGCCATTTTATACTTTTTGTTTACTGTTCAAAGCAGCGTTGAACCCAAACTCTCTCCCTCACTCGTAATCAACTATCAAGTATTAGGGACAGAAGTTCTTGCCAATACATCCTACATTTGAGGTGCATATCTCATTTCCAGACAACGGACTCTTCAATAGGTGCCAGAGTTGTCCGTCCTTGATGCTGACGTAAAGGGAGCCACTGAAACCGTCAGGTTTGGTTTGGAAGGAGTTGGACGCAGTGATTTCCACCTGGACCCAGTCACAGGTCAGCTGACAGTGCACGAGAACGCCACGTTTGACGCAGATCTACAGCAGATATATAAGTTAAAGGTAAGAGTTCAGCCCTTAGAAATTCATCATTCTTTCCATTCTAAAATGTTAGAATCCTGTAAAGCCATGGAAAATATTTGTGATGCCATCTTTGGTTCCAGGAATATTGAACATTGGTAACAGTGTCATAAAACCATATTCCCTTAATACAGTTTCTATGAGTGCCTTTTTTAAGCTGAACATCAATCACTGCTGAATGAGTTAATATTGTCTTTGAAGTAACTGTTAAACAGTAATTCTGTAATAAGTTAACCATTACTGACTACATTTGTGAAGTTATTTGGAAACAACTGAAGAATTAGACAATCAACCATTTGTGCATTAACTGCTGTATTCTCAGGCCTAGACTTGATTACATAACTGGAATATATGGCAGAGTAAAGTAATATCCATCAATGACCCTTTTCCTGTAGATCACAGCAACAGATCAAGGAGGTACCGGACTGAAGTCCACAGCATCACTAAACATCACTATAGAGGATGTCAATGACAACCCACCAGTGTTCCGGGGAGACTGTGGAAGGTATCCTGTCACCCCTCCTGGTCAACCCCTCTTCCCCTATTGGTACGGTGATCTACACATTCCTGGCTGACGATGCTGACGTTGATGCAGACAATAAGAGGATCACCTACATGCTGCAGAGCGGGGGATATGGGAAGTTCTCTGTGGATCCCTTCTCTGGTAAACCATTTGTAAATATAAAAAAATACAGGGTAATAATATGTTGGAGAGAAACGTTACCTCATAATGAAATATGTACGCTAGGGTCATATTCACTACCGCAAGGAGCTGTCTTGACTGCTAGTTCATGGCAAGCTCTTTCTTGCCTGTATGTATGTATGTATAGTGCTTCAGATGACCGTATGTTCATGGCAAGCTCCTCTATGGTTTTTTTACGTTCATGGCAACCTCTTTTGACAAGCTCATCCTATAATATTATGAAGCATAAATCTATGCACCAAACAGAACAATGCACCAGAGAATATCAGAGCAGATTTGTCCAATGGTGTCGCTGAAAATTGGACGCTGAGGACTAATTTTTATCCATTCAAGTCCGACTGATAGCTGTTGAACATTTTCAGGTGAAGTAAAGATAGCAGATGACCTGACACGAGATCCCCTGGAGAAGGACTACTACCTGTCAGTGAAGGCTGTCGACTCTGGGGCACCACCCCTGTCGGCTGACACTGTGCTGCAGCTGCACGTGCCCCTCAACACCCGGCCACAGCCTCAGTCTGATGTCCAGCTGCAGGTCCCCCGAGAACATCACCGTGGGAGATGTGGTAGGCGTCATCTACATCAGGGACTTCGACTCACAGACAGATGGCTTTGAGTACTTGCTGGACACAGCTGTGTGTAAGTAAAGCAGTGAATAATTATTTTTCAGAACAAAAATTTGAAATAATCAGACCTCTGAAATGATTTTGGTGTCCATAGGTGGACTGAAATTATCAAATGTAAGTATCATCTTTCTTGTGCCTCAAAGACAGCTTTGGTTGTCTGGGGTAATAATTAGGAGATGATCCTATTGTGTTTACATTTTAGAAGTGATTATAGTTGGTTGAACGCTGCTAAATGAAACATTTACAGCGTTCAACCAACTATAATCACTTCCAAAATGTGAACACAATAGGATTATCTCCATTCTACCATGACATATGCACCATGAATAAAACGCGTTTTAAATATGCACTCATTACCCTTGCGTAGTGTTTTGATAGGCCTAGACTATGACACTTAGAGACTGGACATTATGACGTTTACATACTCATACCTTCGGTACTTAGAGTTACTTTGGGTGATTGTTCAGTCATTTCATGTTGGAACCAGGCTGGGTCAATATTTTCCTCCATATCTGATCCAAACACATCAAAGAAATTGCCGAGGTCAAACGTAACAGTTTCAGACGACATGTTTGTTTACCTTTGTAAGGGTTAATGAGTGCTAAATATTCCTATGCGCATTGAACCGGCTCTCAGAAGTGGTTATTGAAAATGTTTCACTTCTAATTTTTTAGTAACAGCCAATCAAAAACGAACATACTTAAATGTCATGGTAGAATGTCCATTATGTTGTATCTTGGAGTTCAGCGCTATATAGGTGGTCTTATCGTTATATTACTATATTTTCAGAACAAGTCGAAAGATATACAGTCGGGCACCGTTGTGTCGAACTCTGATAACTTGATATCTCGGTTGTCTCGATAAAACAATTAGGTCCCGGCAAAATCCTTCATAATTTATTATTATTCAATCTCTTTTAACTCGATACAGATGTGTCTTGATATTTCGGATATCTCGATATAATTTCATGGTCCCAACAAGCAAAATTACCCTTTTAACTCGATATTTACAAAGAAACTTGATCTTCACCTACCTTTCATGGGCAAGTATCACTCTGAACTGAGGTTGTTTCCATACGTTTACACACGGTGTGGCATGAATCAAAGGGATGCGGTAGTGAAAACTAATTAGGGCTAATTGAGTTAAAGGTGTCACTAGTTTGTTATTTACTTAGGATTTATTAAGAAGGAATTAATTACGAAGTACTCACTGTTACGACTAAACACTACTGATTTTTCTTGGTCCCATGAATATTGAGACAACTGTGCTCGACTGTATTATAGAGACTCAGGCCAACATTTCTTGGTACACGTAGGTGTATGCAAATTCATTGATTTTTTAGGTTTAAAAATGATATCAGAGATAACCAGGAATGTTATTGGTCTCCTTTCAGGATGCAGTCTTAAATAATTGTTGCTGTCATTATTTTCTTAAATCCAAGTGGGTGTTGGGCAGCCTAG
Source organism: Haliotis rubra (assembly GCF_003918875.1). Taxonomy (NCBI): domain Eukaryota; kingdom Metazoa; phylum Mollusca; class Gastropoda; order Lepetellida; family Haliotidae; genus Haliotis; species Haliotis rubra. The sequence continues at coordinate 361,100 of NW_025767588.1, forward strand.
TTTTACACATCCACTCATCACTCTGAAAACTAGGTTCCCTCCATGAGTATGACCAAAAGACGTTAAAATATGGTACTTGTTGGTCCCTGCCTGGTGCTCGGCATTAATGGGTACAAGGACTGGTCGGCTCGGAGTCAGTATAATGTGTCTGAGTGGGGTATTCATGCTTCACTGCGGCATGGTATCTCAGTGGGCTAGCACTATAAAACCACCTTAAGTCTGGGCTAGTACAAGCAGCCGCACATACACATACACACGCATGCACGTCATCATATGAGCGAAATATTCTCAAGCTCGACGTTAAACGCAATTTCACCTCACCTCACCATGAGTATGATGTGTGGCAGGAATGTTGTTTTTAGCAACAGAAATGATGCACACCCAACCTGAGACAAAGGATCATAGACTGCACTGCGTACATGGTTCACGAATAGCATCTGACCCTCTGACAAATCCGGCAGATTCGCCAACGGTCAGACAGAAGTCTACAACCCGCCGTCCCCAGTGTCTGACTGTATATTTCACAATGACTTTGACTGAAGTTGTTTATATGACATGTGACACTTGTTTGCTGTTTATAAATCTTATGTTTGTTAATAATTTCAATGTCAATTATAAGAAATATTAAATCTGAAATGTGTGTTTAAGTTTATTCCATGGGTCCTGTGCATTTTCAAAGGGTCAGACAGACATCTGAAACTTACAAGACCCAATGTCCTGTGACTTTGAAACACAATTCGTGAACACTGGCGTACAGTGGGAATTTTACATCAGCATACACTGAATGATCCCTTTCAGCAAGATGGTGTTGTGTGTATGTCGCTCTGAAGTGAAAATATCAACCGTCATCATTTTAGGATTACCTGAACACACTGTGATGTAACTGGAAATGTTGAAAGGATGTTAAACCTATACTTGCACAAGTCTCTAAGGAAATGACTTTTAGTTTAAATCATTATTCCTGGATCATATGAATGAAAAGAACAATTTGTTACTGTGATGTTTACATGTCCAGACTTGACCATTATATGGACTGATTTGCTACACATTATGGACTTGTCATCTTCTGATTCCCTTCAGCTGAGTTCACCATTGACCCTCTCCGGGGAGAGATACGAACAGTGAAACCTTTAGATGCTGAGTTCCGCAGTGAGTACATCCTCCCCATCACTGTCATCGACCGCGGCTTCCCTACCCACACCGTCTCCACCACTGCTACTGTCACGGTCAGCGACGTTGACGACAACCTCCCCCAGTTCTCAGCCCTCACAGAGTACACAGCAACACTTCAGGAAGGGCGATATGATTCACAACAGGAACTCATCCTGGTGAGTTACTGAGAATTTAGATCATTCCCTTCAAGATTAAAGATTCCTGGTCATGTGACCTGTGAGTTAACCATTTAACATGCTCATGTTACCAGTAAATATGTTCTAGTACCAGTTAACGTGTTCTTGTTACCAGTAAATGTTCTTGATTTCAGTTAGCATATTCTTGTTACCAGTTAACATGTCCTTGTTACCAGTTAACACATTCCTGTTACCAGTTAACATCTTGATAATAGTTAAAATGCTCTTGTTATCAGTTAACACCTTCTTGTTACCAGTTAACACCTTCTTGTTACCAGTTAACACCTTGTTACCAGCTAACATGTTCTTGTTACCAGTTAACACCTTGTTACCAGTTAACACCTTCTTGTTACTAGTTAACACATTGTTACCAGTTAACACCTTGTTACCAGTTAACACCTTCTTGTTACTAGTTAACACCTTGTTACCAGTTAACATGTTCTTGTTACCAGTTAACACCTTGTTACCAGTTAACACCTTCTTGTTACCAGTTAACACGTTCTTGTTACCAGTTAACACCTTCTTGTTACCAGTTAACACCTTCTTGTTACCAGTTAACACCTTGTTACCAGTTAACACCTTCTTGTTACTAGTTAACACCTTGTTACCAGTTAACATGTTCTTGTTACCAGTTAACACCTTGTTACCAGTTAACACCTTGTTACCAGTTAACACCTTCTTGTTACCAGTTAACACCTTCTTGTTACCAGTTAACACCTTGTTACCAGTAAACACCTTGTTACCAGTTAACACCTTCTTGTTACCAGTTAACACCTTCTTGTTACCAGTTAACACCTTCTTGTTACCAGTTAACACCTTGTTACTAGTTAACACCTTGTTACCAGTTAACACCTTCTTGTTACCAGTTAACACCTTGTTACTAGTTAACACCTTGTTACCAGTTAACATGTTCTTGTTACCAGTTAACACCTTGTTACCAGTTAACACCTTCTTGTTACCAGTTAACACGTTCTTGTTACCAGTTAACACATTCTTGTTACCAGTTAACACATTCTTGTTACCAGTTAGCATATCATGTCCTCAGTCTCCACGTCTGTCCGTCTGGGACAGGGACGTCACTGACAGCAACAGCGACTACAAGGTGTACCTGAAGGGCCACAACAGCGACATGTTCCAGATCACACCAGACGGAAACCATATTCTCCTGAAAGGATCGTCGACGCTGGATGCCGAGAATGTCCCAGACTACCATCTTCAGGTGAGACTTGCAAGTGATACCCCTGATACTTAGCCTCATAGTTACAGCAGTTTCTTGTCATTATGACAATCAAGGTTTGGCAACAAACATGGGTACAATGTGTCTGGCAGTATCTGGCCTATACCATCAACAAGCAATTGTATGCCAACATCCACAGAGATTGAGAAGGTTATCTTTGTGTTTATGGATCCATTAAAACCCTTAACATGTATGGAAAATGGAAAAGAATTCTAAACCAAAAGTCTTTAAGAATATTTTTCTGATAATACAAGTTACCTTCAATTCTGATATGTTGAATAAGTTTCTGTCCTCCAGGAAATACAGTTCATGTCAGAAATGAATATGTATACTATAGAGCTTTTGTTCCCTGGGAGGTACAATTAGAATTTGATATTCATTGGGCATGAGTTTATGAGAACCTTCATAGACTGACTGACTGACTGAGTTTGGTTTTACGCCGCTTTTAGCAATATTCCAGCAACATCACGGCGGGGGACACCAGAAATGGGCTTCACACATTGTACCCATGTGGGGATTCGAACCCGGGTCTTCGGCATGACGAGCCAACGCTTTAACCACTAGGCTACCCCACCTCCCCAGAACCTTCATAGAACCTTCATAGAGTGAGGGTCATTAGAGTGAGGGTCAGACCTTTCAGTGGTACCATAGGGAACATATGGGACCGTTCATAATTTATGGCTAGGGGGGGGGTGATGATGATTTTTTAGCTTGTACAATGTGAATGACACCTCCTAAAATTTATGTACAAAGTAAGTGACCCTCCCTGCATGTCATGTACAAAGTCAGTGACTCCCCTTTTCCATATTTTTAAAGCATAATTTTAAAATATTTTTATAAAATTGCTGACCCCCCCCCTAGAATAATGTGTACAAAATTGATGACCAACCCTACCTCCCCAGAACAAAATGGGTGACCCCCCTTAAAATCATCATCTCTCATTGGTCTAAGTTCTGTCTGGCTTTTCTTTCTTACTGGAACCAAAGTTATTAGCAGTGATGACCACAATTTAAAGGGTTCATGAGGTATGTGACAATTCATGTTCAAACTAAAATCTAGTCCACCTCGTATACACTTGTATCAATATAAAACAATACTGATTTAGTATATATTATAGCTCATGGTATTGTAATGCACTGGCCATTCCATGCAATGTTGCATTCCCAGTACTTGCCACCCCCAGTGTCTGTGAATTTAATTGATCCACTGTTTCAGATAATTGCAGAGAGTGTACAGAATGACTGGCGCCACACTGGCGTCAACTTGACTATATCTGTGGAGGATGAAAATGACCATGCTCCATACCTACCCCATGGCCAGGAGTTCACTGTCGATCCTTCCAGCGGTGTCGGCACTGTGGTTGGCGCTGTTGTCGCTGTCGATAAGGATGTGGTCAGCCCTAACAACGATGTCCTATACATCATGAGGGAAGATGGATATGGGAAGTTTGGCATTGACATTGACAATGGTACAGTTACCTTTCAGAGTATCTCTCTTTGGTTACACATTTCTGTTTGAGCTCATAATTTGGCCATTCTTTTGGACATATTTCATTTCTGTTATATGTTAATTGAATCAGTGTTCCATATGTAACACCAGAGTCTACTCTTGGATGAATCTCCAAAGCTGAGACAATGGGAATGTGCTATAAGTGTAACCATCAAGCTTTCAAGGAAAATATGTCATTCACTCATACAATGCTATAAAGACACAATGTATTTCAAATAAATGGAATAGCTTTTAGAAATCACTGAGAAAATAAATTGACCAAATCTTGAAAATTAAAAAGAGTTAAAATCATTAAAAGGATGAAACAGGATATGAAACTCGTGCGAAAGTGGAAAGACATTTTAGGTTCTTGTTTTAGACTGATCAAATGTTATTAAAGTATGTCCTTAAAAGCAATAAGTCTTTTGACTCATATATCCTTTCCTATTCTGAGGTAACTTGTTTGAGTGGCATTTAGAAGTTGGTGTGATGAACAACGAGGAGAGTTCTATGGATATACAGTCGAGCACCGTTGTCTCGATATTCATGGGACTAAGAAAAACTATCGAGTTATCTGAAATTCGAGACATCCGACCAGGGCATATCGTCACATATCACTATGAAAGAAAACAAAACGCTTAGCAGTATGTTTTGATTCGAAACTATAATCCGTTATCAGTCGTGTTTAGTCGTAACAGTGAGTACTTCCTAATTATTTCTTTCTTAATTAATCCTAATTACATAACAAACAAGTTACACCTTCAACTCAATTAGCCCTATTTAGTTTACATTACCGCATCCCTTTGATTCATGCCGCACCCCGTGTGTAAATGTGCGTTAACAACCTCAGTTCATGAAAGGTAGGTGAAGATCGAGTTTCTTTGCAAATATCGAGTTAAAAGGGTAATTTTGCTTGTTGGGACCATGAAATTATATCGAGGTATCCAAAATATTGAGACAACCGTATCGAGTAAAGAGAGCTTGAATAATGATAAATTATGAAGGATTTTGCTGGGACCGAGATGTTATATCGAGACAACCGAGATATTGAGTTACCAGAGTTCGACACAACGGTGCTCGACTGTATCATTTTGCTTGATAATGGTGTTAGTGGCTACACCGAAACGTCGCTCATATTATATTAAAGAAGTTGTATATCCATAGAACTCTCCTCGTTGTTCTATTCTGAGGTATTTTTATAAGGTCCTAAGCATGTTTGTGTTGAAGTGGGAAAGATCAAATTCGTATTCATATGGACACATATGATAACTTTCTTTTCTTTCTGCAACTTTTGCTCATCTCTGATCCCATCAGACCAAAATAGTTCTTGTCTTGACGCCCTCCCAAGTTACCAAATTAGGAATTCCCACTAGCATTATTGTCATTGCCCATTGAAGGAAACATATTTGTGAAGAATAGCCTCACTCTGGAACCAACCCTTGACCTCTATGAACTCCAAGTTGCGGCCATTGACAAAGGCTACCCAGCGTTGACAGGCTCTACAATGGTCAGGGTCAATGTGCCGATCAACAAGCCGATCACTGTGCCGAAGTCATTAACATTCAGTGTTGATGAGGATGTGGACATTGGTAAAGAAGTGGGCAGGATCAACATCACACAACCAAATGGAGGCACTGGGACTGTGGAATACAGGCTGCTCAATACTGATGGTCAGTTCATAGGTCTTCTTTGTACTCTCCCAAGGGAGCTGAGAACTTAATGTAAATGTATCGTGACATGTGCAATGTTACCATGAATACACTGTGATGTCTTGTAATGCAAAGAAGAACTATTATTACTTATAATCATTAATTTTCAAAAAGGTAAAAAAAAAAGGTAAAAAAGGAAAATCGTTTTCTGGATTGAGTCTCCAGTAAACTATGCTCAAATGGGAATTGGGTCACCACGATGTCTGAAATGGATAAATGTGTGACACTGTGAATTGGTGCTCATACTGTCATACTGCCTGTGATTTACTAAAGTGATACTTGAATTGCCTCTTGCTGTAATTGTGAAACATTTCAACCTTTTTCAGTTCCATTCACTATTGACACCAGTGAGGGGATAATCCGAACCTCTTCATCCTTGGATGCTGATACGGAGGCGGAGTATGTTCTTGAGGTGGGCGTGGCCAACCTTGGTGTACCCACCTACACCTCCACAATATCAGTGACGGTCACTGTCGGCAACATCAACGACAACCCACCGCAGTTCACATCAGACCGAGGTTACGCAGCAACGGTGGTGGAGAACTATCACATCACGCTCTTGGACGTGGTTAGTATTCTAACTCACCCATGTGTAGATTCACGGTTTTAACAGGTCCCCAGATGCATAGGCCTCTGTGACTCCCTAATGGCTTGGATTGGTGATCCTAATACCACACCAGTGACTTGATTGTCCCTTCCAGATTTGATTTTATACATGCCACTATCATGTAGAGAGAATGTTGTTGAGTGTGGCATTAAACAACTGCAAAAGACCCATAACATTCTAATTGAAGGCTTCAGATTGCCAGGGAGCTGAAGTCACATCAATGTCACCCACCATCTGTTTCATCATGCTAAGGTGTGAAACCTGCAGAGAAATTCAAGTCCATATCAAAATATTTTTCAGATACCAACTGTGTCAGTCATAGACCTGGACAGTGGGGACACAGTCATGGATGTGGAATATTCACTGGGAGGAAACAACTCTGACCTGTTCACCATCAACCCGGTGTCTGCAGCTGTCCGCATCAAGGACCCACAGGGGCTGGATGCAGAGCATGCTCTTGTGTATAATCTCACGGTATGTCCATGGATGCAGAGCATGCACGGATGCATTATTTCATGGTAAACCCACCAATGCAGAGCATGCTCTTGTGTACAATGTCATGGTACGTCAACGGATGTAAAGCATGCTCTTATGCATAGTCTCACTGTAAGTCCATCGAGACAGAGAATGCTCTTGTGTATGATAGAAACACTGTGACATCCCCCATGATAGTTGCATGTATTCTGACAGTATTTTACCCAATTTAGGGCTATCAGTGACCAAAGATTTTTGGGTTACTGCATAACAAATACTAGAGAAGTACCACAGGATTTAGTTTACAACTTTTGTATGATGCATATGCATTGAGAGTTTGTTCTTCAACTCCTTGTTGATGATGGATGACAGTTCTGTAGAGGCATTTAGAGTTTTAGAAGTTGGTTAAAAGGTCAGGAAAATGATTTACATTATTTTTCCTTATCCTGACTCATGCTATTTTGCTTGTCTTCTTCTCCTTGCGAACGTTAGTGGAACACTTGAATCCCCTTTTTGAAGCTCCCTTCAAAAAAGCAGACGTAAAATCACTACTCACCAAGAGTTATGTCCCTTCCCAGTTTTGGCTGGAAACGGCGCCACCCGTCTCCCAGCTCCTCACTCTCTCATTCTTCGCCCTAGTGGACGGTTGGGAGAGCGCCTGGGTCCCCTATACGGCACTATATCCTTTTCTAACTTAGATATTACCCTCTAAATTAGCTGTATAAGGTTTCAGGAAGTATCCTTCTACAATATGCTTTGGAATTTATTATCAAATTTGACTGTTTATTCACGTTTTTACGTGATTGTTCAGTTTGTTTACATTTCATGAAAACCTGTTTTCGTTGCAGGTTTAGGTTCTCTGCTGCAGACCAGCACTTATTGTGCCTAAGTTGCACAACAACATGTACTTCCAGCTCTCGCTGTAATATTTGTCAGCATTTATCTGAAATTGAATTTAATAACTATCAATTTTCTCTGCTTAGACGTGCTAAGGATAGATCCAGACGGCTGTCATGGCTAAACCGGCTGATTCTATAAGGAACCAGTTGTTGCTGTCAGACGAGATGCTTCCTTCCAGTGATCTTCTGGAGGAGTCTTCGGAAGATGGTCATGGGATAGAGACCTCCATTACATTGAGGAAGAGGTCGTCTACTTCGGACAACTCCTCAGCCCATACTAAGAAGAAGAGGCCATCTTCATCTCAGAAGAAGCCCTCTGCAGTTAAGCCTTCATTGAAGTCTTCTGGGGGTTCATCACAAAATACGAGGACCTTTTCTACTGAGATCGTCACGATTGATGAAATAGGCATATACGACGAACCTCCTATCCTCATCCCAGAAGTATTGACTAAAAAGAAGTCGAAAGCCTCAGCTACGGTAGCGTCAGCAACCTTATCTCGCAGTCCGAGTAGCGCAGACATCACGGACCCATGAGGTACAGCGATCCTTGGACCATATCGCTACCCTCTCAGATGCATCGTCACTTCAACAGTCGTCACAGTCGTTCAACCCTGGGACCTTTATGCAGCAATTCTCCCAACAGATGATGGACCTGATGGAGAAACGGGTCGCGCAGGAAAGGACCTTGCATGATGGACAGCCGGGTAGCTCTCATGCTCAAGTCATCAACCTGCGCGAGGGACTATTGCTGCATGAAGGACCCCGCACTGGTTGTGCGCCTGCGATGTCTGCTAGAGGAACTAGCACTCGGACTAAGGATAGACCTGCACTGCACGACTCGAACGAACCTGCACGAAGGAGGAATGAATGTTCACCGGACCTAAATAGATCGTCATCTGAGGATGAGAATTATGAAGGACCTTCACGCAGGGAATCTACAACGCAGAGAAGGAAACTTACACCTCCGAGAAGGTGCAGAGAGGCGTCTCAGGACTCTGACCCTCATCAGAATCACTCACCTGCGCGCAAGTCTTCGGGAAGGTCGTCTAGAACATCAACATCTCCACGCAGGCCTCCACGAAGGTCACCACAGAGGACCATATTGCCTTCAGGAAGGCAATCACAGAAACGAAGGTGCACACCTCCAGGCAGGTCTCCATGCAGATCTCCTTATAGAACTTCTCATAGTTCTACATACACATCTCCACGCAGGTGTCCACGCAGATCTCCATGCACTATAAAATCATCAACGACTCCCGGACCAAATCTATAAGATTGATGACAAAAAGCTGGCACAGATAGACACTATGACCAGGCGGACCTTCTTCGGACTTACCAGATTGAGGGCAATTAATGAGACGCTCATCTCCAAGTTCAGGAACTCAACTTCGGAGGAGGACCGGATGATTTATTCTGCCTTACTAACGCAGAAAAAGGACCACCAGTTTATGTCAGAGCATTTGGCATCCATATCAGCAGCATTGACGCTTGCCAGAAGACAGGGACTTTTGTCTTCATACAACTGCAGCGAACGCTTTACTAAGACTCTCTATAGAGTGCCGTGATCTACAACATCGGTCTTCGCGGGAGAGATTGAGGAGGTTGCCAAGGAAGTCACGAAGGAATCCAGGGAGGTGATGATGATAAAGTCTATTGATACACTAGCCAGTGTCATCAGGCAGACGTCCCAACGCTACTCCGGCAAATCTAAATTTGCAGGCATCCAAAGAGCAAGAGAAAAGAAAAATGGGACCTCCAGAGGAGGAAAGGACTCTTTTCGTCGCTCATCCCGGACCTATAGAGGATGATCCGGACGAGGCAGGGCACCCAGAGGTGCCAAAGGCTCTAGACGATGAAGGACGGGTTCGGAACGACTGGAGTCTTCCACCCCAGCCGTTCCTGTACAGCGTTCGAAGTGGGGTGGGCGTCTACAACGCTACTGGGAGAATTGGGGAATTCTTCAGGACCAATTTGTATCCAACATCCTGCGTGCAGGATATCAAATACAACTACAAGCAGCCCCTCCATTGACGGACAGACCTCAGGGCTTCAACATCGCGGCCCATCGGATAGAGAGGCTGCGCAAAGCTGTCACATCTCTACTAGAGAAGGACGCTATAGAAGTGATAGATCAGGACCAGATCTCACAAGGGTTCTACTCCCCAGTTTTCCTTGTACCAAAGAAAAACTCCAAAGAAAAGTTCCGACTAATATACAACATGAGGAAAATCAACAGAGATTATCTACGCAGACCAGCAAAATTCAGAATGATTCATCTGCCTCAACTACTACATTTGTTCGTCCGTCGGACCATATGGCCAGCATAGATCTACAGGACGCATACCTGCACATCCCTATACATCTGGAATCAAGGAAGTACCTAAGATTCCTCCTAGACGGACGACACTACCAATGGAAAGTCCTTCCATTTGGAATATCATCGGCCCCCTGGTTGTTTACACGAGTGACAAAGCCCATCATCACATTATCTACATCATTGAGGTCTACGTAGTGCGTTCTACCTGGACGATGGGCTTCAAGCTCATCAAGATCCCAGTCATCTCAGACTGCAACTAGACTTCACCATCAGGCTTCTCACTCAACTAGGGTGGCTAGTGAATCTCCTCAAGTCGGAACTAGAGCCTACACAGGACCTGCAGTTCCTAGGAATTCGGCTCATCACAACAGAAAACCTCATAGCTGTTCCAGAGGACCGTTGGCTGAAGATACAACACATGGTATCTCAAGCTCTACTCTCTCCCTGGCCACTACGAGATTGGCAAAGCCTTTTGGGTCTCCTCACGTCAGCGCAGGACATGACCCGCAGAGGGAGACTACACCTACGCCCACTCCAGGTCTTCGTGAATGCCCATCTGGACGATCCGGACCCCTTCGGACTTCCGGACAGACTAAAACCATATCTACTATGGTGGACTCTGAGATCAAATGTTTGCGGAGGGACCTACTTAGCAGAGCCGGAGTGCAATACTCATCTCTACGTGGGCGCATCTCTTCAGGGATGGGGAGCGCACCTCGACAACGAAGTGTCAGCTGGGAAATGGACGTTACAGGAGAAAAGTCTGCATATCAACATGCTAGAGATGAAAGCAGTCATAAACGCCATACTCCACTGGACCAGCATTCTAAAAAATGCTCATCTGATGATACATACGGACAACTCCACAGTGGCGTTCTACACAAACAAACAAGGATCGACAATGTTGGTGAACCTTCTGGACCTTTGCTTTCATCTGTTCAGCATAACGGACGATCTGAACATCCACATAAAAGCATGCCACATTCCAGGAGCCAAGAATGTGATAGCAGACGCACTATCTCGTCCAACACAACCATCCCCAACAGAATGGATGCTACATCCAGAGATCTTCAAACAGATCATACAAGAGATAGAAGCTCGCTCATAGACTTGTTTGCCACAAGATTCAACAATCAACTGGCAACATTCGTCTCTCCAATACCAGATCCACGAGCATGGGCAACAGATGCTCTAAGCATCCCCTTGGAAGGACTAAACGCTTACGCGTTCCGCCTCCAGCTCTAATACCGCAAGTGTTGCAGAAAATCATGCAGACGAGGAACCTGCAACTGATTTTGGTCGCGCCTTATTGGCCAGCGAGAATGTGGTTTCCCATTCTCATACAAGAACTAGGACCTCCTCAACTGCAACTACCAGAGTGGATGAACTTGCTAGTACATCCGCACACCAAACAAGCACACAGGAACCCCACAGTGTTCCACCTACACGCATGGACCGTATCAAGGCTTGCTTGAATAAGAGAGGATACTCCGCCAGGGCAGCGAAAGCGGTCACGCTAGCTTTACGCAAATCAACCCGCAACTTGTATGACGACAAGTGGCAAAGTTTTGAGACCTATGCTTTGAGGAAGGGCTTCACAGCCATGAAAGCGACACACCCTCATGTGGCGGACTATCTTTGTCATCTAAGACAAACAAAGCGGTTAAATGGTTCAACACTCTCAACATACCTAGCGGCATTGAGCTCAGTTATCACCATGAGGACGAGTGTAAAACTGACTAAGGTACCAGAGATACTGGCCTTACTACGGTCCTTCAAGTTGGAAGACCAACAACAGAGATTTAAATCTCCGGCTTGGGACCTCAACATAGTTCTACAGCATCTCACCAGTGACGCTTATGAACCATTAGATGGGACATCTTATGAGTTCTTGACACAGAAAACTCTATTTCTGATTGCCTGGGCAACAGCAGCAGGGATGTCGGAAATACATGCTCTGGACTTTGAACGGACACGATTTGATGCGCACCGCAACATCGTACATATGGGACTAAGATGGGACTTTATAGCAAAGAATCAACTGCCAGGTCAACCCGACAGACAGTTCCACATCCCAGCATCCTTGGGCCTCAGGATACACAGGACCTATCCTTGTGCCCAGTAAGAGCATTAAAAGTCTACCTACAAAGGTCTAGGACCAGGAGACGAAAATTCAAGAGCCTTTTCATCCCTATATCGGCAGAGACACCTACGGAGATCTCTCGCACAACGATATCAATATGGATGAGAGCTGTCATCCTAAGGGCCTATAAAGCAGCAGGACTTGATCCTCCACGAGCCTCCAATCCACATGAAGTTAGAGCTCTGGCATCAACACTCGCTCTACATGGAAACTGCTCCATCACCACGATAATGGAGGGCTGCTTCTGGAAATCAGACATGGTGTTTGCCAACCACTACCTGAGAGACATCGCCACCGAGGACGTCTCCGGCATTCACCAGTTTGGGCCTCTTGTTGTAGCACAACAACTGACGGTTCCACAAAGGCGCTGAGACTCGCCCTTTTATCACGTGACTTGCAAAAGCCAACGCTCTGAGGAGTTAGAGCTTTAGAGTCCATGTGCACGTCTAAGACAGACCAGCATGAGTGATAGACCCTGTACTTGTAAGGACATACTCATACATAAGAAGGGTCGCTTCTCCACTTGATGCAAGCATCAAGAGATGGAGTTGCACAAATCCACACATAATGTTAGCAGAAGAAAGGAGCAAAAGCTGACAAGTTGTGGTCCCCCCATCAGAGAAAGCTGGAAGATAAGGTCAGCAGCAGCAGAACCTAGCAGAAAATTAACAGTGCTACCATGAAGTTCCCATAGGGGGATATGCAGGACGTAAATCACCAAGCTTGGAATCCAGAAGTGGCATGACCCACCACCAAATCCGTTGGATTCTACAAGCAAAATAGCATGAGTCAGGACAAGGAAAAATATGTAATTTTCTGAGTAAAATTGATATTTTATACTTATCCTGACTCATGAGGTCAGCCCTCCCAACCTCCCCTCAAGGCACTTTTGGATTTCCCAGCAAATCTAAGTGTCGGGCTTGATATACCGAGAGAGTGAGGAGCTGGGAGACGGGTGGCGCCGTTTCCCGCCAAAACTGGGAAGGGACATAACTCTTGATGAGTAGTGAGTGATTGATTGTCGTCTGCTTTTTTGAAGGGAGCTTCAAAAAGGGGATTCAAGTGTTCCACTAACGTTCGCAAGGAGAAGAAGACAAGCAAAATAGCATGAGTCAGGATAAGTATAAAATATCAATTTTACTCAGAAAATTACATTATCAGAGACTTAGTTAAAACATAATGATACCAGTCATTTTCTTACCTTATGTTTATATTGCCAATTTAACTTGGACTGTTTCAGATCACTGCCACAGATGAGAATGGTAAAGGTCTGAAGACTCATGCTGACTTGAAAGTGAAGGTCAAGGACATTAACGACAACTCGCCTCGGTTTGACTTCCACCATGTAGTGAAGGTTGACCCCAGAAGCCCGGTAGGTTACGAGGTTGCTACTGTGAAGGCTGTTGATGACGATGGCTCTCCGGAGAATAGCAGACTCATGTACTTCCTCAAAGATGGTGTCGGCAAATTCAGAATCAACCCCTTGACAGGTGAGAGGCATCACTGGGGAATCAGGTTGGAATGGTCACATCATAAAGGCTAATCTAATATGAGGAATAAGCATTTTCAGTGTGTCTTCCATTGTATCTCATTTATGTTGCTCATGCTGTTGGTCACTGGTTTGCTGAGATATAGTCAGAATATTGGTGATTAATATGTAACAGTTTCCATACACTTGTTAAATCTGTTTCATGATCTTGCTGGTAGTCAATGAACAAATGTATCACCACTCACCTGTAATGTGAAATATCTTGTTTTCTTTTGGACCTGTTATGCATTTTTGCTGAGATGTATTCTCCAACATCTATAGCTAGGTAATCAATATTTAGCTATATCATTATCGAGAAATATATACTTTTGTCTGGTTGAGACTCTCTTTACCAGGCTATCTTGACATGAAATCTTCCTGACTGCAGTGTTCAACAATAAACATGGTTCCAGGTACAATCTTGTTGTCGTCTCGACTAACGGAGGAGCCGCTGAGCTCGGAGTACAGCCTAGGGGTGAGGGTGGTGGACTCTGGCTTCCCTCCGCAGACTGCCGAAACCACGGTGAAGGTGCTGGTGGAGTTGAACCAACCTGCCGTGTACGAGCTGACTCAGGACTTCCATGTGACGGAGAACCGTCCTACTGGCACCATGGTGGGCATCCTGGACTTCGCCGACCCTGATGGCAAGGCCCTGGAGTTTACCTCGCTGGATCACTCAGGTACTTGATGGATCAGATCCTTTAAAAACACATAAACTGGATTGCTGGAGTACTCCCCTGTATGTTGCTGACCCTTACTCTCTGGATCAGATATATGCTGGATTATTCAGGTGTCCTAAATTGGAAATGGTTCACTGCAAACTATGCTAGTCATAGAAGACAACGTAATGGATCTTGTGGTCAGTCTGGCAACTTAAATATTTCATCAATGAGTGTTTGATATTTTATCTGAAACTCATGCAGAGAATGCTGGCATCATCTTGCAGACCAAGTGGGTCCATGATCATATCTACCCATTGTATTAGGTCGTCATTGCTTTCTAGAGTGATGTGATATATGTCTGTTTTCAAAGAAAGAGAGTCTCCAATAATCTTTTGTATTTCTATTGTCCATAAACAACGTGTTACTGTTATTGATTTAAACCTTTGTCTTCTACCATTTCATGGTATCAAGTACTCAGTAACACATATAAACATTGAATGTCTTCTCTTTCAACTAAGTGCTAAGACAGATCCACCAGAAGTATCATCTGCATATACTAGTACTTCCTCCTCCTCCTCCTGTTCCTCCTCCTCCTCCTCCTGGTCCTCCTTCAGTTCCTCCTCCTCTTCCTCCTGGTCCTCCTCTTCCTCCTCCTTCAGTTCCTCCTCCTCCTGGTCCTCCTCCTCTTCCTCCTGGTCCTCCTTCTGTTCCTTCTCCTGGACTTCATCCTGTTCCTCCTACTGTCTCCTGGTCCTCATTCTGTTCCTCCTCTCTTCCTCCTGGTCCCTTCCTGGTCCTCCTTCAGTTCCTCCTGGTCCTCCTCAGTTCCTCCTCCTCTTCCTCCTGGTCCTCCTCCTGTCCAGGACTTCATCCTGTTCCTCCTACTGTCTCCTGGTTCCTCCTCCTCCTTCTCTTCATCCTGTTCCTCCTCTTCGTGTTTCTCCTCCAAATTCACTCACTCATTCTGGTTATTGTGCAGTGCCCCTGTCTGTGGACCATACAACAGGGATGATCCAGACCACAGGCTCTCTGGACCGGGAGAAGTCATCATCTATCAGTCTCCCTGTACAGGTAGTGGATCAAGGAGCACCCTCCTTCACCGGCACCATCGTCGCCACCATCCACATCCTGGACATCAACGACAACAGTCCCACCTTCAATGTTGGTGATGGATATCATGGAGTTGTCCCCGAGACCTTTGACTCCAACGACCCATACACCGTGTACCTGGTACGTGACCAGGGAGACTGATATAGCAATGTCAGATGAAAAAGAATGAAGTCATTTATATGTTCTTTGTATAGTGTTTAAAATTACTTGTATTGGAGATGCCAATATCAATCAGGTGTAGGATCTGTATATCTGTGTGTTAAGAGATAACACTTTTGCCTTTGGAAGATGTTTATAATGTAAAGTTATTCATGCATTTCTATACACAATACAAGGACATGTAAAGAAGTAATGAACATGATTTCAGATGAGATATTTCAGTGTTATAAATATTTATAAATATTATCCTTGTGTTCACACAAATCTAAAGAAGCACAACACAGATGCATTAGACTAATGCCACATTTCTGTCCTTGCCTACAGGCAGCTGTCCAGTTAGAACACATTATCATCTAACGGAGGGTGTTATCGGTGCAATAAAGCAATCTGATAAACTTGGTATCCAAATCTGATAACTATGCAAATTACGTCAATCCATGAACTACTTTCACAAAACTCCATACACACCATGCGAATCCTAAAACGTTTCAACATTTCATTGATGACGTCGTTGCGAGCTTACATTGTTTGTAAACAAACATGGCTGCCCCCATTCTCAAAATTGGTGATTCTGTAAGAATTGATGACAAAGGTTCTGACAAAGGAGTCGTTACTGCAGTAAATGACTTTGGAAAACATGAAACGGAGTACTTCGTTCAAATTGAAGGTACGGATTATGAGGCACGACTGAAAGGCAATCGTCTAAGAAAGGTACCAACCAAGGATTTCGATCTATCGATCACAATATACAGACGACAAATCGATTCCGTCAGGTATCAGAAACTGATATTGATGAGGTGATTTCCGCAATTAAAATAGAAACATTGTCAGGAAAACCCTGCCTGATTTTGTTGTTCTTTTTAGACAGAAAGATCTTATTTTAAGCATGAGTTATATTTGCACTGTATTAGCGACTAGTCACAACCATATGCTGCCATCATCAACGACCTTCACCTTGGTGGTTTACTGCAAAGTGTTCTAATGCGAATGCTCGACTCTCTTCATATAAATTCACATACGATATGCTTCTTTTTTAGAACAATTTTAAGAATGACATTATATGATAGAGAGATTATTAACCTCGTGTGTTTCCTGTATCATTAATATCATATATTAGGAATTAAAATTATGTACCGGTATTATGCCGCATAATACAATTTTTATTCCTAATATATGATATTAATGATAGGGAAACACACTAGGTTAATAATCTCTATTTATCAATTCAAATGAAGAGCACCAGTACATGTTATTTAAGAAAGGACCTTATGTATGGATGAGTAATGAATCACAACACTGACATGTCATAGAAATAGCAAAGAAACAAGTTAGTAGCAAAATGGACAACAAAGGAAACAGAGAACAAAGCGTATTAAAGCCTGTCAGTGTAAACTAAATTACAAACACTGTGGGACACCATTCACAATGAAGAATGTCAGTATCATCAATGTAAGAAGCTGGTGTCTTACACTGAAAGTAAGTGTTGTCCATGTCTTCTGCAGAATCAACCAATAGTTGTTGCTGACGCCGACCCTGATGTGGACCTGGACAACATTCAGCTCAGCCTGACAGGACCTGGCAGTGACCTGTTCCAGATTGACCAGGCTTCAGGGCATCTTGTCCTTACTGCTCCCCAGAAAGTTGACAGTGAGACCCAGGCCACCTTCAACCTGACTGTAAGACTTCTCTACATTCATTACACTGTCATGTAGTTGAAATGTGTGTCATACTTTAAAAAACACTGCATTGTTTTGAAAGCCTTGGGACAATATTTTATCACAGATGTGCAACATGTATTGCAACCATTACCATTGCTAAATATTTCAAAAACAATTTTAACACTTTCCACCAACTCACCAGTACATTAGACCATCCTCCCACCAGTAAATACCAACGATATATCATTGCAGACCCTCACAACATAGTAGAGCTGGTATTGGCATACAACCTGCGATACGATACATCACGATGCTAAAATTTTAGTCACGACTATATATTGCCAAAGTATTGTGCACTGAAGCTGCGATACGATACGAATCCCGATATAAGGGTGACGATACGATACGCATCACGATACTAAAATATTTAATTCTAGCACCAACTATAAAACACCTGAATATCAAAACAAAACCATTTTAAAGTATTTCGTCAAATTCCGCCAGCGTTTTTCAATGTTCATTTGGAAACGAGATAATTAAGTTTATACACGGACTGAATGAATGATAATAACATGTGAGCGCTGTCTGACACAAGTCTTGACGCAAGAATTGCCAAGAAAACGTTTACTTATGAAGGTAAAATAAGTAAGCAAATATTTTAATCATCAAACAAAAGTGAGTCTTTTTTCTTGACAGATATCGCGATTCGGCAATATTCAAAGTGAAACATCGATGTATCATTGCCCATTTGAAGTATCCTATCGGGATATATGACAATGTAAAACTTTGTATCGATTCACTGTATCGGTGGCCCATGTATCGATGCGTATCGATGAATCGTCACACCTCTACAACATAGGGTATATAAGGAGGAGAGTACGAAAAGTACATGATCTAGGCTACCTGTTGTCCGACTTCCATTTTTGTGTGAAGCCACAATTGCTGAGTGCGTCAGATCACTGTCTTTGTGTGCTGGGATTAGGTGGCTGACTCTGAGAGAGTGCGTTTGAAATGGATGGAACTCAACCTAAAAAAAAGTACTAGAATCTGTAACTCTACTGAGAAAGTGTAATCCCAAATATTACATATGTTGTAACTACTTGTCGTTTATTGCCATCCAGATTCCAGTATTCTCCTGCCATCATATTGCTTGCTGTTTCTGTTTCAGCTGACAGCAGTAGACGACTCCAACGGAAAGACACAGCAGTCGTCGGTGCCTGTGTTTATTGATGTAGACGATTTTAACGACAACCCGCCAGAATTTAAGGATGACTTTGATTTTGAAGTTGCCACAAACACACCAGTTGGTGCAGAGATTGGAACAGTTGTTGCTTCGGACAGAGACATCTCTGAGAGGAATAACAAGCTCACATACATCCTGAAATCTGGGGATATGGAAAGTTTGAACTGGATAGTGATACAGGTTAGAAATTTTAGTCTTTCATTGAAATTGGAAAGTAACAATAATTAACTCTTGGGAGAAAGACTTGTTTGTAGTCATATAGGTTTAAAGTTTGAGATTAACTGTTGTGTTCTTGTTATATATAAAGACATGTAGGCTGGCCTGAGTTAGAATGTGTCATCAGCAACTGTTTGTTTGTTTGTTTGTTGTTTAATGCCACACTCGGCAATATTCAAGCAATATGGCTGTCATCAGCACTGGATCTGGACTCTGTTTCACAAAGCTCTCGTAACCTTAAGATCTCATAACTTTTCTCGTAGCATTTGTACCTTCTATACTGTAACATAGGGAGTGCGATTGCTATGAGAAAAGTTACGAGTTCTTAGGCTTACGAGAGCTTTGTGAAACGGGGCCCTGATGTTGAAACTCATTGTGTGTGATCATAATGTGACAGCATTGTTTGTTGCTCATACTATCCATCACTGGTTTGTCTGGTCATGATGATTTAAGTGAGTGAGTGAGTTGAGTTTTACGCCGCACTGAGCAATATTCCAGCAATATGGCGGCCAAGATGAATTAAATGCTGACAACATACAACTGAGAATTGCAGTGTTTGACAATTTATTTTACATATTTCTCTTAGAAGTTTTTAATGTTGTTCATATTTATTACTCTGTTTCAAATAATGTTGAATATGCCAGCAAACAATAACTTGTTAATGTAGGAAGAGAATGTATTTTGATTTTATGAAGGTATACTGCTCAAGGAAAGTGCAGTACTACCAGAAGTTTTTCATGCTGCTATATTTGATGTGAGTGTGTGAGTGAGTTTAGTTTTACGCCACACTCAGCAATATTCCAGCTATATGGTGGCAGTCTGTAAGTAATTGAGTCTGGACCAGACAATCCAGTGATTAACAGCATGAGCATCAATCTGCACAATTGGGAACCGATGACATGTGTCAACTAAGTCAGCGAGCCTGACCACCTGATCCCGTTAGTCGCCTCATACGACAAGCATGGGTTACTGAAGATCAATATTCTAACCCGGACCTTCAAGGGTTCTTTATTTGATGTGCCTTGGCAGGACAGAGTATCTATAAAAAATACATATATATACATGTATTTGGCCAAATGAATTTCTAAGTGTAAGTGTTGTGGATTCAGGAGTGCTGCGTCTGTCAGAGAACATCCTGCGAGAACCTGTGTTAGGGACTTACATCCTGCACATCGAAGCCCTGGACAGTGGGGAGGTGCGTCTCACCGGGGACACCAGCGTCACCATCAGGGTGCCAGTCAACTCCCCTCCCACCATCGACGACAGCTTCACATTCGCTGTAGAGGAAAACAAGCCTGTTGGCAGTGTTGTAGGGGAGGTAACTCTGGAGGACCCAGACACAGCGTCAAACCAGTATGAGACGTTTGAATTTGCTGTCACAGATAAACAAGGTGAGATCCTCTATCCAAGGTTGAATTTACTCTATTCATATTGTTCAATGTTTTGCGCATATATCAGACCTAGTTATTAAACTGTGGTACTGAAATATACAAACCTATTTTGCTGTTTCCTAATGTGTTGTGGTATTTAATTCCATTAGGATTGTGATTATATGTTTTCGGGGAAGTTGCTTTTTAGAAATGCTAAAAGCAAAATAATGTTCATTTTTCAACTGAAGCATGGTACATCAATATCAAAACAACTATTGATGTCCTCAGGGTATTTTAAGAATTCTCTGCTCCCTTCATTTAGAAACAATATAAATCTTTATAAGCGTAAATATTCACAATGTACTACAAAGTTTAGGGGGAAAATGACAGTGTTCCAAATACCTGCCAGCCCGACCACAGGTTATTTTCAACACAGACTGCTAGATTCTCATATTCACGGTTTGGTTAAAAATTGTATATGAAGATTTATTGTGGGCAGGTAAGTTTTGGTCAGGGCTAGCAAGTTTTACATCGAACCAGCAATGTGGTCTGGCTGTAATTTTTGGGAGTTTCATATCCTGAAAATGAAGAAAATGGCTGCTGGGGAAAAGGAAGAAAATGGCTGCAGGGGAAAATTGATAAAATGGTTTTAGTTAAAAATGAAGTTAAAAACTGGTGTAAGTGCAAACTATACCCTTTGGTGTTAGCTATATCAGTAAATTCTAGTGTTGTTTTCAGCACCATTTGAATTCCGAGGGAAGACCGGTGTCCTGACAACCAAGAGGGGTTTGGACAGGGAGAAGGAGGAGTACTTCACTGTACCTGTCCGAGTGGTCAACCCAGGGGCACCTGCCTTCACAGTGACCACTACAGTGACTGTTACCGTGACCGACGTTAATGACAACATCCCGGTGTTCAGCTCTCCATCAGGCTATGTGGCCTCCATGATGGAAAATGCAGTCACAGAGTTCCTGGAGATGGTGAGTTTTGTATTTTGTGTGTGTTGTGTGAGCTGTGTGTGTCGTGCTGTGCTGTGTGAGCTGTGTGCATTGTGTTGTGTTAATTGTGTGTGAGTTGTGCATGTTGTGAGCTGTGCTATGGTGTCAGTTTTGTTGTGTGTGATGTAGTGTTTGTTGTATGTGTTGTGGTGTGACTGCATTACAGAATAGATAAAGCTGCATAACATATAAGGTATTTTAGGGTGTGTTTGGGGATGGTAATTACCCATATTTGGTATACACTTTACATCAGTCAGCATTAGTGAGCTAATAAGTATGTAGTGTTTATTATCTCAGTACTAGGCAGGGTATGTACATGGTGTTGATTCCTAATACATGATATTTACCATTCCACAACTCACACAAGTATGATAATCTCATGAATATCCATAGTCTTGTTCATATTCTAAACAATGTCAAGAAAAATTGTCGATGTCAGCATCGACATCCTTGATACTGCGACACCATCACACATGTTTTCTCCATTAATATATAGACATTGATATCCCTACAGGGGCAATAGAAATCATAACACACTATATCGATAACCTCCACCTTTTATCCCTAGAGTGATGTAGTGAGTGTTGTTGATGCCGATGCTACAGAGGCTCACCGACTGACCACCCTGCATCTTGGTGGTGAGGGTAGTGATAAGTTCATCTTGAACACGGACAGCGGACGAATCAAGTTGAGGACACCAGGCAAGCTGGACGCTGAGGAGCAGAGTTCTTACAATTTGACTGTGAGTGAACTTGGGTTTCTCAACACCTTAATGTGTCAAGTCAATGTGCTTAGTGTCAGCTCAGCTATATGTAGGTCATCCCAAAGTGATGCAGATCTCAAATGTTTACCACTTTAATGAATACCACAAACATGCGTATGGTTATGATAGAAAAACATAATCACAGGCATAACATAAGTTATAGTTGGTATTACACCTTCTCAGTTGAGTACAGGTTCCAGTTCTGTTGTTGGGTTGAGTCCAATGTATGAAATAGCTCGGTGACTGGCCTGCTAACCAAATGCTAGCTGATTGCTGATTGTGATAGTCTAGATCATGTACTGTGAGTACCCCTCTGACAAGGGTTAGATTGCTGACTTTATGTGCTGGCAATTAGGTGCCTGACTTTGAGAGTTTGGGTTCGAATCCGGATTGGACTCAGCCTACCAAAAGTACTAGAATCTGTACTTTACTGAAAGCGTAATCCCACGTTACATTTGACCTCTTTCTAAATGGCATTGTGTATTCATAATTACAGCCACCTGAGATTCAAACCAATGATTCTTAGTTTCTGCCAAGCCTAAAGAATGCCACTCTGTACAGTCTGTACAGCAAAGTATCTTTCATTCAGGTCTCAACTCGTTATTGCAATGCTGTGGAATTTCATTTAGATCACTGCGTCAGATGAGTCTCGGAGAGGCAAGAACTCCACAACATCCTTGACTGTCACTATTGGGGACGTCAACGACAATGCCCCAGTTTTTCCGGGGAGGTACAACTTGAGTATAGCCGCAGGAACCAGGGTAGGGGAGGTTGTCGGGACGATCAAGGCCATGGACAGAGACATCCATCGCAAAAACAACAGGGTCACGTATCTTCTGAGAGGTGGTGCATTTGGAAAGTTTGACTTGGATCCAGATTCAGGTATATAACATTGGTTGTACTTTGGATGGAGAGGTCTCAAGTTGAGTTTGATGGCTTCATTTTGTGCAATGTTACTGAGGTGTTACTGATCAAAGGGTCTGAGGTATTTGTTTTAACAGACTGGAGATATATACACAGGAAAATAATGTAAGATGATGAACAATTTGTTTACTTGTTTGAAAAGGTTATACTGATGTTTTGTGCAGAGCCTAAAGGAGTACATCTTCCATATTATCAGAGACATACGGCATTGTATACAGTGATTTTATTTGCAGCCATAGAGTAAGATACCTGTGAAAAAAAGTGTAATTTGAACATTTCATTATGTGTTGTTTGGAATATGCACAACAAAAATGTTAAGGATAAAAAATGTCTTTTGGGATTTCTATACTGAACAGCAAAAGAAACGTCAGTCTGGCTTTTTGTCAAGTTTTTAAATAGAAGGCAACCAAAATTGTGTCTAATCATCTATTCTATAGAAAACACCATCAATTTAACAGCTGAAAGTTGCTGTTGACATTGAATTGCAATAAGTTCAAATTGATGACAGTCCGTCAAATGGAGATACCCATCAACGCAAAAAGTGACAGTCTCTTTAGTAGCACACATAGCCACCTTGAGTTTGCACACAGGTTGTGCAACGATGCCTCATTGACTCCACTAGAGTCAAAGAATGCCTGAGGCAAGTTGTTCCACCCAAACACCAATCTCTGTTCCAACTGTCAAGTGTGAGTGGATGTCTACCTGCAGCAATCCTACGTCCAATTTCGTCCCAGAATGTTCAATGGGAGACATATCTGGGGAACGAGACGGCCATGGAAGAACATTGATGTTGTTCAGAGCCAGGTAAACCATTGACAACATTGATGTATGAGGGCTGTAAACGTCGCTGGTGTTGTTGACCTGTCAAAATTGGCTGCACATATGTCCGTTGGCAGTGGATTCCAGCAGCCGAAGACGGCGCCTAATCCTATCGCTGGACACTGCTCCTCTTGACCCATGAACTAAGGCTGCTGTTACTGTTGCTGCTTGAGTTCGGTTCCTTAGATGAGTGACCGGATGAACAGATCTTGCCCATGAGTTGTCACCCGTGGCCGTCTGGTACGGGGACGATCAGCAGCAACCCCGGAACGATGATGATGTTGAGCAAGTTTTGTAATGGTGGAAAGATGACAGCCCAATTGTCTAGCTACAGCGGTTGCAGAGCTACCTCCATGCAACTTTCCAATGGCCATTCCTCTCTGCTCAGTCGTTAGTCTAGGCATCGTTTGTGCGGCGTGTACACCTCCTAGTGTCAATACTCAACTATGTTTTGACACAAACCTTTATAAAGCATACCTCACAGTGAAATGCATGCTTTTCATCCATAACCGTTGATGCACGTGCTAAAATTATGTGTGTTTTTTTTCTGCATTGTGGATGTGTTTGTGTGAATGTTTTGTATGGACGTCAAATTGCCTGACATCATCTCATCTGGGATCATTACGTCACTTTACCATGAACGTTCCATAAACGTGAACGCTTACTTTCATGAGATTTCATTTTTTTTAAACTTGCGTTTCTGTTGCTGTTCAGTATATTTTGTAGTTCATTCAATTTCATAAAAATATTCCCCCAAATACTCATTTTTCCTGATTTTTTGGGTATAGGTGAAATGTGACTTAGGATATGTGATTTTCTTCTCCAGGTGACATTGTAGCCCTTGAGAAGCTGACAGTTGAGCCATTCCGACACGTGTACCACCTGTCTGTGGAAGCCATCGATTCCGGTGACCAGAGACTGTCATCAGAGACAGTGGTCACCATCAAGGTCAACCTCAACAAGCCACCTGTAGTGCCCACAACCTTCCAGTTCAAGGTCAAGGAGAACCAGACCGTGGGGTCAGAAGTGGGAAGGGTCAAGGTCACCGACCCAGACATGGAGTACAATGATCGAGAGAAGATCCAGTTCTTCACTGGGGAACCGGGAGGTAGGGAGACCAGCATCAGCAAGATTACAATGATACCTAGTCTCTAAAATGAAAATGTTTTACAGTTATATTTTTATCTTAAAAAATGTTTTAAAAAGGAGTGAGAGGCTTTTTTTCATTTTTTGCCAGAAACTATGGTAGTTTAAACTTGGGAATTATTAGAACCATAACAGGTTGCATTGGATATATTTGTTTCAGGATCTGTGAGACCAACTACAGAATGATCTAAAGTGATCAAAGTGACTGCCATTACCTTAAAATTCACAAAGACTTGTGATAGTCTTACAGCTAAGATAGGTTTGATGAACAAGGCTCTAGGATTGATCGTTTTTGCTCATGTTATATGTATTGCAGTAGAAACTTTATGAGAGTTGCGGACTCGTGTTATTTTAACCAACTGGCATAAAAGAGCTACAACATATGGGAGAATTTGTAGCAACATTTGAAGCTACTTAGCCAAATATTGTAAGCAGTACCGAAAATTTGGCTACTCTGGGATGTTTGGACAGAAAACCTGACTTTTCACAGGTTCTATTAAGGTGAGATGTACCTGCTATTATCTTGTTTGGAACCAAATGGGTGGTTGACTGGTCTCTATGACAAGCCTTGTGAAGTACTCTGTGACCAGTTATGAAATCTAGCCACTGATCTAATCATTAGATGGTAGCTGATCAGGCGCCATCTTGGGAAAGTGGTCTCACTTAGCTGCCTCATCACTCCGGATCTCAATGACATCAATTATATAAAAAAAGATAATTGTGAACGATTCATTCCTCAAAAACTTCATGACCTTGTAATCCCCAACCTTCTGATGATATTGAAGACTAACATATTATAAGTATTAATGCAATGTAGCGAAATGTTTTATCTATTTTGTTGTTTTATTTGTACCATAAGATACCTTCTTATTCTTGGAGATTTTTAGATCGTTAAAGTGTTTCACACAAATTTGAACAACATACATTACCAAATGTTTGAAAAGTTTTTTAGTTAGGCATCCAACCTGGACATTTGGAGGATGTTTGGAACGTGTTTTCATGATGTACTCTGAGTGTACTTTCATTATGAATCGATTCAACTCTTAATAGGAACATTGAAACACTGTTTCAGTACCTTTCATGGTGGAGCGTGACACCGGTGTTGTACGGATGGCCACTGAGCTGGACCGAGAGACAAATGACCACTTTGAGATGTCAGTCATTGTGGTCAATGAGGGATCTCCATCGTACACTGCAACTACACACATCGTTGTTGGCATCATTGACCTCAACGACAATGCACCAATGTTCTCTGCAAGTCAGTACGTGGGTCGTGTTGTGGAGGACCAAGACGGGAGGCGGGATGCAACTGAAGTTGACCTGGTGATGACAAGTCTCTGGTTCTTCTGTTGTGCACCTCAGTCAGCAATATCTTAGCTGCTGATGTAGGAATTTATCAAGATCAGGACTTAATGATCTTTACAAGGAAATAGGGAACCAGTTATATTGTTAAAGAGCTACACAGAGGTCATGATCCAGACTGCCAGTCTTCGGACTTCCATTTTTGTGGAAGACTGGCTGAGTGGGCTATTTGGTGCCTCATTCTTAGAGTTTGGGTTTGAATCCCAATGGGATCCCTTTGATTTGGTTGGTTGGTTTGTTGTTTAACGCCGCACTCAGCAATGTTCCAGCTACATGGCAGCGGTCTTTAAATAATCGGTCTAGACCAGACAATCCAGTGATCAACCACCCGATCCCGTTCGTCGCCTCTTACGACAAGCGTGGGTTGATCCCTTTGAGTTCAGTATAATTGTATTTATACCGTACTTGAGAAAATGTGCAAATTTTAATAAAAATGATGGTGTTAAGTGACTGAGTTTTAAACAAAGAGACATTCTGGTTACAGGATCGACTGATACTGGTGAGCGATGAAGACATAACCGAGGACAACCGAGGGGTGGTGCTGACTCTGACAGGGGTTGGCAGTGATCAGTTCCGGGTGGACGCCAGATACCAGTCACTTGTATGTCAACAGGCCTGGAGTCATTGACTGTGAACTCAGATGCCAGTATAACTTGATGGTCAGTATGATTGTAAGATATTGATTATAAGTGAAAGGAGTCAGACACTTTCCTTTTGATTTTTCTACAGTGTTTGTTTGTTGTTTAAAGCCACAACAATATTGTTGCCATGTGATGGCAGTAATATTGTAACTAATCAAATCTGCACCAAACAATCCAGTGGTTGACATTATGAGCATCAATCTACGCAAGTGGAATACAAAGGAATGCTTCCTTCAAGTCAGCGAGCCTGACCATCCAATCACAACAGTGGGTAGTGGGGTAGCCTAGTGGTTATGAATATTACTAAAAGCAGCATAAAACTATGCTGAAGACCCAGGTTCGAAGGCCAGTTCTAACCTGTATCCTCACAGGTGTTTCTTAGGTTAGTGTTGGTGCAGATTCTCCAGTATTTGGGCACCAAGTGCTGTTATGGAGTTCTGTTTCGAGAAGTGTTGGAAAACCAGGAAAGTCACTCAGCAGAAGTTTCTGACAGAAATGTATTTAGTATCAACCTCACCTAAACGGAAGGCTACATCAGTCCTAATTTTCTTGGAAATTTCACAGTTCTTTCTCCATGAGGGTAGAACACGCATTGATGATCTTAACAACTGTGCATCCAAATGTTTCCTCACAGAATTAGATCCATCCATAAGATGCATGAACCATCTACAAAAGCCATGGAAAAATATAAAACCCAGCTGGATCCGAGAACAATTCTGATTGAATGTAGTGGTCCCTTTGAGGTTGTTATAACACTAGTTTACTGCAGGTTATTTTTCCTTTTTTTCCAGTTGTATGCCACAGACCAAAATGGTAAAGGTCTCACCAGCTCAGCAAACTTGACTATAAAAGTTGAAGACGTGAACGACCATAACCCGGAGTTTGAGGATAAGTATGAGTTCACAGTGAACACAGGAGCCTCAAAGGGAGCACACATCGGGATGTTAGAGGCCACCGATAGGGACGACACTGTGAAGAACAACCAGCTCACGTATTTCCTCACAGATGGGGGACATGGCAAATTTGACGTCAATCCCACGACAGGTGTGTAACCATTGTCGATAATTGATGGCGCCAACACCTGTCTCAAATGAATATCAAATATCTAATTTTCACGTTTGAGTTTCATTTGCTGACCCCAATATACCAATTACTACTTCATCTCAAAAGCACATGTAAAAATTGGTCGAAATAGGTGGAAGGAAAGGCTTAGGGCATGTTCTTAGGCCTCAAACAGTGTGATTTATATTAGAATTACTGTAAATACAAAAAAATAACATTATGTGTTTTATTGGACATTTTCACCATTGTTTTCTTCTAAAGAATTGAATCAGCGTAACAAATCCAGTTCTATTTGTGATTTGAGCACCATGCTGCTAAATCAGTGAAGCATGTTAAGATCAGCTTCATGGAGTCATGGTGTCTATCAACAATTTAAACACTACTACTGTTGTCTGTTTCACTGTGGAGAACGTCCCAAAATGATGAAATCAATGTACAAATTCAAAAAGTGCTGACAGAAGTAGATTCAAACTCGTGGAAATTTTGTACTTTTATTTCACAACCAGGCTATCCTGACTTAGTCAAGGGATGCAACTCTACACTATGAATACCTTCCAGGAACCATTCCCAACAGTTCACTATTATGTCATGCTGTCTACTGTCCTCTAATCTACCAAATACCAAGACCATTATGCCTGCCAGATTTTATACTTTTGAAACTTTGAATTTATTACATTTGATAAGACACAAAGACAATTATCTTACCTCACACATATATGTTGTTTTCTGATTGGCTGATCCCGCTTACATGCAAGTAACATTTTCTATGTTACCTGCTGGAAATGCAGAACTGTGGTACTTCATGTTAGTAGTGTTTGGGCTGTTGCCTAACTCCGGTACTCCTTATTATGATCCAATACCCGTGCTTCAAACAGTTCAAAATTCACTTTGAGGTGTTCGGTAACATAAATATGTTGTTCACTGGTCCCTTGTTGCCCATGGGTTGATGTACCCTCTATGTATGTCCTCAGGGAACATAAACAAACATAGAGGGTACATCAACCCATCTCCCCCTTGTGGCCAGTGAACAACTTATAATTTGACTTTTTAATAATTCCATCATTTTGTACAAAGGAGGAACAATGGATTGTTGATTCAGTTCTTTTGTGGATCTTCCTTTCAGGTGAACTGTATGTTTCTGACACCCTGAAGAGAGAGCCGTACCACGATGTCTTCAACCTGCATGTTCAGGCTGTAGACAATGGCTTCCCGCGACTGTCAGCTGACACCACAGTCAAGATTCATGTTCCCATTAATAAGGCCCCAACTGTGGATAAAGTGATGTCACTGACGATGATGGAAAACCTCCCTGCAGGCACCATGGTGGGGAAGGTTGAAGCCGTGGACCCTGACATGGGGGGCACTCCTGGGGAGACTCTTGAGTATCACATCACTGACACATCAGGTGGGTGGGGCAGTACATCACTGACACATCAGATGGAAGGGGCGGTATGTCACTGACACATCAGGTGTGTGGGGTGGTATGTCACTGACACATCAGGTGGGTGGGGCGGTATGTCACAGACACATCTGGTGGGAGGGGAGGTATGTCACTGACCATCATGTGGGAGGGGCGGTATATCACAGACACATCAGGTGGGGAGGCGGTATGTCACTGACACGTCATGTGGGAGGGGCGGTATGTCACTGACACATCAGGTGGGTGGGGTGGTATGTCACTGACACATCAGATGGAAGAGGCGGTATGTCCCTGACACATCAGGTGGGTGGGGCGGTATGTCAGAGACACATCTGGTGGGAGGGGTGGTATGTCACTGACACGTCATGTGGGAGGGGCGGTATGTCACTGACACATCAGGGGGGTGGGGCAGTATGTCACTGACACATCAGGTGGGTGGGGCGGTATGTCACAGACACATCTGGTGGGAGGGGAGGTATGTCACTGACCATCATGTGGGAGGGGCGGTATGTCACAGACACATCTGGTGGGAGGGGCGGTATGTCACTGACACGTCATGTGGGAGGGGTGGTATGTCACTGACACATCAGGTGGGTGGGGTGGTATGTCACTGACACATCAGATGGAAGGGGCGGTATGTCCCTGACACATCAGGTGGGTGGGGCGGTATGTCACAGACACTTCTGGTGGGAGGGGTGGTATGTCACTGACACGTCATGTGGGTGGGGCGGTATGTCACTGACACATCAGGGGGGTGGGGTGGTATGTCACTGACACATCAGGTGGGTGGGGCAGTATGTCACTGACACATCAGGTGGGAGAGGCGGTATGTCACTGACACACTAGAGTTCCAAGGATAGGTCCACAAACACTTCATGACCTCATGCCAATTCTGTCCTCCTGACCGTTTCAGTGCCTATCATCAGGTGGGTGGGGCAATATGTCACTAACACATCATGATGGTGGGGCAGTAGGTCACTAACACATCATGTGGGTGGGGCGGTATGTCACTAACACATCATGTGGGTGAGTCGGTATGTCACTGATACATCATGTGGGTACAGTACATCACTGACACATCACTGACTGACTGGTTTTAGTCGCCGCTTTGTAGCAATATTCCAGCAATATCACTGACACATCAGGTGGGTGGGGCAGTACATCACTGACACATCAGGTGGGTGAGGCGGTATGTCAAAGACACATCAGGTGGTTGGGGTGGTATGTCACTGACACATCATGTGGGAGGGGCGGTATGTCACTGACACATCAGGTGGGAGGGGCGGTATGTCAATGACACAGAAGGTGGTTGGGGCAGTATGTCACTAACACATCAGATGGGTGGGGCAGTACATCATGATACATAAGTAACAGCATCTGTTACAGAGCCCTGAAAGTGAACTAGAGTTCCAAGGATAGGTCCACAAACACTTCATGACCTCATGCCAATTCTGTCCTCCTGACCGTTTCAGTGCCTATTATGGTGGACAAGTACAGTGGAGAACTGAAACTGAAGTCGAGTGTTGACCGTGAGGAGCTGGACAGTGTCAGCTTCAATGTACAGGTGGTGAATGACGGTGCCCCTGCCTACACCATGTCCACACTGGTCACCATTACTGTCAACGACACCAACGACCATGCTCCAGAGTTTACTGTCAAGGGAGGCTACTCTGGTGTTGTGTCTGAAACTGTATCGACCTCCAGAGGGGATGTTTATGTTAAATTGGTTTGTATCAGTATTAGTATTTGTAAATACATTCATTTTTATAATTTTAAAGTAATCATGAGAAATATGTGATTCTTTATGACCCTGTTCATAACCAACATTGTTGTTAGACACAAAATCAGAGAAGTCAAAGATTCTGCACAGCTGGTCCTTACTTTTGTCAGGTCTGCAGCTCTGGATTTAGAAGTAGGACATTAAAGAACATAGAAGGACATTAAAAACAGTAGAGACATGTTCAAAATTGTTTTCAGGTCAAACTATAAAACAAAACAGATTTAATTAAATTCTTTACGTTCACTGTCCTTTTATTGTGGGAGTATGTTACAGAGCCAACCAATCACGATTGAAGACAAAGATGACACAACTGAGAACAGAAATGTGAAGGTTACACTGACAGGGCGTGGCTCCGACAACTTCAAGTTTGTGAAAGACACAGGCAGGATAAAGATTCGAGACCCATCCTTGATTGATGCTGAAGTACAAAAGTCATTCAATCTGAAGGTATTGCAAGGAAATTTCTGAGCTTGTATATAGAATAATATCATTGTTACATATGTCATTTTTCACTTCGGGTCGCCTACTGAATGAAAAAAACATGCTGTGATGTAACTGATAAGATGGTCCAGACCTGACAGACTGACTGACTGAAAGACTCCCTCCCTCCCTCCCTCCCTCCCTCCCTCATGTAGTTCTCAAATCCAGACAACTCTTGCAGCTGACAGCCACAGATCAAGGAGGGCATGGATTCAGCACCTCCTCCAACATCTCCATCATTGTGGATGATATCAACGACAACCGCCCAGTCTTCATCAGCAACACTACCTTCAACATGAACCCTTCTGCCATGAGGGACAGCAAGGTGGGCGTGGTCCGAGCCAAGGATGCAGATGCCACTGCCCAGAACAACAGAATCACCTACCTCCTTACTGGAGGTGGACACGGCAAGTTTACCGTCGACTCCAGAACAGGTATGATTCGAGACCTCTGAGGGATTCAGGTTTGGACCTCAGCATCTGATTTTGTTTGTTTGTTGTTTAACACC
This sequence comes from Haliotis rubra, assembly GCF_003918875.1. NCBI lineage: Eukaryota > Metazoa > Mollusca > Gastropoda > Lepetellida > Haliotidae > Haliotis > Haliotis rubra. Next base: position 393,172 of record NW_025767588.1, read on the forward strand.
ACTCACAGCAGTATTCCAACTATATGGCATCAGTCTGTAAATAATTGACCGTTAGTTGCATCTTACACCAAGCATGGATTGCAGAAGACCAATCTAATCTGGATCTTCATGGTACGCGGCGTCTTATGCTTGTCATAGAGATGACAATGGCTCAGGTGATCGCTCAGTGATTTTGGTAATTGTTTGTCATCCTGCATTGAATATGCACTTTTTGTCGTATTTACAATGTCTTCAGAAAAATTGTTGAACAGAACAAAAATGATTTTGGTTGTAATCATTGTCAAGTGATCCGCAGGTTTTGGTTTCCTAAAACATTTGTGGTAATGGGTTTCAGCCAGCTGGTAAATATTTTGATGCATCATGTAGGCATCACTGTCCTTGACTGATTAGTACTCTGTGATACAATGACATATTCTTTAGATTGGCATTGAACCTATATAACTCGCTACAAAATCCGTTTCAGGAGAAATCTTTGTAACTGACTCACCAAACCATGAGTCAATGCTGGATGTGTACCATCTGGACATTCGAGCTCAGGACAACGGTGTTCCACAGATGTCTGCAGATACTGTCATCACTGTCAACGTCCCCATCAATCACCCACCCCGGATGTCGCTTCCCAAGTATGAGTTCCATCTGCCGGAGAACAATGCTGTTGATGCTGTTGTGGGGAGGGTGACTGCTGTTGACCCTGACATCCCTGCCGACCCCAACCACAAACTGACCTACTCCATTGATGATGCTAGTGGTAAGATAGAGCAGTCTGATTTTAGGAGAATGGAATGATGTATTTAACTATCATATTCTACAATGACATTTGGCTCATGCAAAAGGCACACGTGGCCCAGTTGCCAAAGGCGTCAAAGTTTGCTGGCAGAGTTATGTCCCTTTCTTGTGTAAGGATCCTATGATCATGGTGTTTGAATTCCCGATCAATCCTGACTATAATCCTTGTCTTGGCACTATACCTGTGATCATGGTATAAATGTCTTAGACCTCTAGGCTTCTTTCCCACATAGGGGCGGTGGGGTAGCCTAGACGTTAGAGTATTTGCTGGTCACGCTGATGAGTGAGTGAGTTTATTTTGACACCGCTTTTAGCAATATCATGGCGGGGGGACACCATGCTGCTTTTATTATTAACCACTGGATTTCCAGACCTAGACTTGATGTATACTGGCTGATAGAGCTGTAATATTTAACACTGACATGAAACAACATTCATTCATTTTCCTTGGGAACAGGATTGTTCAGCATCCGGCCCGATACTGGTGTCATCACAGCCAACACAGTTCTGGACAGAGAGGTCACGGCAAGCGTTGTGTTCGATGTACAGGTCAAGGACAATGTGTTCCCCGAAAACTCAGACACCGCCAATGTCAAGGTCATAATAATTGACCTCAATGACAACGCCCCTATGTTGACAGGAGGATCGTATTTCCGTGGTGCTGTGTTTGAAGACAACAAGCGGCCACTGAGAGGACAGATTGTGAAACTGGTCAGTATGTAGAACAATTAGAATTAGTCCCTAGCAGCCTTAGCTTGTCCTATGTGGATTGAGTGGTCAATGACTTGGTTAAATTGAGAGTCATATTATCAGATGGTGCTCACCATATCAATCACTGGTTTGTCTGGATCATTCCAGATTAGTTACAGGCCACTGTCATATTGCTGGAATATTGTGTTGAATGACATAACTGTGGTGTTGAATAACAAACACAAAAACAACATTCTTTGATGGACATTTACATATGGCATACCTGAGAAGTGATTTTCTGGCAGTGATCCATTCTATTGTGGATAGGTCATATAGAAATAAGATCAGTGAAACCTGGTTCAAGTGATTTTCTCAACAATGCTTCAGGCGTAAAATTGTCCCCAGTATCAGTTATCTCGGGCTTTCTCTCCACTCCAATCATCTTGTCTCTACTCCCCTCCAATCATCTCTCCTGTCCACTCCAGTCAACTTGACTGCTCTCCACTCCTCTCCAATCAACTTCACACCTCTTCACTCTACTCCAATGAACTTCTCATCTCTTCACTCTGCTCCAATCAACTTCACTTCACCCTGCTTTAACTTCCCTCCTATCAACTTCACAACACCGCTGCACTCAACTCCTCTCCTCTCTACTCCAATGAACTTCTCATCTCTTCACTCTGCTCCAATCAACTTTGCTTCACCATGCTTTACCTTCACCCCAATGACCTTCACAACACCGCTGCACTCCACTCCACTAAAACTACAATACAATCAACTTATACTCTGCTCGAATTCACTCCAATCAACTTGTCTCCTTTCCACTCTGCTCAACTCTCCAGCAGACTCTGCTCCATTCCACTGTACTCTGATGGGCTGAACATACTGAAGTACTTTATATTGAGGTCTGTTTTTGGAACAGCAGTGTGGGAACTGTTTCATTTTTGTCTTCCAGGACAGGAATATAAGTGTGATAGACCGAGATGCAACAGAGATTCACCGCGACTTTGTCGTAGAACTGGAAGGTTACGCCAGCAGGTTCTTTCGGTACAACCCCGCCACGGGTCAGCTGTCAGTGAGAACCCCTGGTTCCATAGACCGAGAGTTTAACGAGGCGTATGAAATGAAGGTGAGTGGAATGTGGCAGGGTTTTACCTTGACTCACAAACATGGGGATAATGAGGACCCTAATTATTTGTTGTAAGGATCCTTGCAGGCAAAACAAGGTCATGTGAAGTAACAGTTTAGAGAACTGTATGTTTTGATAATTTCCTTAGAGCCTGGAATGAATCATTGATCATGTGGATTGGTCCATGATAAGTATATAAGTGCAATAATCTTGAACTTGACATTTAATCTGCCTTTCCTTACCTTCACATTACTATAGTGTCTTCTTGACTTGCCCAGATCGTGGCCAGAGATCGCAGCTTCAGCTGGCTATCATCCACTGCTACACTTCGCATAGATGTCGCCGATAGCAACGACAATTACCCAGAATTCCTTGAGACAAGCTTCACCTTCACACTACCCTCTGTAGTCAATGCTGGCGACATTGCTGGGAAGGTTGTTGCCAGGGACATTGATGCCACGGAGCCCAACAACAAGATCCTGTATCTCCTACAGGACAACCCTCTTGGAAAGTTTAAGCTTGATATCAACACAGGTGAGAATAGTTTTGACAGCTCCATCACTTATATGCAGGGATGGCAATTTCTGCTGTGAATCCTCTAAATTGTTTCAATCCCCATTCAATGACACAATATTAAGTTTTCAGCTGAAAATAAATTTTCCTGTTGCCGTCCCTGTATATGTCAAGTTATCTGTGAAGATCCAGGTTAGAATTGGTCTTCAGTAACCCATGCTTGTTGTAATAGGCGACTAAGGGGATCAAGTGGTCAGGCTTGCTGCCTTGGTCAATGCAGGTCATTTTGTCCCAATTGCGCTGATGAATGCTCATGATGTTAATCGCTGTATTGTCTGGTCCAGGCTCGATTATTTACAAACTGGCATCTTGTGGCAGGAACAGTGCTGAGTCTGATGGTCAACAGATAACAATCAAACAAACAAGTTTTCAGAGGTCTCTCTTTTCTGTTTTTTTGAGTAAGAGAATTACACTGAGTGCTCACTACTATAAACATCAATATTCACATGATTCACATCTGTGTTTTCATGACATGTTGATTGAGGTAACTTGAATTCAGTTTTAATAAGTCATAGGGAATTAGCACTTCACTTCAAAATAAACAAGAGGTGTCACCCTTTAATGTTTTTGGTGGCAGGCATGGTATATGTTGGCTTGGCAAAGGTCATTATTTTTTGTTGCTATGGATGGAGAGCAGCGTAAGGGCAACGGCAAAAAGTTGCTACAGTTCCTTAAGTCAACTTTTACTTTCAAGTCGTTTAAACAAGAATAAAATGAAAGGACAACATGAAATGTTAGTTTACAGACCTCTTTTTATAGCACAATGTTAGAAATTGGGAAATTAGGCAAGTGCAAGTTTTATCCATGTACAGCAAAGAAGCACACTAACCTAAGAAAAAACAGGCTTTCATGTCAGTTTGTGGTTATCATGCAAGAAAGGTATGCAATACTTCAAAACAGGGTTTTGCCTTGACTAACAGAAGTATAAGGGTCCTGTGAAGTTACAGTGTACAGAACTGTACGTTTTGATGATTACTTTGGAGCCTGGAATGAATCATTGAATAAAATGATGCATGTAACTGCTCTGAAAGAAACAACCAAACACTTAGCAAAGTCATAGATGTGTTCTGAGTACAATGAAATATATTATGGGTGTCTCTGGATGCAGTGAATATTTTCCTGCATCCATTCTCTACATTTGTGTGTACCGGATGCACAATATGCGTGTCGCATAAAACCCTGTTAAAAGCATCACTGTTGGACAAGTGAGTAATTTCTCGGCTTGTTTCTCAATTGCCAGGAAAGAGAAAGTATACAGTCATGGGTGATGATGGCTGAAAATAAAGCAAACACAAAATGGTTATTCATGGCAATATGTTTTAGCTCTGGTGACTGTTTTCATCCCAGTAACATTTTGATAACATTTGTAATATCTTGTTCAAATCCAGTTGTCAAGTGGATGCTTTTTTTCACCATGGCGCATTTTCTCTTCGATTGTTTTTGATGGTGAAGTGTCACATGAATTTATGAGCCAGGAATTTGCAGTTGCTGTTACATTCCAGACTCCTGTTGCACAAATCAATCAACCCTGATTATTTTTCTATATACAGTGGTGTCAACAAGATTCAATCAATTCAACCAGTAACTGTGACTTTGGCATGCTGATAGACATGTATAACATGCATGATAGAACTCATGATAAACTGCTTCTTTTTTGTTTTGAAATATATGTATACACTATTTTAAAAGGTTGAAAAACACCCACAAATGGAATGATGAATGTTGCAATACCCATCATTCATGACAGAGTACCATAGCCATAAGAAAAAAATGCCATTTCAGAGTTTTTTTCCTTAACTGGCTTTCACCACATGTAGGCTGTTAGAATAATGCCATCAGACATTCAGGTGTTCTCATTTCTACAGAAGCGTAGTAGGGCCACAGTGAAAGTTTTTTTCGTTTTATTATCTCCTACATAGGAGATACTATGTCCTACTTAGGACATAATATCTCCTACGTAGGTCATAGTATCTCCTACGTTGGACTTAGTACTTAGTATCTCCTACGTAGGAGTACAGTCGATCATCGTTGTGTCGAACTCTGGTAACCGATATCTCGATTGTCTCGATATAATTTCTCGGTCCCGGCAAAATCCTTCATTATTTATCATTATTTGAACCCTTTTAACTCGATACGGATGTCTCGATATTTCGGATATCTCGATATGATTTCATGGTCCCGACAAGCAAAATTACCCTTTTAACTCGATATTTGCACGTAAAGTCGATATACACCTACCTTTCTCGGACAAGTATCCATCTGACCTGTGACTGTCTCCACCTGTTTACACACACGCTGCGGCATGAATCAAAGGTAGCGGTAGTGTAAGCTAATTAAGGCTAATTGAGTTGTAGGTGTCACTTGTTTGTTTATCTAACTAGGATGTACTCCCAATTTCAACACCCCCTGATAACGGATTATAGTATCGAATCAAAACATAGTGAGAACCTAATCAGGGACTTGTGTCATCACGTGACAAGCAATTGATTGTTGAGTTTTTACTAAATTGCCGACTGAGAAATGCGGATTAGGAGTCAATTGAACGCTATTGTGTTGTGGGGCTATAAAATGTTACCAAATGGTAGGTTTGTCAGTACGGTTATCATCATGTCTGAGCAAGCTAGCAAAGGACCCAGCTTATCTTGGGGGATAACTAGATCTCGATGTTGGTACACCTAAAAAGAGAAATTTAACAGTTAAGAAGATCGAGACCTAGTATGAAGCTATCATCACGGCTGAGAATGGTGGAAAAAAACAGGAGATTGCTAAAGAATTTGGCGTTCCCCAGAACACACTTTCAACATGGATAAAGAATTCTCAGAAAATCAAAGAGGCGCGGAATCGAGAGATGGAGGTCGAATAACACAAGGACTTCTTTTGTATCAAGAGTGCTTGACCAGTATTGCATTCATGCCAGCACCAAATGCCCGTCAGTTAAAACTTTCTGATTTCTTCACTTCGTTTGTGGAGTAAATCCAACTTTTGTATATTTCAAAATGGACACTATGACGAAATTACCATGTGAATTTGGGATCTCTGTGAGGACAAATAAATAATAGACATGCAATCTACTGTTTTCTTTTGTTTTCTTTCATATCTTTCACGTTGGTATGTGATGATATGCCCAACTCGGATGTGTCGATATTCGGATAAGTCGATATTTTTTCCTGGTCCCGTAAATATCGAGACAACGGTGTTCGACTGTACTTAGTATCTCCTTCGTAGGACATACTATCTCTTATGTAGTACTTAATATCTCCTGTAGGACATGAGCGATATATATATATTAATATACATTAATCTGAAATGGTTGACTTAAATCCCCAGACAGGCAAACAATCTCCTGTTTCACTGTTTCAGTCACTGTTAGAGTCTACTATCATGTGTTTCATTTACTACTGTTTCCTTCATTATTAGAGTAATGTGTTCAACTAGTTGTTGCACATTACTGTCATGTGTTGGACCGACTCTTATACTTTACTGCCTTGTGTTCAGTTTGCTCTACTATAACGCATTGCAGTTAGTTCATAGAGAATACTACACAAGGTCTCATTATATACGAATTATACGAAACAAGTGTCCTTCCTATGGTATCTGACCGAGCGAAAGCGAGGTCAGAAACCATAGGAAGGTCACAAGTTACCTATAATTCGTATGTAATGAGTCCAATTGTGGTATTTTATTTATTACCCACGTTTTGCATGCATTAAATTGACAAAACAAAAACCGGTTTCATAAAGAGGTTGCATAAGAATTTTGTTCTGTAGTTCACTTTTGCCTGACGTCACACTGTATTGATGTCACTACGCCATTCTCGTCTGCTCCCATGGTAACTGATGTCACGATGCATGTCAGTTGTCATCGCCTCGTACAGTCTCCTACATTAAACTACTCCGTAGCACCCCGTTTCTTAGTTTGCCGTTGCTTCACTCGGCTAACATCACTGGTGGAAACATTGCGTTAGTTTGATAGTTTGATATGTTGCAGGCCATGGTCTTGTCAAAGGCCAAGGTCGAATATCGTCACGTTCTGTTGTGACCTCACTTAAATTGTTCAATGACGTAATTGCATTCGGTCAGTCAACCCTGTCAGAAGTTTGTTTTGAGTAAACTTACAGTGAAATTCCTTCATTGTTTCCTTTTTGTCTTTTCAACACAAATTCCATGTATTTTAGCAGTAATAATGGTAATGCTATTTTTAAGGGCATTATCATTTGCAGAAGCTCTCTGTCTTTTTCAACTGCGCTCCTTCGTCGGGCAGTTAATAGAAAACCTAGGACTTCTGCAAATGATAATGCCCTCAAAAATAGCATTACCCTTATATTATGTTGCACTTTGTTACACTTTACTATTATGCGTTGGATATTTCAGAGGTCGTGGCAAATGAGTCATAATCTGCGGGCACAGACGTGTCTTAGAAGATCGGTGGCAATCTATGCATACTTATACCCTTCTTCTTATACAAACAACTATAATGACAATTCTTTGCCCTTTTGAATTTCGTATTTTTTACGCCGCACTCAACACTTTTCCACCCCAGTCAAGTCAACCTGTAAACAATCCTGAAAGAGCAAACGCAAACGAGCGTTGTATCCGATCCAACCTAACTCCTTCTGAAGACAAGCAATAACTTGCTTAGTACGAGTTATATTTAGACTAACAACTAGTCTCTGAAATGAACATATTTTACTGAAAAAAGTTGATAGTAAAAAAAAAATATATAATGAAAAGGAGCCCTGAGATTTTCTTCATTTTCGAAGCTGAGGAAATCTAGACTTGCCACATTTTCTAGACTTGTGTGGGCTTTCTTGGATATATTTGCTTCAGGGTCTGTACGAGAGACTAGTGTTATATTATAATCAGAGTTTCATATCAGAACCTCAATTCTCCCCCCCACCTCTGTGTGTGTGTGTATGCGTACGTGCATGCGTGCGTGTGTGAATAGATGCATGTATGATAGATCAAACATAACCATGCCCAAACCTCTATAACTGCAATAAGAACAAGGTCCACGTAATACACACACTAACACTATATAGTAACACTGTGTTAGTGTCATGAATATTCACTGACTTGCATTTCTACTATCGAACCTCCTGCACAGCCAAATATTTCTCAACATAATAACCATACTACATAATCCGTACCTTAAAAAGGATATATTAAATAGATGTAGGAGTATGTCCTACGTAAGAGATACTAAGACCTACGTAAGAGGTACTAAAGTACTGTCGGAAATAGAAAAAAAAATGTTCTTTCACATTTATATCTACAAGTTAGGTTGTTAATATGTGAAAGTGTGAAATATCTGTTAAACTAAGTTCGGCCTATGTACAGTCACAGTGGGTGGGTAATAGGAAACGTAAAAGAAGGGTTTTACTGAGGAGAGATTAGTGCAGAAATGAGCAATGCAGGGTTTTTTAAAGTCCAATGCGACGTATTCAGAACAGACCATGGCTTTATGCAAATTAGTGTGCGATGATATTGTATTACAAAGGACTCTTTTAAATGATCATTTTGAAATTAGACTTAGCTTCATTATAAACGATAGCAGACGTAAAAAATAATAACTTTAATACTGAAACTATTAAGGATGTAGCTACCAAGACATCTCACTATCACTATAAAAAGAAACAGGTAGGAGGGGTCGTCTCAAAAGCAAAACCAGGACGGGTGTCTCAGACGGTTGTTGGGGTCGGGCTGGGGAACTGAGATATCAGCTAAGATAAGACAATCAATAGAGACATATTCAATACACATGAAAAAACATAAAATATCTTTGAGATGACCCCTTGTCGATGTGGGCAGCATGTGCATTTCATGCCATGTGAGTCGACGGTCCGTCGTCATACCTGGCTGAGCGACCTAATTGCCATCTATAGTCTGATCTATTGTTTTCAGCAGCTTTTCATATTTTTTCTAAGTTTTGCTCGATTTTACGAGTAAACATGCTTTTCTAGATATCCTATTACGCATCCCCCTGAATGCCCAGTTAGGCCGATGTGGGTTATTTCGACATATGCTATTTGCAATTGTGTAAATTTTAGTGGTACAGAGTAACAGCCTAAAAACAGGTTTTTTTCTATTTCCGACAGTACTTTAACTCATTAAGACGCATATATGGGGCAAATTAATCAGCTCCTCACAGCGAGTGACGTGTTTATGGGGCAGGTAATTAGCAGTTTCTCACAGCGAGAGACCCATACAGTCGTCAACAGAAAGCACCTCTTATTCAGCGAGAGACGCACATGTGTGTTGTACTTTTAAAAATCGCACTGTACCTATTATTTCAACCAATTTAGCAGTACTGAGCAAATGTTAGCTTTTCTTACGAGAGATCCCACCTTTAGTATCAATCAGAAGAAGTATTTAAAGTGTTTTGATAACAATTGCTAATCATTATCATAGGCTTGTACAGCGTTTAGCAAATGAACGCATGTCTGCAAGAAAGGGGATTATGATGTTTTTACAGAGGTAAGTGCCTGGTACTCTTCCTTGGGAATGGATACTAAAATACTTCGTATGCACCTTGATTGAATTAGATGTAATGGTTTAGAGGTTACTAAAAATTATATTTCCTTCAACTACCTAATAAATAGGAAACAATATACGAAATTTCAAGGACATACAAAGAATTCAATTACAATAGAATAGTTTGAATTTACTTTTTAGGCATCATTACGTTGTCATGTTTCATATACTGAAACATAATGTATAAACACAAGTAATTATACATCCAAGCTCGAATAGGTTAAACATAATTGAACTTACTAATTTGAAGTTTACTGAATTGTAACTAGTTGTTTTTCATAATCTTAAGTTCGTAATGTTACCTAAGCGAATATAAAGTGATAGGTCGCGCCTTTGCATCGAATACATATATACATGTCAGTGTTATTACAACAATGAAATGATTTACTACGTTTGTTACAAAAGACAATAAGTTGGTAATTTAAAACATTGTCACACATGGACAGAAGTAATATCATAAGTTATTACATGTAAGCCATACAAAGGTATTTCAAGCATTTTTGTTCAAGCTGTTGAAAGTTTCATGTTGATTTGAATTGTCAGTTTTCTATGCAATTTACATGAGCATTCTGTAAAACGTTTGTATTTGATCTGTGTAATTATCAAATCCGGTGCAATTATCACCTGTATCAATCAACTCAGTCTCTATTGATCCATCGTCAATAACAGCTGGATAGTATATCAGTTACGGTATCGATACACATGCGTATAATCATTCAAGCAGATTACAGTAATGAGATAATTGAACGTCTCTTTCGACCTTGAAATAACAGCCTCCGGTAGAATGCATATGTAGTTACGTCCTTGTTGAAAGGTTTGTCCCGTGACAAGTGTAAAATAAACAGATGCGCTGTTATATCATTGGACATCTTGCTTTATGGAGTCACGCCCCTCTCTGTGATGTTTATACATGCATGCACATCTGTAATCTTATGAACCTCGTTTGCATTCAGTAAAGATATAGGCACGCCCACCTTCATAAATATTGGGGGTTGGGGTGTCAACTGCAAGTTTATACACTATAATAATTCAGTAAAGTGTCACCTCGTGAATTCTGTAATGCGTGTACTCTAGTTTGGATAGTCATTCGTATCAAGGTGAAGATTATATTTACATGTACAGCAAACCATTATGTTTTATGTACTAGTTGTGTGCATAAAATGTATATGAAAATAAATACTAAATATTTCAATCGCTTTGTTTTACTTATCGAAAAACACTAAAATGAGGACAAATAAACTCGCCAAAGTGACTATCTACTCCTATTTGTCTTATGTGTATATTTCATACATCGTTACCAGTGTGTATGTTTACAATACACAAACTGTTACATGATAGCTTGAGTTGATAAAGCCGAAACCCAGCATATCGACTGTTCAAGGATATAGCCAATAACCAATCTCTATCCAAGCTGCTGAGTGACCAAACGTGCTCTTCAGAAATTTCGCCCACTCCCCATCACCTGTCCTTTCCTCTGTGACAGGTATCTCATGATACGATTGGTCGCAGATAACATATGACCAGCCACTATACTGAACAGTTGAGATACCAGTGTGTATGTTTACAATACACAAACTGTTACATGATAGCTTGAGTTGATAAAGCCGAAACCCAGCATATCGACTGGTCAAGGATATAGCCAATAACCAATCTCTATCCAAGCTGCTGAGTGACCAAACGTGCTCTTCAGAAATTTCGCCCACGCCCCATCACCTGTCCTTTCCTCTGTGACAGGTATCTCATGATACGATTGGTCGCAGATAACATATGACCAGCCACTACTTTGAACAGTTGAGATACCGAACGTTCTATTCAGGAAATTTGATGACGCCCTATCACGTGACTCTTTGTTTTATGTCTATGCAAGGAATATGTAGTATACATTTTGTATATGTATGTTTGTATGGTCACGTATGTTTTCTGCATTAAATCTGTATGAAATAAAGTGCAATGCTATGAATGTGCTTTGTGCTAGTCACAGACTAGCGTTATAGTACTTTCATTGAAATAATTCGTAAACACTAGAAATGTATCGGCAAAACCGCTATTTTCGTTGAAGATTATAAAGTATGAAAGTAAATTCTTCTTTACAGTATGTCATTGTCATAGATGTTTTGTAAATTTAAACCTCACACAATGATATAAGAGAGAGAATTTGTTAACGTGTGTCTCATCTGTTACATACAAAGAATACATGTGTATGCATATTGTGATAAAATATAAATGTACAAGCCGACAAAAGGTCTACAAGAGAAACTTGCAATAAAATTACATAAAGCTTGCAATACACGACATGTATTCACACCTGATTTCTTTCAACATATATCCTTACGACACAATTAAACAATCAGGACTTGTTTGTACGACTAGACAGTTTCCTGTGATCCACGAAACCTGCCAGGGAAATCAGGTGTGACTAGCACTAATTAGTCTCGGCACAGAGAGTGGGCAATCAGCGAGGGCTTCCAGGTGTTGAGTAGTGATGGGGCTCTCGGGCTTAATGAGTTAAGTCCTACGTAGGAGATATTAAGTATCTCAATTTTGTTGTTGTGCTTTAGGAGATAGTATGGCCTACGTAGGACTTAATAATGCCTACGAAGGAGACAGTGACACACACACAAAAAAATCCACTGTGGCCCAACGACGGTTCCGTACATTTCCTACTATAACAGGGTTTAAAAAACCCCAGCATTTTCACTTGGTAACATTAATTTGGTGTTTTTAATTGTTTCAATATTTAAAATGTTGTTTTGCAACACTGCTAAATTAGTAACAGAAACACACGATTTCAATAAAGTAGAGTTTTACATTATTTATTTGGATTTTATTTATCGGCACTATTAAAAAAATAGACTTTTTAATAAATTTACACTGTAGCAAAAATTACGGTCCTCAGATCCGTAACCAAATAATAAAAAAAGTGTGGCCTAAGAAAATGTTGAATGTTCTTGATAAATGTTGTTTGTTTGTTGTTTAATACCGCCATCAGACATTTGCCAGTTATATAATGACGGTCTGTATATTATTGAGCATGGACCAGACAATACAGTGACTGACACCATGAGCATCAATCTGTCCAATTGGGATATGATCACATGATTGTGTCAGCCAAGTCAGCCAGCTTGACCACTGGATCCCATTAGTTGCCTCTTATGACAAGCATATGTTGCTGAAGACCAATTTTGACCTGGATCTTCGCAGATCGTTCTTGATGCAGCCCAGTTGATGTTTTTATGTAAATACTGGTGTTCCTAATCAGGGCGTGTTCCAGGAAATAATCTCAGTGCTAGGACAATCATAACTGGAATACTTTACCATTAACTGATAACAGTTGTAGCGCTACGATCACTTTGTGGGGTGGGGCCAGAAGTTTAACTGTTTATAATATATTCCAGGAGACTTAATACTGCTGCCAAGTTTTTTCTCCAAACCTCGCAAGGACGTGTACAGGGTGACAGTGGAGGCAAGAGACCTTGGCTACCCCTCACGTAAAGCTCAGACTAAAGTCATCGTCCGAGCACCCTACTTTGACTTTAACGACCATCCTCCTGACTTCAAAGGGGAGACGATGTTTGTAACGCGGGAGGAGATTCCCATTGGAGCCGTTGTTGGTCGCTTGAATGTGGTGGATGAGGACAAGGAGGGGAGCAGTGCTGTGATGCTGGAATTGCTGCACACTGGCATCACAGGTGGGCAGGATGTGTTCGTTTGTTTGTTGGTGCATGTCACTTTAGAGTTCAGCAGGATGTGTTTGTTTGTTGGTGCATGTCACTTTAGAGTTCAGCAGGATGTGTTTGTTTGTTGGTGCATGTCACTTTAGAGATCAGCAGGATGTGTTTGTTTGTTGGTGCATGTCACTTTAGAGTTCAGCAGGATGTGTTGGTTTGTTCGTGCATGTCACTTTAGCGTTCAGCAAGATGTGTTTGTTTGTTGGTGCATGTTACTTTAGCGTTCAGCAGGATGTGTTTGTTTGTTTGTTGGTGCATGTCACCTTAGAGTTCAGCAGGATGTGTTTGTTTGTTGGTGCATGTCACTTTAGCGTTCAGCAGGATGTGTTTGTTTGTTTGTTGGTGCATGTCACCTTAGCGTTCAGCAGGATGTGTTTGTTTGTTGGTGCATGTTTGTTTGTTTTAGTGTTCAACAGGATGTGTTTGTTTGTTTGTTGGTGCATGTCACCTTAGAGTTCAGCAGGATGTGTCTGTTTGTTTGTTGGTGCATGTCACTTTAGAGTTCAGCAGGATGTGTTTGTTTGTTGGTGCATGTCACTTTAGCGTTCAGCAGGATGTGTTTGTTTGTTTGTTGGTGCATGTCACCTTAGAGTTCAGCAGGATGTGTCTGTTTGTTTGTTGGTGCATGTCACTTTAGAGTTCAGCAGGATGTGTTTGTTTGTTTGTTGATGCATGTCACTTTAGAGTTCAGCAGGATGTGTTTGTTTGTTGGTGCATGTCACTTTAGAGTTCAGCAGGATGTGTTTGTTGGTGCATGTCACCTTAGCGTTCAGTGGGATGTGTTTGTTGGTGCATGTCACCTTAGCGTTCAGTGGGATGTGTTTGTTGGTGCATGTCACCTTAGCGTTCAGCAGGATGTGTTTGTTTGTTTGTTGGTGCATGTCACTTTAGAGTTCAGTGGGATGTGTTTGTTGGTGCATGTCACTTTAGAGTTCAGCAGGATGTGTTTGTTTATTGGTGCATGTCACTTTAGCGTTCAGCAGCATGTGTTTGTTTGTTTGTTGGTGCATGTCACCTTAGAGTTCAGCAGGATGTGTTTGTTTGTTGGTGCATGTCACCTTAGCGTTCAGCAGGATGTGTTTGTTTGTTGGTGCATGTCACTTTAGCGTTCAGCAGCATGTGTTTGTTTGTTTGTTGGTGCATGTCACCTTAGAGTTCAGCAGGATGTGTTTGTTTGTTGGTGCATGTCACCTTAGCGTTCAGCAGGATGTGTTTGTTTGTTGGTGCATGTCACCTTAGAGTTCAGCAGGATGTGTTTGTTTGTTTGTTGGTGCATGTCACTTTAGAGTTCAGCAGGATGTGTTTGTTTGTTGGTGCATGTCACTTTAGCGTTCAGCAGGATGTGTTTGTTTGTTGGTGCATGTCACTTTAGAGTTCAGCAGGATGTGTTTGTTTGTTGGTGCATGTCACTTAAGAGTTCAGCAGGATGTGTTTGTTTGTTTGTTGGTGCATGTCACTAATTCTCATCTATCAAAGATATTGTTTCTTATCATTAATAACAGTGTTTCTTGTCTGTTGATGACACTGATTTTTATCTATCAAGGATATTGTTTCTTATCATTAATAACAGTGTTTTGTGACTGTTAATGACACAGATTATCATCTGTCAAGAATAATGTTTTTATATCTGTTATTAATACTATTTCTCTTGCAGTGCCTTTCAAGGTGGAAGCCGATGGTGCCATCACATGTTCAGAGCGTATAGATCGAGACCATGGACCCAAATATTACACCTTCAAAGTCCGAGCAACAGACAAGGGAACACCTCCATTCAACGTCACCAGAGACATCAGTGTTATTGTTGACGACATCAACGACAACCCCCCCAAATTTCCCCTGCCAAAATATAAGCATATGGTGTCAGATGTCTTCCCACCTCGAACTGTAGTGGCAACACCCTTTGCATTTGACAATGTGGATGAGAGAGACTCTGTGTACCATTACACAATGAAGGGAGATAATCTGGGATATTTTCATATCAATGAAAAGACAGGGGTGGTTGTTACCACGGATATGGCCTCGACCCTTGACCCACAGACTATTACATACCAGATTGAGGCTGTTGATCTGTATAATAAATCACTCAAGGCTGTCACTGAGCTTGAAATTCAGGTGATCGAATCAGTGACACCATCTAATTCGACCTGTTAATGGTACAATTGTCCAACAATATTGATAATTATTGAAGTCATTAACTTCTATATCATGGTGAATAAATTAATATTTTTGCGATGAACATTGTTTGTATTCTTTCTAGATTAGTTCACAGAACAAGACTGAATTCATCGTCCAGTGGACAGAGTTAGTGAGTGAGTGAGTTGGGTTTTACAACATTTTCAGAAATACTCCAGCAACATCATAGGGGAAACACAGACATGGGCTTCACCTTCACACAATGTACCCAAGTGGGCAGTTGAACCCGGGTCTTCTGCATGATTGGCGAACACTTTAACGACAAGGCTACCCCACCGCTCCTGGTGGACAGCACATTTTCCTGAAGAGCAGAAGGTCCAGTGTTTCATCCTTGGTCCTGTATTACCAAAAGACTTCTCAAAAATGGGATGAAAGAAGAACTTGCCTGCTTGCAGTCAGTATACTCTCTGATTTGTGTATCCATTTTGCCAAACCCTGCCAAGGAATTTCACTGCGCTACCATCATCAGATGTGAATGCACACACACAAAAAAACAGACATACAATGACACAAGCACAAAAACAAGACTATTGAAGTCATATATATGACGAAGACGTTAAATGCTATGTAGATGTTGAACCATACAGTGAAATCCCGATCCAAAATGCAAAACGAAATACTTTGATTTAGACCATGGTAAACACTTCCCCAATCATAAGGTTGAAACAAATCAACATAATTGTAAAGCCACATTAAACTCATCAATAGCTACTACATTTGATCATGTAGACATTTTAGCAATAGAGAGATGTCAAGGAGATGCAACGAGAGATGTCAACAGATGAAGACTACGACAACTGCAACGTTAAGAATACGCATCCTGCCTGTTACGTTTATCCACGAGAGAATAAACGATTTGAATGTCGCTTTTGTGATTCACCAGACCTTTATATACTTGTGGTACGGGAAAACAGGATGCTGAATGTACATGCCCACACTGGAAGATTTTAGAAATTAAAATTCCAAAAACACTTTTTACAACTATACAGCGTGAAAAGTGAATCTTTATTATGTAATTTGGCACGGGACGGTGTCGCCTGCCTCTCTATATTATGCATATCTTCCTGCATAATTATAAAAAGCAAGCTGTGGATTTGTGACCTCACCTGGCACCCTGTGGCCAGCTCACTGTTGGGAAGCAATTCAGACTGCATGGTTCATCCAATGCAATTGCAGCTACAGAGGAGAACTGAAAAAATGAATGGAGAGAGAATGTATAAAATGGACGATAAATGTTGAACTTCACTATTGCGTTAAGTGCAAGTACTGAGTCTAGTGTGCTACCGTTACTGGAGTCAAGAACGTTCAGCAACGTATGACAAACACTAGATGTTTAATGGCACAGGTTATGGGAAGCAAATTATTCATTTTTCATGATTATACTTAATATGAAGTGGCGTGTTTCAAGTTAAAGATATATTTTCAAAATTGAAATTCCTACCTTTTATTTCAAAATCACATTGCCTTCTAGAAACGCTTTCCTTTTCTCTTATTAGCAAATGTCAAATATATCTATTGGTAACCGTAAGCTCAGGTAGTGCAACAGTTACAAATCTCCCATCTCTTAAATGAAAGAAATCTCATCCCATGTCCCCAGGCATTGATGCCACCGATAGCTATCCTGACACGGTCACGGAAGTTGAGGCAGCATGGGCTCGCTATGGCGCCCGAAGTATACATTTGGGTAGACACACAAAAATACAGAATAATACCAGCAGAGTGAAAGCTCAGGACATGTGCACTCACCGGGCACACATTTTCGGTTTCCTGGCCTAAAACACATAATTGTTTTAGGGAAATCATGTCAACCCTGTCATCAAACTCTCTCATTTAACTTCATAGAGTGTGTTTTCTTGATAGCGTTTGTGTACGTTAGTGTACTGTGTAGGTGTGTCAGGTTTGTGTGTATGTGCAAGTGTATATTTGGGTGTGAAAGTTCAGGTTGCGTGAAATGTTATTTGGCTCAAACCTTACAAAATGCTTAAATGTAATTCAGTTTTCTGAAGAGTCGAAAACGAGCAGCTCTTGAACACCACACGTGGACATGACGACACTAAATGATCAAACGAATACATGGTGTAAGCACTCTCTCAACAGGAACATGTACGTGGTGATAGTTTACAACAGGCACTGGCGGGTGCAACTGACAATCTAAACCCTTGTATCACCTCTTGATGATAGCAGGTCGTTAACAGGCATTGAATGGATATATACGCAAAGTATGGCCTGAAAGCCACGATAAAACACATATGTTGACTAGGTAACCACTTCCTTTTCGGGTAGTGGAAGTTGAACACACCAACACCAGTTCCGCACCAAATGTCACTTGCTTGAACATATCTCTGCAAACATTCGGCCAAAGTCATTGTGTTAAAAAAGACTGCACTAAATATTGAAAAAGTATGGTCAGTTTTATTCACCGAATGAATACACTTTTAACAAACACAAAAATCATCCAATCACAGCCATCAGATGATTCTGCCTGCACTGAAGGCTCCCTAGGAAGAGTTCTTAAATGACGGGATCTGATTTGGTGTAGTATAACTTCTTGGCCTTCCGGGTCATAGTAAAATTCAGGGGAGGTAACTGCGGTATAGGGCCTTCTAAGGGGAAGTCTGTTTACTTGAACATTCATATTGTGCTAGACTCTTGAAAAAAGAACCATCATTTATATTTGGTTTTGGCCCTTTTATGTAGAACGTGTCGTTGCACGGCTGGAAATCAGCACTACCACACAAGCTCCTGTTGTTATCTTCAGTGCATGATTGCACTGACACACGTGTGTCACCTTTCGATTGGACGGTTTAAAATATAAGTTAGGTGGACGCCACCTAACCATTCACTCGCATGGTTCAAAAGTAAGTCCTGAATTAGGATTGTACTTGAAAAATATTAAAGCAAAGAAATCATTACAGTATAAATCACAGCTTTATTTGTACTTGTTGAGGAATATACAGATTGGTTGGATGCAGCATGGTAAGTGAAATCCACAAATGTGATATCAAATGTCCAGCATTTGATGTGAATATTATGATCCTTGGATCTTTCAACCATGGTGTCCGCCTCCTCCATGACCACCTCCTCCATGGCCACCTCCTCCGTGACCACCTCCTCCGTGGCCTCCTCCATGGCCGCCACCTCCTCCGTGACCACCTCCTCCGTGGCCTCCTCCATGGCCGCCACCTCCATGACCACCACCATGGCCGCCGCCTCCATGACCACCACCATGGCCTCCACCTCCATGGCCACCACCACCGTGGCCTCCACCTCCATGGCCACCACCACCATGGCCTCCACCTCCATGGCCACCACCACCATGGCCTCCACCTCCATGGCCACCACCACCACCATGGCCTCCGCCTCCATGGCCACCACCACCATGGCCACCAAAGACGGAGCCAAGGAAGACTGTGAAGAATGTAAAGAAACAAATACGTAAGTGGTCATATATATGACAGGACAAATGACCCATACAAAATCCCGCTACCAATCACGATACATGATTAGACCATGGTAAACACTTCCCCAATCATAAGGTTGTCAACATAATTGTAAAGCCACATTAAACTCATCAATAGCTACTACATTTGATCATTAGGAGTTTTAGCAATGAGAGATGTCAACAGATGAGAAAACTTACCCAAGACTACGACAACTGCAACGTTAAGAATACGCATCCTGCCTGTTACGTTTATCCACGAGAGAATAAACGATTTGAATGTCGCTTTTGTGATTCACCAGACCTTTATATACTTGTGGTACGGGAAAACAGGATGCTGAATGTACATGCCCACACTGGAAGATTTTAGAAATTAAAATTCCAAAAACACTTTTTACAACTATACAGCGTGAAAAGTGAATCTTTATTATGTAATTGGGCACGGGACGGTGTCGCCTGCCTCTCTATATTATGCATATCTTCCTGCATAATTATAAAAGCAAGCTGTGGATTTGTGACCTCACCTGGCACCCTGTGGCCAGCTCACTGTTGGGAAGCAATTCAGACTGCATGGTTCATCCAATGCAATTGCAGCTACAGAGGAGAACTGAAAAATGAATGGAGAGAGAATGTATAAAATGGACGATAAATGTTGAACTTCACTATTGCGTTAAGTGCAAGTACTGAGTCTAGTGTGCTACCGTTACTGGAGTCAAGAACGTTCAGCAACGTATGACAAACACTAGATGTTTAATGGCACAGGTTATGGGAAGCAAATTATTCATTTTTCATGATTATACTTAATATGAAGTGGCGTGTTTCAAGTTAAAGATATATTTTCAAAATTGAAATTCCTACCTTTTTATTTCAAAATCACATTGCCTTCTAGAAACGCTTTCCTTTTCTCTTATTAGCAAATGTCAAATATATCTATTGGTAACCGTAAGCTCAGGTAGTGCAACAGTTACAAATCTCCCATCTCTTAAATGAAAGAAATCTCATCCCATGTCCCCAGGCATTGATGCCACCGATAGCTATCCTGACACGGTCACGGAAGTTGAGGCAGCATGGGCTCGCTATGGCGCCCGAAGTATACATTTGGGTAGACACACAAAAATACAGAATAATACCAGCAGAGTGAAAGCTCAGGACATGTGCACTCACCGGGCACACATTTTCGGTTTCCTGGCCTAAAACACATAATTGTTTTTTAGGGAAATCATGTCAACCCTGTCATCAAACTCTCTCATTTAACTTCATAGAGTGTGTTTTCTTGATAGCGTTTGTGTACGTTAGTGTACTGTGTAGGTGTGTCAGGTTTGTGTGTATGTGCAAGTGTATATTTGGGTGTGAAAGTTCAGGTTGCGTGAAATGTTATTTGGCTCAAACCTTACAAAATGCTTAAATGTAATTCAGTTTTCTGAAGAGTCGAAAACGAGCAGCTCTTGAACACCACACGTGGACATGACGACACTAAATGATCAAACGAATACATGGTGTAAGCACTCTCTCAACAGGAACATGTACGTGGTGATAGTTTACAACAGGCACTGGCGGGTGCAACTGACAATCTAAACCCTTGTATCACCTCTTGATGATAGCAGGTCGTTAACAGGCATTGAATGGATATATACGCAAAGTATGGCCTGAAAGCCACGATAAAACACATATGTTGACTAGGTAACCACTTCCTTTTCGGGTAGTGGAAGTTGAACACACCAACACCAGTTCCGCACCAAATGTCACTTGCTTGAACATATCTCTGCAAACATTCGGCCAAAGTCATTGTGTTAAAAAGACTGCACTAAATATTGAAAAAGTATGGTCAGTTTTATTCACCGAATGAATACACTTTTAACAAACACAAAAATCATCCAATCACAGCCATCAGATGATTCTGCCTGCACTGAAGGCTCCCTAGGAAGAGTTCTTAAATGACGGGATCTGATTTGGTGTAGTATAACTTCTTGGCCTTCCGGGTCATAGTAAAATTCAGGGGAGGTAACTGCGGTATAGGGCCTTCTAAGGGGAAGTCTGTTTACTTGAACATTCATATTGTGCTAGACTCTTGAAAAAAGAACCATCATTTATATTTGGTTTTGGCCCTTTTATGTAGAACGTGTCGTTGCACGGCTGGAAATCAGCACTACCACACAAGCTCCTGTTGTTATCTTCAGTGCATGATTGCACTGACACACGTGTGTCACCTTTCGATTGGACGGTTTAAAATATAAGTTAGGTGGACGCCACCTAACCATTCACTCGCATGGTTCAAAAGTAAGTCCTGAATTAGGATTGTACTTGAAAAATATTAAAGCAAAGAAATCATTACAGTATAAATCACAGCTTTATTTGTACTTGTTGAGGAATATACAGATTGGTTGGATGCAGCATGGTAAGTGAAATCCACAAATGTGATATCAAATGTCCAGCATTTGATGTGAATATTATGATCCTTGGATCTTTCAACCATGGTGTCCGCCTCCTCCATGACCACCTCCTCCATGGCCACCTCCTCCGTGACCACCTCCTCCGTGGCCCTCCTCCATGGCCGCCACCTCCTCCGTGACCACCTCCTCCGTGGCCTCCTCCATGGCCGCCACCTCCATGACCACCACCATGGCCGCCGCCTCCATGACCACCACCATGGCCGCCGCCTCCATGACCACCACCACCGTGGCCCTCCACCTCCATGGCCACCACCACCATGGCCTCCACCTCCATGGCCACCACCACCATGGCCTCCACCTCCATGGCCACCACCACCACCATGGCCTCCGCCTCCATGGCCACCACCACCATGGCCACCAAAGACGGAGCCAAGGAAGACTGTGAAGAATGTAAAGAAACAAATACGTAAGTGGTCATATATATGACAGGACAAATGACCCATACAAAATCCCGCTACCAATCACGATACATGATTAGACCATGGTAAACACTTCCCCAATCATAAGGTTGTCAACATAATTGTAAAGCCACATTAAACTCATCAATAGCTACTACATTTGATCATTAGGAGTTTTAGCAATGAGAGATGTCAACAGATGAGAAAACTTACCCAAGACTACGACAACTGCAACGTTAAGAATACGCATCCTGCCTGTTACGTTTATCCACGAGAGAATAAACGATTTGAATGTCGCTTTTGTGATTCACCAGACCTTTATATACTTGTGGTACGGGAAAACAGGATGCTGAATGTACATGCCCACACTGGAAGATTTTAGAAATTAAAATTCCAAAAACACTTTTTACAACTATACAGCGTGAAAAGTGAATCTTTATTATGTAATTGGGCACGGGACGGTGTCGCCTGCCTCTCTATATTATGCATATCTTCCTGCATAATTATAAAAAGCAAGCTGTGGATTTGTGACCTCACCTGGCACCCTGTGGCCAGCTCACTGTTGGGAAGCAATTCAGACTGCATGGTTCATCCAATGCAATTGCAGCTACAGAGGAGAACTGAAAAAATGAATGGAGAGAGAATGTATAAAATGGACGATAAATGTTGAACTTCACTATTGCGTTAAGTGCAAGTACTGAGTCTAGTGTGCTACCGTTACTGGAGTCAAGAACGTTCAGCAACGTATGACAAACACTAGATGTTTAATGGCACAGGTTATGGGAAGCAAATTATTCATTTTTCATGATTATACTTAATATGAAGTGGCGTGTTTCAAGTTAAAGATATATTTTCAAAATTGAAATTCCTACCTTTTTATTTCAAAATCACATTGCCTTCTAGAAACGCTTTCCTTTTCTCTTATTAGCAAATGTCAAATATATCTATTGGTAACCGTAAGCTCAGGTAGTGCAACAGTTACAAATCTCCCATCTCTTAAATGAAAGAAATCTCATCCCATGTCCCCAGGCATTGATGCCACCGATAGCTATCCTGACACGGTCACGGAAGTTGAGGCAGCATGGGCTCG
Source organism: Haliotis rubra (assembly GCF_003918875.1). Lineage (NCBI taxonomy): Eukaryota > Metazoa > Mollusca > Gastropoda > Lepetellida > Haliotidae > Haliotis > Haliotis rubra. The sequence continues at coordinate 416,178 of NW_025767588.1, forward strand.
CTATGGCGCCCGAAGTATACATTTGGGTAGACACACAAAAATACAGAATAATACCAGCAGAGTGAAAGCTCAGGACATGTGCACTCACCGGGCACACATTTTCGGTTTCCTGGCCTAAAACACATAATTGTTTTTAGGGAAATCATGTCAACCCTGTCATCAAACTCTCTCATTTAACTTCATAGAGTGTGTTTTCTTGATAGCGTTTGTGTACGTTAGTGTACTGTGTAGGTGTGTCAGGTTTGTGTGTATGTGCAAGTGTATATTTGGGTGTGAAAGTTCAGGTTGCGTGAAATGTTATTTGGCTCAAACCTTACAAAATGCTTAAATGTAATTCAGTTTTCTGAAGAGTCGAAAACGAGCAGCTCTTGAACACCACACGTGGACATGACGACACTAAATGATCAAACGAATACATGGTGTAAGCACTCTCTCAACAGGAACATGTACGTGGTGATAGTTTACAACAGGCACTGGCGGGTGCAACTGACAATCTAAACCCTTGTATCACCTCTTGATGATAGCAGGTCGTTAACAGGCATTGAATGGATATATACGCAAAGTATGGCCTGAAAGCCACGATAAAACACATATGTTGACTAGGTAACCACTTCCTTTTCGGGTAGTGGAAGTTGAACACACCAACACCAGTTCCGCACCAAATGTCACTTGCTTGAACATATCTCTGCAAACATTCGGCCAAAGTCATTGTGTTAAAAAGACTGCACTAAATATTGAAAAAGTATGGTCAGTTTTATTCACCGAATGAATACACTTTTAACAAACACAAAAATCATCCAATCACAGCCATCAGATGATTCTGCCTGCACTGAAGGCTCCCTAGGAAGAGTTCTTAAATGACGGGATCTGATTTGGTGTAGTATAACTTCTTGGCCTTCCGGGTCATAGTAAAATTCAGGGGAGGTAACTGCGGTATAGGGCCTTCTAAGGGGAAGTCTGTTTACTTGAACATTCATATTGTGCTAGACTCTTGAAAAAAGAACCATCATTTATATTTGGTTTTGGCCCTTTTATGTAGAACGTGTCGTTGCACGGCTGGAAATCAGCACTACCACACAAGCTCCTGTTGTTATCTTCAGTGCATGATTGCACTGACACACGTGTGTCACCTTTCGATTGGACGGTTTAAAATATAAGTTAGGTGGACGCCACCTAACCATTCACTCGCATGGTTCAAAAGTAAGTCCTGAATTAGGATTGTACTTGAAAAATATTAAAGCAAAGAAATCATTACAGTATAAATCACAGCTTTATTTGTACTTGTTGAGGAATATACAGATTGGTTGGATGCAGCATGGTAAGTGAAATCCACAAATGTGATATCAAATGTCCAGCATTTGATGTGAATATTATGATCCTTGGATCTTTCAACCATGGTGTCCGCCTCCTCCATGACCACCTCCTCCATGGCCACCTCCTCCGTGACCACCTCCTCCGTGGCCTCCTCCATGGCCGCCACCTCCTCCGTGACCACCTCCTCCGTGGCCTCCTCCATGGCCGCCACCTCCATGACCACCACCATGGCCGCCGCCTCCATGACCACCACCATGGGCCGCCCACCTCCACCGTGGCCTCCCACCACCATGGCCACCACCCATGGCCTCCACCTCCATGGCCACCACCACCATGGCCTCCACCTCCATGGCCACCACCACCACCATGGCCTCCGCCTCCATGGCCACCACCACCATGGCCACCAAAGACGGAGCCAAGGAAGACTGTGAAGAATGTAAAGAAACAAATACGTAAGTGGTCATATATATGACAGGACAAATGACCCATACAAAATCCCGCTACCAATCACGATACATGATTAGACCATGGTAAACACTTCCCCAATCATAAGGTTGTCAACATAATTGTAAAGCCACATTAAACTCATCAATAGCTACTACATTTGATCATTAGGAGTTTTAGCAATGAGAGATGTCAACAGATGAGAAAACTTACCCAAGACTACGACAACTGCAACGTTAAGAATACGCATCCTGCCTGTTACGTTTATCCACGAGAGAATAAACGATTTGAATGTCGCTTTTGTGATTCACCAGACCTTTATATACTTGTGGTACGGGAAAACAGGATGCTGAATGTACATGCCCACACTGGAAGATTTTAGAAATTAAAATTCCAAAAACACTTTTTTACAACTATACAGCGTGAAAAGTGAATCTTTATTATGTAATTGGGCACGGGACGGTGTCGCCTGCCTCTCTATATTATGCATATCTTCCTGCATAATTATAAAAAGCAAGCTGTGGATTTGTGACCTCACCTGGCACCCTGTGGCCAGCTCACTGTTGGGAAGCAATTCAGACTGCATGGTTCATCCAATGCAATTGCAGCTACAGAGGAGAACTGAAAAAATGAATGGAGAGAGAATGTATAAAATGGACGATAAATGTTGAACTTCACTATTGCGTTAAGTGCAAGTACTGAGTCTAGTGTGCTACCGTTACTGGAGTCAAGAACGTTCAGCAACGTATGACAAACACTAGATGTTTAATGGCACAGGTTATGGGAAGCAAATTATTCATTTTTCATGATTATACTTAATATGAAGTGGCGTGTTTCAAGTTAAAGATATATTTTCAAAATTGAAATTCCTACCTTTTTATTTCAAAATCACATTGCCTTCTAGAAACGCTTTCCTTTTCTCTTATTAGCAAATGTCAAATATATCTATTGGTAACCGTAAGCTCAGGTAGTGCAACAGTTACAAATCTCCCATCTCTTAAATGAAAGAAATCTCATCCCATGTCCCCAGGCATTGATGCCACCGATAGCTATCCTGACACGGTCACGGAAGTTGAGGCAGCATGGGCTCGCTATGGCGCCCGAAGTATACATTTGGGTAGACACACAAAAATACAGAATAATACCAGCAGAGTGAAAGCTCAGGACATGTGCACTCACCGGGCACACATTTTCGGTTTCCTGGCCTAAAACACATAATTGTTTTTAGGGAAATCATGTCAACCCTGTCATCAAACTCTCTCATTTAACTTCATAGAGTGTGTTTTCTTGATAGCGTTTGTGTACGTTAGTGTACTGTGTAGGTGTGTCAGGTTTGTGTGTATGTGCAAGTGTATATTTGGGTGTGAAAGTTCAGGTTGCGTGAAATGTTATTTGGCTCAAACCTTACAAAATGCTTAAATGTAATTCAGTTTTCTGAAGAGTCGAAAACGAGCAGCTCTTGAACACCACACGTGGACATGACGACACTAAATGATCAAACGAATACATGGTGTAAGCACTCTCTCAACAGGAACATGTACGTGGTGATAGTTTACAACAGGCACTGGCGGGTGCAACTGACAATCTAAACCCTTGTATCACCTCTTGATGATAGCAGGTCGTTAACAGGCATTGAATGGATATATACGCAAAGTATGGCCTGAAAGCCACGATAAAACACATATGTTGACTAGGTAACCACTTCCTTTTCGGGTAGTGGAAGTTGAACACACCAACACCAGTTCCGCACCAAATGTCACTTGCTTGAACATATCTCTGCAAACATTCGGCCAAAGTCATTGTGTAAAAAAAAGACTGCACTAAATATTGAAAAAGTATGGTCAGTTTTATTCACCGAATGAATACACTTTTAACAAACACAAAATCATCCAATCACAGCCATCAGATGATTCTGCCTGCACTGAAGGCTCCCTAGGAAGAGTTCTTAAATGACGGGATCTGATTTGGTGTAGTATAACTATCTTGGCCTTCCGGGTCATAGTAAAATTCAGGGGAGGTAACTGCGGTATAGGGCCTTCTAAGGGGAAGTCTGTTTACTTGAACATTCATATTGTGCTAGACTCTTGAAAAAAGAACCATCATTTATATTTGGTTTTGGCCCTTTTATGTAGAACGTGTCGTTGCACGGCTGGAAATCAGCACTACCACACAAGCTCCTGTTGTTATCTTCAGTGCATGATTGCACTGACACACGTGTCACCTTTCGATTGGACGGTTTAAAATATAAGTTAGGTGGACGCCACCTAACCATTCACTCGCATGGTTCAAAAGTAAGTCCTGAATTAGGATTGTACTTGAAAAATATTAAAGCAAAGAAATCATTACAGTATAAATCACAGCTTTATTTGTACTTGTTGAGGAATATACAGATTGGTTGGATGCAGCAGCATGGTAAGTGAAATCCACAAATGTGATATCAAATGTCCAGCATTTGATGTGAATATTATGATCCTTGGATCTTTCAACCATGGTGTCCGCCTCCTCCATGACCACCTCCTCCATGGCCACCTCCTCCGTGACCACCTCCTCCGTGGCCTCCTCCATGGCCGCCACCTCCTCCGTGACCACCTCCTCCGTGGCCTCCTCCATGGCCGCCACCTCCATGACCACCACCATGGCCGCCGCCTCCATGACCACCACCATGGCCGCCGCCTCCATGACCACCACCGTGGCCTCCACCTCCATGGCCACCACCACCATGGCCTCCACCTCCATGGCCACCACCACCATGGCCTCCACCTCCATGGCCACCACCACCACCATGGCCTCCGCCTCCATGGCCACCACCACCATGGCCACCAAAGACGGAGCCAAGGAAGACTGTGAAGAATGTAAAGAAACAAATACGTAAGTGGTCATATATATGACAGGACAAATGACCCATACAAAATCCCGCTACCAATCACGATACATGATTAGACCATGGTAAACACTTCCCCAATCATAAGGTTGTCAACATAATTGTAAAGCCACATTAAACTCATCAATAGCTACTACATTTGATCATTAGGAGTTTTAGCAATGAGAGATGTCAACAGATGAGAAAACTTACCCAAGACTACGACAACTGCAACGTTAAGAATACGCATCCTGCCTGTTACGTTTATCCACGAGAGAATAAACGATTTGAATGTCGCTTTTGTGATTCACCAGACCTTTATATACTTGTGGTACGGGAAAACAGGATGCTGAATGTACATGCCCACACTGGAAGATTTTAGAAATTAAAATTCCAAAAACACTTTTTACAACTATACAGCGTGAAAAGTGAATCTTTATTATGTAATTGGGCACGGGACGGTGTCGCCTGCCTCTCTATATTATGCATATCTTCCTGCATAATTATAAAAAGCAAGCTGTGGATTTGTGACCTCACCTGGCACCCTGTGGCCAGCTCACTGTTGGGAAGCAATTCAGACTGCATGGTTCATCCAATGCAATTGCAGCTACAGAGGAGAACTGAAAAAATGAATGGAGAGAGAATGTATAAAATGGACGATAAATGTTGAACTTCACTATTGCGTTAAGTGCAAGTACTGAGTCTAGTGTGCTACCGTTACTGGAGTCAAGAACGTTCAGCAACGTATGACAAACACTAGATGTTTAATGGCACAGGTTATGGGAAGCAAATTATTCATTTTTCATGATTATACTTAATATGAAGTGGCGTGTTTCAAGTTAAAGATATATTTTCAAAATTGAAATTCCTACCTTTTTATTTCAAAATCACATTGCCTTCTAGAAACGCTTTCCTTTTCTCTTATTAGCAAATGTCAAATATATCTATTGGTAACCGTAAGCTCAGGTAGTGCAACAGTTACAAATCTCCCATCTCTTAAATGAAAGAAATCTCATCCCATGTCCCCAGGCATTGATGCCACCGATAGCTATCCTGACACGGTCACGGAAGTTGAGGCAGCATGGGCTCGCTATGGCGCCCGAAGTATACATTTGGGTAGACACACAAAAATACAGAATAATACCAGCAGAGTGAAAGCTCAGGACATGTGCACTCACCGGGCACACATTTTCGGTTTCCTGGCCTAAAACACATAATTGTTTTTAGGGAAATCATGTCAACCCTGTCATCAAACTCTCTCATTTAACTTCATAGAGTGTGTTTTCTTGATAGCGTTTGTGTACGTTAGTGTACTGTGTAGGTGTGTCAGGTTTGTGTGTATGTGCAAGTGTATATTTGGGTGTGAAAGTTCAGGTTGCGTGAAATGTTATTTGGCTCAAACCTTACAAAATGCTTAAATGTAATTCAGTTTTCTGAAGAGTCGAAAACGAGCAGCTCTTGAACACCACACGTGGACATGACGACACTAAATGATCAAACGAATACATGGTGTAAGCACTCTCTCAACAGGAACATGTACGTGGTGATAGTTTACAACAGGCACTGGCGGGTGCAACTGACAATCTAAACCCTTGTATCACCTCTTGATGATAGCAGGTCGTTAACAGGCATTGAATGGATATATACGCAAAGTATGGCCTGAAAGCCACGATAAAACACATATGTTGACTAGGTAACCACTTCCTTTTCGGGTAGTGGAAGTTGAACACACCAACACCAGTTCCGCACCAAATGTCACTTGCTTGAACATATCTCTGCAAACATTCGGCCAAAGTCATTGTGTTAAAAAGACTGCACTAAATATTGAAAAGTATGGTCAGTTTTATTCACCGAATGAATACACTTTTAACAAACACAAAAATCATCCAATCACAGCCATCAGATGATTCTGCCTGCACTGAAGGCTCCCTAGGAAGAGTTCTTAAATGACGGGATCTGATTTGGTGTAGTATAACTTCTTGGCCTTCCGGGTCATAGTAAAATTCAGGGGAGGTAACTGCGGTATAGGGCCTTCTAAGGGGAAGTCTGTTTACTTGAACATTCATATTGTGCTAGACTCTTGAAAAAAGAACCATCATTTATATTTGGTTTTGGCCCTTTTATGTAGAACGTGTCGTTGCACGGCTGGAAATCAGCACTACCACACAAGCTCCTGTTGTTATCTTCAGTGCATGATTGCACTGACACACGTGTGTCACCTTTCGATTGGACGGTTTAAAATATAAGTTAGGTGGACGCCACCTAACCATTCACTCGCATGGTTCAAAAGTAAGTCCTGAATTAGGATTGTACTTGAAAAATATTAAAGCAAAGAAATCATTACAGTATAAATCACAGCTTTATTTGTACTTGTTGAGGAATATACAGATTGGTTGGATGCAGCATGGTAAGTGAAATCCACAAATGTGATATCAAATGTCCAGCATTTGATGTGAATATTATGATCCTTGGATCTTTCAACCATGGTGTCCGCCTCCTCCATGACCACCTCCTCCATGGCCACCTCCTCCGTGACCACCTCCTCCGTGGCCTCCTCCATGGCCGCCACCTCCTCCGTGACCACCTCCTCCGTGGCCTCCTCCATGGCCGCCACCTCCATGACCACCACCATGGCCGCCGCCTCCATGACCACCACCATGGCCGCCGCCTCCATGACCACCACCGTGGCCTCCACCTCCATGGCCACCACCACCATGGCCTCCACCTCCATGGCCACCACCACCATGGCCTCCACCTCCATGGCCACCACCACCACCATGGCCTCCGCCTCCATGGCCACCACCACCATGGCCACCAAAGACGGAGCCAAGGAAGACTGTGAAGAATGTAAAGAAACAAATACGTAAGTGGTCATATATATGACAGGACAAATGACCCATACAAAATCCCGCTACCAATCACGATACATGATTAGACCATGGTAAACACTTCCCCAATCATAAGGTTGTCAACATAATTGTAAAGCCACATTAAACTCATCAATAGCTACTACATTTGATCATTAGGAGTTTTAGCAATGAGAGATGTCAACAGATGAGAAAACTTACCCAAGACTACGACAACTGCAACGTTAAGAATACGCATCCTGCCTGTTACGTTTATCCACGAGAGAATAAACGATTTGAATGTCGCTTTTGTGATTCACCAGACCTTTATATACTTGTGGTACGGGAAAACAGGATGCTGAATGTACATGCCCACACTGGAAGATTTTAGAAATTAAAATTCCAAAAACACTTTTTACAACTATACAGCGTGAAAAGTGAATCTTTATTATGTAATTGGGCACGGGACGGTGTCGCCTGCCTCTCTATATTATGCATATCTTCCTGCATAATTATAAAAAGCAAGCTGTGGATTTGTGACCTCACCTGGCACCCTGTGGCCAGCTCACTGTTGGGAAGCAATTCAGACTGCATGGTTCATCCAATGCAATTGCAGCTACAGAGGAGAACTGAAAAAATGAATGGAGAGAGAATGTATAAAATGGACGATAAATGTTGAACTTCACTATTGCGTTAAGTGCAAGTACTGAGTCTAGTGTGCTACCGTTACTGGAGTCAAGAACGTTCAGCAACGTATGACAAACACTAGATGTTTAATGGCACAGGTTATGGGAAGCAAATTATTCATTTTTCATGATTATACTTAATATGAAGTGGCGTGTTTCAAGTTAAAGATATATTTTCAAAATTGAAATTCCTACCTTTTTATTTCAAAATCACATTGCCTTCTAGAAACGCTTTCCTTTTCTCTTATTAGCAAATGTCAAATATATCTATTGGTAACCGTAAGCTCAGGTAGTGCAACAGTTACAAATCTCCCATCTCTTAAATGAAAGAAATCTCATCCCATGTCCCCAGGCATTGATGCCACCGATAGCTATCATGACACGGTCACGGAAGTTGAGGCAGCATGGGCTCGCTATGGCGCCCGAAGTATACATTTGGGTAGACACACAAAAATACAGAATAATACCAGCAGAGTGAAAGCTCAGGACATGTGCACTCACCGGGCACACATTTTCGGTTTCCTGGCCTAAAACACATAATTGTTTTTAGGGAAATCATGTCAACCCTGTCATCAAACTCTCTCATTTAACTTCATAGAGTGTGTTTTCTTGATAGCGTTTGTGTACGTTAGTGTACTGTGTAGGTGTGTCAGGTTTGTGTGTATGTGCAAGTGTATATTTGGGTGTGAAAGTTCAGGTTGCGTGAAATGTTATTTGGCTCAAACCTTACAAAATGCTTAAATGTAATTCAGTTTTCTGAAGAGTCGAAAACGAGCAGCTCTTGAACACCACACGTGGACATGACGACACTAAATGATCAAACGAATACATGGTGTAAGCACTCTCTCAACAGGAACATGTACGTGGTGATAGTTTACAACAGGCACTGGCGGGTGCAACTGACAATCTAAACCCTTGTATCACCTCTTGATGATAGCAGGTCGTTAACAGGCATTGAATGGATATATACGCAAAGTATGGCCTGAAAGCCACGATAAAACACATATGTTGACTAGGTAACCACTTCCTTTTCGGGTAGTGGAAGTTGAACACACCAACACCAGTTCCGCACCAAATGTCACTTGCTTGAACATATCTCTGCAAACATTCGGCCAAAGTCATTGTGTTAAAAAAGACTGCACTAAATATTGAAAAAGTATGGTCAGTTTTATTCACCGAATGAATACACTTTTAACAAACACAAAAATCATCCAATCACAGCCATCAGATGATTCTGCCTGCACTGAAGGCTCCCTAGGAAGAGTTCTTAAATGACGGGATCTGATTTGGTGTAGTATAACTTCTTGGCCTTCCGGGTCATAGTAAAATTCAGGGGAGGTAACTGCGGTATAGGGCCTTCTAAGGGGAAGTCTGTTTACTTGAACATTCATATTGTGCTAGACTCTTGAAAAAAGAACCATCATTTATATTTGGTTTTGGCCCTTTTATGTAGAACGTGTCGTTGCACGGCTGGAAATCAGCACTACCACACAAGCTCCTGTTGTTATCTTCAGTGCATGATTGCACTGACACACGTGTGTCACCTTTCGATTGGACGGTTTAAAATATAAGTTAGGTGGACGCCACCTAACCATTCACTCGCATGGTTCAAAAGTAAGTCCTGAATTAGGATTGTACTTGAAAAATATTAAAGCAAAGAAATCATTACAGTATAAATCACAGCTTTATTTGTACTTGTTGAGGAATATACAGATTGGTTGGATGCAGCATGGTAAGTGAAATCCACAAATGTGATATCAAATGTCCAGCATTTGATGTGAATATTATGATCCTTGGATCTTTCAACCATGGTGTCCGCCTCCTCCATGACCACCTCCTCCATGGCCACCTCCTCCGTGACCACCTCCTCCGTGACCACCTCCTCCGTGGCCTCCTCCATGGCCGCCACCTCCATGACCACCACCATGGCCGCCGCCTCCATGACCACCACCATGGCCGCCGCCTCCATGACCACCACCGTGGCCTCCACCTCCATGGCCACCACCACCATGGCCTCCACCTCCATGGCCACCACCACCATGGCCTCCACCTCCATGGCCACCACCACCACCATGGCCTCCGCCTCCATGGCCACCACCACCATGGCCACCAAAGACGGAGCCAAGGAAGACTGTGAAGAATGTAAAGAAACAAATACGTAAGTGGTCATATATATGACAGGACAAATGACCCATACAAAATCCCGCTACCAATCACGATACATGATTAGACCATGGTAAACACTTCCCCAATCATAAGGTTGTCAACATAATTGTAAAGCCACATTAAACTCATCAATAGCTACTACATTTGATCATTAGGAGTTTTAGCAATGAGAGATGTCAACAGATGAGAAAACTTACCCAAGACTACGACAACTGCAACGTTAAGAATACGCATCCTGCCTGTTACGTTTATCCACGAGAGAATAAACGATTTGAATGTCGCTTTTGTGATTCACCAGACCTTTATATACTTGTGGTACGGGAAAACAGGATGCTGAATGTACATGCCCACACTGGAAGATTTTAGAAATTAAAATTCCAAAAACACTTTTTACAACTATACAGCGTGAAAAGTGAATCTTTATTATGTAATTGGGCACGGGACGGTGTCGCCTGCCTCTCTATATTATGCATATCTTCCTGCATAATTATAAAAGCAAGCTGTGGATTTGTGACCTCACCTGGCACCCTGTGGCCAGCTCACTGTTGGGAAGCAATTCAGACTGCATGGTTCATCCAATGCAATTGCAGCTACAGAGGAGAACTGAAAAAATGAATGGAGAGAGAATGTATAAAATGGACGATAAATGTTGAACTTCACTATTGCGTTAAGTGCAAGTACTGAGTCTAGTGTGCTACCGTTACTGGAGTCAAGAACGTTCAGCAACGTATGACAAACACTAGATGTTTAATGGCACAGGTTATGGGAAGCAAATTATTCATTTTCATGATTATACTTAATATGAAGTGGCGTGTTTCAAGTTAAAGATATATTTTCAAAATTGAAATTCCTACCTTTTATTTCAAAATCACATTGCCTTCTAGAAACGCTTTCCTTTTCTCTTATTAGCAAATGTCAAATATATCTATTGGTAACCGTAAGCTCAGGTAGTGCAACAGTTACAAATCTCCCATCTCTTAAATGAAAGAAATCTCATCCCATGTCCCCAGGCATTGATGCCACCGATAGCTATCATGACACGGTCACGGAAGTTGAGGCAGCATGGGCTCGCTATGGCGCCCGAAGTATACATTTGGGTAGACACACAAAAATACAGAATAATACCAGCAGAGTGAAAGCTCAGGACATGTGCACTCACCGGGCACACATTTTCGGTTTCCTGGCCTAAAACACATAATTGTTTTAGGGAAATCATGTCAACCCTGTCATCAAACTCTCTCATTTAACTTCATAGAGTGTGTTTTCTTGATAGCGTTTGTGTACGTTAGTGTACTGTGTAGGTGTGTCAGGTTTGTGTGTATGTGCAAGTGTATATTTGGGTGTGAAAGTTCAGGTTGCGTGAAATGTTATTTGGCTCAAACCTTACAAAATGCTTAAATGTAATTCAGTTTTCTGAAGAGTCGAAAACGAGCAGCTCTTGAACACCACACGTGGACATGACGACACTAAATGATCAAACGAATACATGGTGTAAGCACTCTCTCAACAGGAACATGTACGTGGTGATAGTTTACAACAGGCACTGGCGGGTGCAACTGACAATCTAAACCCTTGTATCACCTCTTGATGATAGCAGGTCGTTAACAGGCATTGAATGGATATATACGCAAAGTATGGCCTGAAAGCCACGATAAAACACATATGTTGACTAGGTAACCACTTCCTTTTCGGGTAGTGGAAGTTGAACACACCAACACCAGTTCCGCACCAAATGTCACTTGCTTGAACATATCTCTGCAAACATTCGGCCAAAGTCATTGTGTTAAAAAAGACTGCACTAAATATTGAAAAAGTATGGTCAGTTTTATTCACCGAATGAATACACTTTTAACAAACACAAAAATCATCCAATCACAGCCATCAGATGATTCTGCCTGCACTGAAGGCTCCCTAGGAAGAGTTCTTAAATGACGGGATCTGATTTGGTGTAGTATAACTTCTTGGCCTTCCGGGTCATAGTAAAATTCAGGGGAGGTAACTGCGGTATAGGGCCTTCTAAGGGGAAGTCTGTTTACTTGAACATTCATATTGTGCTAGACTCTTGAAAAAAGAACCATCATTTATATTTGGTTTTGGGCCCTTTTTATGTAGAACGTGTCGTTGCACGGCTGGAAATCAGCACTACCACACAAGCTCCTGTTGTTATCTTCAGTGCATGATTGCACTGACACACGTGTGTCACCTTTCGATTGGACGGTTTAAAATATAAGTTAGGTGGACGCCACCTAACCATTCACTCGCATGGTTCAAAAGTAAGTCCTGAATTAGGATTGTACTTGAAAAATATTAAAGCAAAGAAATCATTACAGTATAAATCACAGCTTTATTTGTACTTGTTGAGGAATATACAGATTGGTTGGATGCAGCATGGTAAGTGAAATCCACAAATGTGATATCAAATGTCCAGCATTTGATGTGAATATTATGATCCTTGGATCTTTCAACCATGGTGTCCGCCTCCTCCATGGCCACCTCCTCCGTGACCACCTCCTCCGTGGCCTCCTCCATGGCCGCGGCCTCCTCCATGGCCACCACCTCCTCCGTGGCCTCCTCCATGGCCACCACCCTCCATGACCACCATGGCCGCCGCCTCCATGACCACCACCATGGCCGCCGCCTCCATGACCACCACCATGGCCGCCGCCTCCATGACCACCACCATGGCCTCCACCTCCATGGCCACCACCACCATGGCCTCCACCTCCATGGCCACCACCACCACCATGGCCTCCGCCTCCATGGCCACCACCACCATGGCCACCAAAGACGGAGCCAAGGAAGACTGTGAAGAATGTAAAGAAACAAATACGTAAGTGGTCATATATATGACAGGACAAATGACCCATACAAAATCCCGCTACCAATCACGATACATGATTAGACCATGGTAAACACTTCCCCAATCATAAGGTTGTCAACATAATTGTAAAGCCACATTAAACTCATCAATAGCTACTACATTTGATCATTAGGAGTTTTAGCAATGAGAGATGTCAACAGATGAGAAAACTTACCCAAGACTACGACAACTGCAACGTTAAGAATACGCATCCTGCCTGTTACGTTTATCCACGAGAGAATAAACGATTTGAATGTCGCTTTTGTGATTCACCAGACCTTTATATACTTGTGGTACGGGAAAACAGGATGCTGAATGTACATGCCCACACTGGAAGATTTTAGAAATTAAAATTCCAAAAACACTTTTTACAACTATACAGCGTGAAAAGTGAATCTTTATTATGTAATTGGGCACGGGACGGTGTCGCCTGCCTCTCTATATTATGCATATCTTCCTGCATAATTATAAAAAGCAAGCTGTGGATTTGTGACCTCACCTGGCACCCTGTGGCCAGCTCACTGTTGGGAAGCAATTCAGACTGCATGGTTCATCCAATGCAATTGCAGCTACAGAGGAGAACTGAAAAAATGAATGGAGAGAGAATGTATAAAATGGACGATAAATGTTGAACTTCACTATTGCGTTAAGTGCAAGTACTGAGTCTAGTGTGCTACCGTTACTGGAGTCAAGAACGTTCAGCAACTTATGACAAACACTAGATGTTTAATGGCACAGGTTATGGGAAGCAAATTATTCATTTTTCATGATTATACTTAATATGAAGTGGCGTGTTTCAAGTTAAAGATATATTTTCAAAATTGAAATTCCTACCTTTTTATTTCAAAATCACATTGCCTTCTAGAAACCCTTTCCTTTTCTTTATTAGCAAATGTCAAATATATCTATTGGTAACCGTAAGCTCAGGTAGTGCAACAGTTACAAATCTCCCATCTCTTAAATGAAAGAAATCTCATCCCATGTCCCCAGGCATTGATGCCACCGATAGCTATCATGACACGGTCACGGAAGTTGAGGCAGCATGGGCTCGCTATGGCGCCCGAAGTATACATTTGGGTAGACACACAAAAATACAGAATAATACCAGCAGAGTGAAAGCTCAGGACATGTGCACTCACCGGGCACACATTTTCGGTTTCCTGGCCTAAAACACATAATTGTTTTAGGGAAATCATGTCAACCCTGTCATCAAACTCTCTCATTTAACTTCATAGAGTGTGTTTTCTTGATAGCGTTTGTGTACGTTAGTGTACTGTGTAGGTGTGCCAGGTTTGTGTGTATGTGCAAGTGTATATTTGGGTGTGAAAGTTCAGGTTGCGTTAAATGTTAGTTGGCTCAAACCTTACAAAATGCTTAAATGTAATACAGTTTTCTGAAGAGTCGAAAACGAGCAGCTCTTGAACACCACACGTGGACATGAGTGCCCTAAACTATGAATTATAATCATTAACTTATTTTGAACCGAACCCCGATAACAAGTTGAAAATCTGTAAGACATCGCCAAGGCCAGACATCTCACAAAGGCAATGAAGAGCGTCAGGTGAGCTTCAAACGTTTGAACTATATCAGCCAATGTCGTCAAACACAAATGCACATCACTGTCTTGGAATCCTTCCAACATTAAGGCATTCATCGTCATCAAGGAGAGAGTGTCGATTACAATATCCACAAAATTGAAGTAGTTCAACTGTCATGATGACCTTGAATTCATTTTGGAAAGAACATATACGTTTATCGAGTTTCCAATAATGCCCAGTAAACACAGTGCGATCCCAACACATATACATACTTTTGTGAAGTATACAGATCCCATGATGCTGTGTGTGCTGAGCTGTGCGTTATATATACAAACTTCCTTTGTTACAGAACGTATCTTCATACTTCCCGAATGTACACATGCCTGGTGTGTTGGCTGAACGATCAACTCTGCGCCGTGCCTCGTTGTATGCACAAAGAACTTAATTAAGCCCTCCTTATATATTTGCAATGATAGGTTTTCAACACGTACATAAAACTTCTCGTGGTGACCATATGATCCTTTGACTCATACAAAACGAGAAAATGATTGGAATCCATGTTGACGTTATGGTGATAAATGCTCATTTTTAAAATAAACCACTGATGTTACAAAATCAAGGCTGTACACGTATGGCCCTAGAATGTTTAATGTTGAAGTTATTGGTGAATGTGTTTATGTGTGTATTTTGTTTCCCAAACATAATTTGATCATGTTGTTTTCACACCTTCCATATGGGTCATGTTCCTTCAGATAGCCCCATATGTCAACACAGTGGAGAAGCTGACAAGGACAGTTCACGTTGTTGGCGTTTAAAAAGTTCCTTATGACAATGGTTGTACGAGGGGTGACATTGTCCTGTTGAAACAATATACGTCGGTGCTGCTGGATGTGAGGTGAGGTGAGGTGAGGTGAAATTGGGTTTAACGTCGTGCTTGAGAATAGTTCGCTCATATGACGACGTGCATGCGTGTGTATGTTTATGTGCGGCTGCTTGTACTAGCCCAGACTTAAGCTGATTTTATAGTGCTAGCCCACTGAGATACCATGCCGCAGTGAAGCATGAATACCCCACTCAGACACATTATACTGACTCGAGCCGACCAGTCCTTGTTGTACCCATTAATGCCGAGCGCCAGGCAGGGGACCAACAAGTACCATATTTTAACGTCTTTTGGTATGACGCGGTCGGGGATCGAACCCGCGACCTTCCGCTCTCCGGGCGGACGCTCTAACCACTGCTGGATGTAGTAGAAGTAGTCTCAAAAGTCATCGATATGAAACAACCAGACTGTTCCCACAAATAAGTCCCCAATTTATCAAACAATATCACGTTCACGGCGCTGCCCTTGGACACGTACAACGCCATCACATTTGTTCAGTTGAAACCTGCTTTTTTATCCCTGCATCATCTCGATCGTCTACGACGATGTTCATGCTTCAACGTAGTGACCTTGAACCACCGACAGGCTCTGAGACGGAGTCGTCTGGACAATGTCCTTCTGTTGATTGTTAAACATTATATCATACAATGTGCGTTCTTTCCCCACCTGAAGTTGAGACTTTTCATGACAGACCTGTACATTTGACCTGCACGTTAGTATGATGTTCATCAAACAATGTGTCACTCTTATTTTGCATGAGTTTATGTTCATTTGAAGTCAATATATATGATGACCTGAGACCTTCACTCCCACCAGGTTGAAAAGTTTCAATGGGGATTGATGGCAGGGTAAAGATGGTTGGTTTGACGTGGTATTAACTGAGCCACCGATCTTCCGGACTCTCTACTAGACCACAGAGACAGTCAGTAATGAAGGAGTAACCAATGGCAGCTTTGTTTCATGAAACAATATGCATCAGGTAACACACGAAAGGCAATGTAATATCCGATGCTGCTTTTTCCCATTAGGATCGCGTATCTTGCAATCATTATCATGGGGAGTAACGTACATGAAGTCATAGCTTAGAAGCATGAAATGACAAATAAATAAAACTGATAACAGTAATTGATTAGAATATTTATTAGCATATTACAGGAGGATATGAAATAAATACATATATAAACCACGTTTCAGTATAACAAAATGTAAACGCCAGAGAACAATCAGCCTCGATTGTCAGAAAGGCCAAATAGCGGTGAAAGAGATACTGAATCATGAACACATGCTTTTAAAATTATTAAAATCGTACACTGGAATGTGATTTTGGCAGAGATATTTTATAGATCCATTTGTTCCTTTTAGTCATTTGGCTATAGAACATAGCAAATATAACAGTGTCGAAAAATATTCTGTGAAAAGATTTATGTCGGATGTCTTTCATCCCCACGATACTGGATGTATGATATTATCTACCAGCATAAATCCTGGTGTAAATACTCCCACTGTCAGTTGTCTCGCTGATGCTGCTTTAATTAGACCCTGTAATCACCAAATGCCAATCAGCGATGAACAAAGTTATAATCTATCGAGTGTGTAGTCCTCAAAGAGCAAATTTTGAATCCACGAACAAATATCATTGTTAGATACCTTCAAACTTCAAGATTTTTCCCATATTCATAAGAAATGCAAGCCAAATTCCTTGTAATATTCTGTCTACTCATGCAATTTACCATGAGCTTGTGTTCACGAATCACCCTCAAATAATGACGACACAAGGGCCAACATCAACTTTCTTCTGATATCAAATACTATATCCACCTATTGAAGTGAACACGATATATACTACCGGGTAAGATAAAGTTATCACTTAAAAGTAGTTGCAAACCCAACCAGAATTGTTCGAGAATACCTGCACGTTAATGTTAACGTCAACGTATTGCCTTTTCCAGTGCATTCTCCAGACATGAGCCCCATTGAACATTTCTTGGATCATCTTCATCGTCAGCTGAGACAGCAGGTACAACCTCCTGCGAACCGACAGGAACTTGAACAGTCTCTCTTGAACTTACGGAACAGGATTCCTGCTGACGTCATCCGCTGACTGATGACGTCATTGAGGACGACGTGTTGGCGTGTATGGATGCCCAGGGTGGTCACACTCTCTATTGATGATGTGCGCCCTGAGTCCTGTCTCATTTTGTGACTATTTATGCACTATTGGAATGAACCCCGAATTGTGTAAATTCAATTTTGACCCCTTGACTCTGGACTGCAAAGCATTTTCAATTATATCATTGGAAAATGATATATGTTTGCACAATAATTATCATAAATTTTTGTATCTCTGTTGGTCGGTGAAGTCGGTGATAACTTTTACTGCCTTGTAGTTTACATATCGGAAACATGAAGAATGTCAATACACACATAAATCTGAATAGGTAGAAAATACATTTAGATGGTATTAAATACCCATAAAACAAATATTTAATGTGCAATAAAAATGTTAAAATAGTATCATGCACCAGTAAAGCAATATGTATGCATGAAAGATATCAAATAGAGGCAATTCCAAATATGAAAGCGATTAAGATATTTAATATGCATTATACATGAGCTAGATTCAAGCCATAAGACGGATACCTGTAAAATGATCACACTGAGTGTGAAGTAAATCCATTCAAATATCAAAAGGTAATGAGTACACTAAAAAATTTAATGCACCTTTTATAGCTACGAAGGGGTATTAAATACCAATCATATTAATTACGAATAAAAAGAAGCACATCAAGTATGCAAGATAATAGACTCAGTTATACAGTCTATGTAATATCAAATTGTAATGCATACCTATAACACAATATCTTCTAATATCAGAGTTATAATTACCAATCAAAGATATCAAATAGTGTTTATTAACAAGAAAACTATTAAATGTGGATTAAATATCAAACAGATTTCGATTTAAGTCATAAGACGAGTGTCGATAAAATATCAATATAAATATGAAGATAATCCATTCAAATATGAAAGGTAAATAAAATCCCACTCTGCTTAATATGATTTAATTTCATCTTTTTTGGGTACTATTTACTCATGAACATCACATTTAACATTTAACTTATGAAGAAAATATGATTTATATATGAAAGATACAAAAGATGTTAGTAAAAAGATCACCGTGAACATGCAGTAAATCCATTTCAATATCAAATTCTGACAAATATCCACAAAACAATTATAGTTAATGTACAGTAATCAATTTTGTAAACACCAATAAAACTTGTCGCTAATAATGTTGTAACTACAGGTATTTTCTAATATCAAATAGTATAAAATCGAAAATTCCACGTAGATACACAGTACAATACTTTTTTACTAAAACAAAACCCTATTAGGCATGATACGATTCTCAAGTAGTAGTTATTACCCAATGAACACCTCATTTGTTGTGAAGGAAACGTTGTTTAGATGTGAAATATACAAATCATGACCCATAAAATGATCACTGTGAATATGCAGTACATCATTCTCTATATCAAATTGTAATGTATATCCTTTAAATAATAAGATTTAATGTATAGTATACTGTTAAACTGAAAAGTCTTGGACAGCAATGCGATCACACATTGATGTTGCGATCACACATTGATATCTTGTAATTACATATATTCTTTTATCAAACAGTATTATAACTGTCATTTAATAAGTAAAATAGATATCGGAAGCATAAAAGAAAATCAGATTGAATATAACATAACTCCATTTCAATGGTATTAAATAACCACAAAACACTTAAGTAATGTACAGAAACATTTTATGATATTACACACCAGTGTAACAATATATATCAAAGATATTAAATAGTGTTTATTACCATCAATATTAATTTGAAGTAAGTCCCATTTAAACATCAAAGGGTATTAATTATTAATGAAGCAATCACATTCAATATTTGAAACACCCTTATACTTATGAACGGGTATTAAATACCAATCTTATTCAGTACGAATAAAACACATCAAGTATGCAGGAAAATAGACTCAGATATACAGTCTATATAATATCAAATTGTAATGCACAACCACATAACAATAAAATTAAATGTACAGCAAATTGTTTTTCGAATAGTGGTAGATAGCAATGCAAGATCACGAAGACAATGTTGTAACACCATATATTCCAATATCAGTCTTACAATTACCAATCAAAGATATCAAATAGTGTTTATTACCAACAAGAAAGCTATTAAATATGCGTTAAATACCAAACAGATTTCGATTTAGGTCAGAAGACGGATATTCATTAAAACGTCAATATCAATATGAAGTTAATCAATTTAAGCATAAGAGGTAAATAAAATCCCACTTTTGTAATTGATCACTCATAAACATCACATTTAACATTGAACTTTATGATGAAAATATTTAGACACAAAAGATCACCGTGAACATGCAGCAAATTCATTTCGATAAATCCATTTTAATAAATATTCATAAAACAATTACAGTTAATGTATAGTAAACAATTTTCTAATTGTTTCAAACACCAACAAAACGTGAAGCTAATAATAGTGTAACTAGAGGTATATTCTAATATCAAATATAA